>NC_041064.1:6253958-6581458 GCF_900634775.1 Gouania willdenowi
GAGTGCCCAAGCCTTATAAGAGGGATCCGACAGGCACGACTGCAGCCGGTCCAACTTCCCTGGCAGGCTCGGCCTCCGAGGAGCAACAACCCAAACCCGGGGGAGCAGTCCAAGGACGAGGCACCTGGGACAGCGCCCCTGTTGGCGAATGGCCGGTCCTTCCAGGAGCGCGCCACTTCTTCCAACAGCTCAGGGAAGACGGGGAGAATCTGCTTTGGAATACCCCTGGCTGCGGGGAGTCGCTTCCCCTCATACCAAGACCGGGATGTCTTGGTAACGATAGCGGGCCATGGGACGGATAGGTGGGCGGCAGCATGTCTGCATACATCTGCAATGTCAGAGCCAGAAAGAGGAGAGGCTGGGATGCTTCCCCCCTCCATGGGGTAACGAAAATGTCTTTATTCTCTTCATCCTCTGAGATGAGGAACTCCGAAGTGACGTCATCATCATCATCATCCCCGCAGTCCAAGTCAAGAATGTCCTCTCCGGGCAGAGGCACAAAGGCGATGTCAGACTGCAAGCCCCAGCTGGGCCCGGTGGGGGTGCTCGTCTCAGGCTCAGCACTGAGATCAGACACGCTCACCTGGCGTGCCAGTCATCTGCAGAGGCTCTTCATCAAGAAGCCGCCGCGGCAGGCTCAGCACTGAGATCCGACAGGCTCACCTGGCGCGCCAGTCGTCTGCAGAGGCTCTTCATCAAGAAGCCGACGCAGTGTTGGCAGGCTCCCGGATCTTCCAGGGCCTGCTGGGTGTGTTCCAGCCCGAGGCACCTGGAGCAGACCTGGTGCATGTCCCGCTAAGAAATCAGCTTCCTGCACCTGCAGACTCGAGCTTCTAGCCCCTCCAGTCTTGCATGGGGCCTTCTCCTCCATCCTTCTCTTTCTGTGCTGGGGTGCAGCAGACGGGGAAGCTTGCTAGCGCTACCGCATGGGAGCTAGCCACTAAGCTAGCGGAGGGCGACAGCCAACACCTGGTGACTGTGTGGGGTGATGAGGGTGGTGTCGACGCCGAGCCGACAATGGAGGTGTTGGGGCCGGTGTCTTCCTTGACAGCCGTGGGGGGTGGTGAGCAGTGCTGAGTCAAGCCGGAGGCCGGGGTGTCAACGGTCGGTCTTTCCTTCGACAGCCGTAAGGGGCTTTGAAGCAGTGTAATTCCCGAGTGTGGGGGCAAGAAAGGCACTACACACCATAAAACTTCAAGCGGAAAGGATACACAACAGCGCCCGGTGGCAGAATTCGAAACGGGTCCACCTGTGGGTGGTTGCGCTGCTGCATGGAAAGCTTTCAGAGCAAGAAGAGGTGAAAGAATGCCGATGTATCCTCTTATATACTTATAGTATGCGGGACTAGCGTCGAATGAATACATCTTTCATCAGAGGTCATTTAAGAGGGAATCTGGGTCAATATGCTTCTGGATATGGCAGGGGCGTGTATCCCATAGTGAGACAATGAAACAAATGTTATGAAAGAGAACAACTGTTGATATCAGGTGCACAAGAATGCTACGGATACTAGAGCATTTTAAATGTTCTTGGATTTGTTTGCTTGAATAGTCTGCCTTGTTTGGTTGGTGTGAACATGCAAATGAAGTCTAGAGCGAATCAAACAAACGAAATTCTAGAGCGATTGTTCCTGCTGGTCTCTGAGCATTTCCAATTCAAGTCTAGAGCAATTAGGAGCGCCCTTAACACAATCGCTCTCGGAGCTGATCAAACATAGGAAGTATCGGCTATGACGTAGAGTGTATGGGATTGTGGGTGGTCAGGAGAACCAGTGACGGCACAAAAACGGTGCTTTAAAACCTTGATACAATGTTAATTCCTTATCAAAAACACCCCTAAAGTATTATTGGGCTTCCTTCCTGCATCTCTGAGAAATCCTCAATAATCCTGCTCTCTGAGCTGTTTCTCTGCCCTCTTCTGATAAACGAGTGGTTCAAATTCTAGTGACGTCATTAGAATTATGAACCGCTCCCTCCAGGAAGTGCCTGCTGCTGGTGCCGCGCCTCCAAGGTGAAAACTATAGTGTCGTCACCCAGAGAGCAGACATTGTTTGCCTTTGACTTGATCTGACATGTTTGTGACCCAATGCAACAGTTGAGGTGATAAACAAATGATTATCACCTTAAATGCACTATTCTTGTATTTAATAAAGATGAGGCGGAGAAAAAAGTGAAATCGCAGCTTAAAACTCCGGTGAGTGTTTGAAACTGCTGACTACTGCTGTTGCGCTGCTGGATGAACACAGCGCGGAGACAAACTTGCACAATAGTCTCTTAAACATCCATGTGTTTTACTGTAATGTGCTGTTATTTGGCTAAAAACTATAACAGTGTGTGGATAGCTTTGGTGATCACTGATCTGCCTCAGAGCGAGTCATGCAGGAGCCGCAGGTAAGTCAGTGTATAGACACGCCCACTCATGAATATGTATAAGCAGGCAGCAAACAGCCCGTTGGACAGAGAGTCACTTTTTAGAGGGCTAAAACTTTGGAAAACAGGCGAGTTTGGGAAAATAAACTTCAAAATGCATGATATGGGACCTTTAATTAACAAGTAAAGAAGGCAGTTACTGTTTTAAGAAGAGGACCTTGTTGGTTAGGATTATTTCTGTCTTATTTTTAAGTTGGTGTTTGATGATCTCAAAGCAATAGCTGAATAAATCAGAATAAATCTGTAAATTTGCACATACTTTTGTACATTCCTGTATTTGTTACCTGAACCTTGCCATCTGCTCGTGCTTAGTTTTCACATGGTTGTTGTAATAGAGCTTCTCAAAGGCTTCAGAGAGACAGACAAAACCCTGCTGCAGCCATAAGGGTGTAAATGAGCAACACTCGACAGCCTTCCCTTTCACAGGTGGTCACTATAATTAAAGTTTGATGAGATATTTGCAAATGAATGGCAACAGCTAATTTTCTCTGCCAAGACTCTTGCGCGCACACACACACACACACCAAGCAATCCTCGAGCCTCTCTTTAGGAAAGCCAAATACCCTTTATTCAAACAAAAGACTGTTGATCCTCATCCTTTTACTGGAAATCCTCTCCTGGATTTCTATACAATAATTTAGCCAAACTGTCCATTTTTCATATTCCCTGACCAAATGCCACCTTAAGCTGAACATCCAATGGATTTAGTCTTTGTTCCAATTGTTGTCATTTTATTTTTCAACATGTTAAAACAATATATGAAAGAAATTCATCAGATGACCATGGCAGCACTGAAAAACTGTTAAAGCTAAACAACTTTGATGACGAGCTAGCTTTAGCCGATGAGTTCCGTATAGAATAACGTCCCTTCTGCTTGTGAATTTCATGGACACTGTGGAGGTTACTTTTTTCAGATCTGTAACAAAGACGACGTCACCATTTTATTAGTTAAACGGAAGGTGACAGCTCAACAATACAGCGAGCGCGAGTCAGATCCTGTGGGCTTAGCCTCTCCCTGACTTTTCAATGTCGCAGTCAAATAAATGTGCCTGACAGAGTGAAACACAGATGAAAACTGTTTTTACAGAAAAATGAAAATATGGGTTCAGTTCAAACTGTTTAATACTTTTTTCTGCATTGAACTCGCACTGTGTAACATCTTGGTAAGTCTTAGTGTTTAGTTACTTTAGAATGATTAAACCATTATTGGCCATTTTAACATGAAAGCTTTAATTCCCCTTTAATTCAGAATAAAAGTTAAATCCTCTTTAAACTGACCTTGTAAACACTTAATTCCGAATGAAAATGGTCATTTTTAATTAAATTTAAATCCAAATTAGGTGGCTGGTTTATTCCGATTTTAATTCCGAATTAAATAATTCCTCGATCTTGTAAGCGCTTAATTCCGGTCGTTCTTGCGCATGCTCGTGCGGTCGGGATTATGCGCTGGTGATGACTTAATTCAAGATGGCCGCCCGGACTAGAGCCGAGACTATTCATTGAATAAGAGCCTTAGAAGACATTAATATCTTTTTTTTTTTTTTTTTTTTAACTTGTCTGCACATGCTGTCAAAGGTCAACACCACAGGAAGTGCAATCATTATGAGACAGCAATGCATATTTTGTTATTGCAATAAAATACATTGATTTATTTTACTGCTTAATTGTGACCATCACCAGCCCTCCCTAAGGAAGGGTAAGAAATATTTTATTATAGGGAGGATATAAAAAGGGAGAGCAGTGTTACACCTAAGTGGAGGGGGAGGGGGAAGGGGAGGGGAAAGGGAGCAGGGAGGGGAGACTCAAGACAGGAAATAGAAAAGGTGGGGAAGAATAGCATATGTGCAAAAAAAAAAAAAAAAAAAACCCGTTACTGCAAGCCCAGGAACTGCCCTGGGCCCGCAGATGCAGCCAGGCCAGCAGAAAGAGCGGAGGCCAGGGAGCCCCAGGCAACCCCCCCCCCCCCCCGCGGCCGAGCAACCCCCCAGATGCCCCCAAGATCCCAGGCCGAGAGGCAGCCACCGCCCCCCACACACACATCCGAGGAGGCCCCAAGCAGCCGAGCACCCAGCGCATCCCCCCACCGACCCCAAGGCCCCCCGCCAGCATCCAGCCCCCCCACCCACCCACACCCAAGCACCCAACCCCCCGAGGGAAGGGCCCAGAGAGCCCCCCGCCCGAGACCCCAGAAGAGGAGCCAAGGCCCCCGCCCAGCAGACGGCTAGAGCCGCGCGGAATGGGCAGCCGGCGGGCGCCCGCCGGTGGGCCCAGAGCCAGAAGGGATGCTGCAAGCCGCCCCGCCGGCCCCCAGGCGCACAGACCAAGCACCCCAGAGCGCGCCAGATCGCCTTTCCTTGATGCCGCCCGCGCGATGCGCCCCAGACGCCCCCCCCCCCACCAAAGGGCCCAGCCACACCGCAGAGCCCGGCTCACAGGGCGCCGCCCAAGCCGGGGCCACCCGGGGCCGCACCCTCAGGTATGGCAGAAAAAAAAAAAGAAGACATTAATATATTAAGAGTGGTCCAATTAGAGTCCTCCCCAACCCCCAGACCTAAAGCGGAATTGAATAAAGCCGAATACATTTGTTTTCCATGTAAATCTCAATTCGGAATGACTATTTCCATGTAAACACAAGCAGAACACTTTAATTCTGAATAATTAAATTTTTCAGAAACCGTGTAACTGTGGCCACTGATGCATGTTTACCAATTTAAATGTACATGTACACCTCGGTTTGAAACAAACCGTCTTTGTGTGTCACCTATGTAACATTTTGTCACTTGTAGGAGGAACATGATCCGTATCTTGACTTGAGATAATGTATCTCAAAACAAGGCCGATAACCTGGTCATGGTCGGCTGCACTTGCATGTTTTAGATGCCTCCCTGCTCCAACACTCCAGTGTGAGGCAATGCTGTTTTTTTACCAAGAATTCTGCAAAGCTGCATGATGACACACCTAGGCTTGGTTTACACTAGGTGGGGAGTGCAGTTGTGGAGTCTTCTTTTCCATTGTGTGCTGAATAAAAAGTGTTATGTGTCAAAGTATTGTGCACCGAGGGAGAGTTTGAAGTGTGAGGATTGATAGACTGTCTGAGACGGAAAGGGGATGAATAACAAAATAAGTGGCTTTTAAAGATATGATTTCATCACAAAACGAGAGCGGAGATCACAAACATCCACCGAGTGCCAAATCTCCTTTTTGCCAAACACTGGCAGTTATCTGGATCAATGATCCTGATCATGGGACGATGATCATTCACACTTTAAAAGGATCGGGACACATTTAAAAACTAGTGAAATTTCAAAACTCGGTGGAGTAATTGAGGAACAAACCCAACATTACTGAGTCAAATTGTGAATTTACGAACAGAGAGATGAATTTTTGAAATTGATGATGAGAAATGGGAATTTATTTTTTTTAAACTGATCTAAAAGTATATTGCCCCTCCAAAATTAATAGAATAAAGTTTATTACCATACTGTATGTACACGTTAAAAAGAATAGGTTGAAAAAAGATATATATATACAGTTATATATATATATATATATATATAACACTTACAAACAACAACAAATCAGCCAAGACAGTATAAGTAAAAGTTCAAAACATGGAAATAACAGAATAATACTCTACAAAAAGATGAATAAATAAATATAACCCGAGTTGAATTCACATATTGCAAAATTAAAATGAATACTTTCATGGTGTCAGGTCTATTTTTGGTTAAAATGTTCTCTGAATCCTTTAAGGGCGACCGAGGCTCAGTGGTAAAATATGACTATTCAAGTCATTGTCGTTGTGTCCTTGGGCAAGGCACTTTATAGTGGGTATGAATTGTGCATGAACGTTGGTGGTGGTCAGAGTGCAAAATGGCAACCAAACTTCTGTTAGTGTACCCCAGGGCATCTGTGGCTACATTGTAGATTACCACCACCGGTATGACTGGTGTGAATGAATAATGGTTTCTGTAATGCCCTCATAAGTCTCCTTAAAAAAGACATAATTATCCAAGCCATTATTATTGATAATAAAAGGTAAGTCATATTTAATAAATGTGTTAAATTACAGAGATATTCATTTTTAAATTGACGATGAGAGATTTTTTTTTATTATTATTTTTTATACTGATCTTAAATCAGCATATTGACCCAGATTCCCTCTTAAATGTAATGGATTCTTTTATTGTAAAATGTCTCTTTAGTTAAAAAAATTCTCTAATTCCCTTATGTATTTTTGACATAACACTGCTAACATTAGAAAATAAATAAAAAAATAAATGCATGATTTTTTCCCTCCTTAGCAGAGGTATTAAAATTTTAAACAAAGCTACTTTATTAATAATATTGATTATTTCTTTATTGCGCAACATAAAATTTGATATATCGCCCAGCCCTAACTATACCATTATAAGAAGGTTTTTTATATTGTTTCCTGGGATTCTGTGCATGTAAGAAATTGTATCCTGCAAATGTTAACCATAGATACAAAGCAGATCAATTGTTGTCATTAAGGTCAAAGGGCGTTACAGCCAGGAGACATCTGAAACATGCATTACAGAAGACGTCAACAAAATCTATACAACACTCTGGAATTTGATAGTAGATCTAGGTTTAATCTAATGTTTTTTTCTTTTTTGTGTGTAGTTTGAGGCCGTGGGTTTTAGAGCAAAAAGACAGGATCTCAGGAGCATTGACACCGATGTGTAGGAATAGTTATTGTGTGCTGTACCTGAGCAGGATTACTGGCAGTCATCCCTTTAGGTGATGGTGTTGGTTCAGTGGCAGGTTCCTTCCACAGACACAGCAGACCTCTGAAGATGTTAAGTCTGACAGGGAGCGTAAATCACCTGTGTGGGGCCTTCCACCTGAAGCATTATGCAGTGTTTTTAATCCTGTGCGAATCGGTGTGGGCTGAGACCGTGTCACACCTCCTGCAGCACTCGGTGGTATTAACTGGCACTGGCTATGTCACGCACCCACCCACTGATGTTCTGACTTAGGTTGGCAAAAGTCAGCTACAGCAACTGTGCAGGGTCTGAAGGGGAGAGAAACAGAACGGAGAAAAAGGCAAGGCTTTAACAAATGCTGAGGAACAGTTTGGTTTGTATCACATTGCTTTTATATAACTAGTGCCGTGCCTGTCTGAAATATGTATTCATAAAGTGGGAGGAGCTTAAGTAGAGTTGTCATTTATGACTAAATGAGTATGTGTTTGAAGGTTGGATGTACAAAGAGGTGTACATACTCTGTACTCTGTAGTGTTATAAAGGGGTACTGTATATTTGCAGGTACAAAGTCAAATAGCGTGTGCGATTTCCCTGGTTTACTTTTATTGGACATGCACATGATAAATGTGTTTTTTTTACGCATTTTGTATAGATTTTTCTGTAATGTATGTTTTTTGGAGTAATGTGTATTTTTGTATCTTTCTGTTGTGTTTTTGTGCATTTTTTGTATAGTTATTGTTTTTTGTTGCCATTGTAGTGTGATTCTGGAGCCATTTTGTGTATTTTTTGTATAAATATTTAGTTTTTTGACTCATTTTCATATTTTTTTGTTGTCATTTGGGGTATTTTTCTGTAATGTATGTTTTTGGAGTCATTTTGCATATTTTTGTGCATTTCATGACTGCAATGGCTCCTGCGGACAACGTTTTCTATGAAATTATTCGTTAAACTGTAACATTGCAGTCCAATAAATCCAACACTGGACATTTTTGAACCAAGCTGCAGCCATGTTGGCAGTATCAACTCTGTCTGTCCCTGAACAACAGAGATATTTGAGCCAGAGACAGACAGACAGACAGATTCCTTGCTTTCGAGATAGATGTGCTGTTGCTGATCCACCAAAAGCAAATAAGCACCATTTAAAAGTTGGTAGGCTAGAATAAATGATCTACTTTCAGACATAATCTAAATCTTTGTAATAAAGCATGATCCCATCATCTGTTCCCCACAGTTTAATGGAGACGGTGCCAGGCCATATAAATCAACAAGTTAATGTCTCTAATGGAGACCTCACAGAACACTTACACATTCCGATGTTTACTGTGAAACCCAAAGGAAAAAGCTCCTGTCAATGTCCAAGACATGCAACACATTAAGGCGTTAACAACAATCGCTAGCTGAGCTGTCCTTAGGCCGCTAATCAATAACACTGTGCTTTAAGCCTGGGCAATATATCAAGATTCACAATATATCGGGATTTCCATTTTGGTGATATAGAAAATTACAATATCGCCTATCACAATATATCTTTCTTTTATATCTTATTTATATCAAATTTTAAGAGTTGCAGCTTTTGTTATTTCTCAGACCAGTATGAAAAGCACAGTTAGATCAAACGGATTACTGATTGTGTTCGAACCCAGACCTTCCAGAACTCACTCACATGTGCTGTCCCTTACAGGAGAAAAAAGCCAAAAGTGGCATTTATTCTGCAGCTGTTTGCTAGTAAATGTGCCTATGTGGCATTTTGCATCAGCAAATTTAACCTAGAATTTTCTTTCTTGTAAGACTTTATTGAATGAAAAACATCGAGAAACATATCGTATATCACCATTTTCAGAAAAAATATTGAGATATGAGTTTTGTTCCATATCGCCCAGCCCTACTGTGCGTGTGTGTTTTTTTTGTTTTGTTTTGTTTGCGTGAGTGCGTACATGAAAGGAAAAATTAGAAAACGGGAGAAGCGGAAAAGTACGTTTTTCTCTACAAACCAAATGCGGACAATTTAAAAAGATGATTCAATATTTGTGTAGATGGCAGTAGTACTGAACTAGTACTAAACATGTTAGACAGATTAATAGAAATACTACTTTATTAACTCAAACAGAAATTAAAGGTTTTTCTATAGCACGTGGTAAAAAAAAGAAACAATTAAAAGTTAAGACTGAATTACAAGGTGATTTAAATATCTCAATTATCGTCACTCATCATACATGAAAACACACACAAACCACATGTTTATTTTTTTATTCTTCCTTTTTGGTGAATATGTGAGTGTTTTTTATTGGTTTTGTTGAGAGGAGTTTAATCAACAATTGAATTGATCTGATCACGGTTTCATTGATCACTAGATGACTTTGGATGAAGTTTGTTCGGTAACACTTTATATTAGGGAACACCTATTAACCATTAATTTGTTGTATATGAGCATGCAAACTGGTAACATATTGACTCTTAAATAGTCGTTATTAAGTACTTATTAATGCCTTATTTTGCATAGGCCTTATTATACAACCAGTAAGCCATTGACTAAGAGTTTTCCCTCAATAACCTCAGAATTATTACTTATTAATAGTAAGCAAGGCATATGAATTATGATCTCAATATGTTTGGCAAGGCAAGGCAAATTTATTTGTATAGCACATTTCATACTCAAGGCTACTCAATGTGCTTTACATGATAAAACATTCAATTGTTTAAAATCAATAAGAACATTTAAAATCATCAGTAAAATCAATTAAAATCATCAGTAAAATCATCATGACATCAACATGACAAAAAAATCTCTCTCTCAATCATATGCAGCATGTTAGTGTTATTGTTGCCACTAACCCTGATTCTGTTTGGACTGCGAGACTAAGGCATTAACAAGTACTGAATAATGACTTATTAAGAGTCAATATGTTACTAATGCTAATAAGCAACTAATACTGTATATGGTTAATTGGTGTTCCCTAGTATAAAGTGTTATTGTTCGTTCTTATGTTTTTTTTTTTTTTTTTAAATAGCTTTGATGTAATTAAGCTACTTTATCATTTTATTATTGCTTACTTTGCTACATATCATCAGTGTAGTGAAGCTTCATTTCATCTAGAATAGCGTGTAGCTTAGCTCACTACATGTTCCAGGTAGCTAGCCCAACACAGTATGAGTGAAGCTTTGCGTCTTACTGACAAATATTCTTTTTAAAAACAACAATCCTTGTTGTGATTTTGTGTCGATTTTAGTGTCAAACCGTGACAGTGATATCAAAAGGAAGTTTAAGTCTCAAAAGATGAAGATGAAGTTTGGCCTCGATCGTCAATGATTACCTGCCAATCTACAGCCAGGCTCCTATACGGAGCTCATCCAGAGGAAACCGGTTCTTTTCAGACCGCCCTGCCTTTCCCTCACGTCACTTCCTGCACACGACCCCCATCACAGGACCAATAGATCCACTAGCTTCCTTTTTATTCACCCTTCTAGTGTTGCCCCTGAAAACCAGATCCCAATGACCTCGTCAGTCATTCCATTGTGTCTCAAATGAACTTGTCCCTGATGTTGTATTTTTCATCCTTTGCCAAGTAACTAAATAAATAAAGACCCACAAATAGCAGGAAGAAAATGTGTCTGCGGTTCAGTTTCAGCGATGAACAATGTGTTTATTCAATGTCAACCTTTTCAATACAGTCAGCGTGTTTTCATCCAGTTTACTGGTTCTCTCCTTCTGGGTGGTCTCTGAACTTAGTTGATAATTCACTGAATTGAATTGTTTGCACACAGCGTAATGTGAAACTTTCCTTCTAAGACAAAAAGCTAAATGTATTTACAAAGAAGTGGGAGAGAAAAGGATATTTAAGCAAAACCCTCAAAGCAATGTTGGAAATAGTTTTGCCACTCTGTTGGTCTGACTTAAAAATAAAAAGGTTATGAGGAAAGCTATGGAGAATTTTGTTTTCTAAAACAATAGAGGAAAGGACTCTGAGGAGAATTCGACTGACTGCCTTTGTATAAATGAGGACAGTATAAGCCTTTGCCAACCAAGAGAACTGAGAACTTTGCTCAGACCTGTTTTTGTACAAACCAGTGGAACCACCGCCATTAATTTGGCCCTGGGTTGTTTTAACAGGGCAGCTCTGACTCAAGGAATGAGCTGAGCTAAAGTCTAATTGGACGAAGCGAATGGAAGCCAAAACGGTTTCATCCCAACCACTGATTGTTGTTTTAATCAATGTGTTTGGAGCACTTTAGCAGTGCTCTTTAAAAATGGACGTTCCAGTTACCAAGTTTGATCAATGGATGAACAATGTGGTCCAGATGATCCTCCACTGACCTGCTGTCTGCATATCGCAAAATACCTGGTAGCTCTTGGGATCAGTCACATGGTAAAACAAGTGAAAAATAAGCTTTAGAAGGTGAAACTTAATATATGAAGCATCTTGAAGCTATTATTTTATTTTTTAATATTTTTTATTCAATGGTTTCATTATTTGTAATTATTTATAAGTTTAAGTGTTTGTAAGGGATTTATTTTAAAATAAAATACAATGATAAATCATAAGAAAAGAAGGTGAAACAGGACGAGATAAAAATCATAAACTACAACAACAGCATTATGTTCAAAGCTGACCATACAGTACCATTCATTCATTGTCGGTCAGTCGTTAATATTTTTACCAACACGGAGGAGGAAATATATTCACCAGAGGTTTATTGATTTGTTTGTTAGCAGGATTACGTCAAACGTACTTAACAGATGTCAACAAAAATGTAACAAAGACGGACCATACGCCATTATTTCGATTATTAAACTGATTCTAGATCAGTTGGAAAATCCTGATCTCTTTGTTTGCATTTAAGTCAGTTATGTTTGGTGGGTTCCTCAACTACCTATCAAGTTTCATCTGACTGATCAACACTGTGCGTTTCGTCATGATTTTAGGAAAAACAATGGTGGTGCCCATATAGATAGATCCACTGTATTGTTATTAATGGTGATAATACTTTCTTCCAGGCCTTTAAAGTGTGAATGATCATTGTACTATGATCAGGATCACTGGTCGAGATGACTGACAATATCTGGAAAAGAGGAGATTAAACGCTTGGCGGAGGTTTGCGCTCTCTGAAAGCTCCTGTTTATTCATATATTGGTTACAGTAATGTTAGAAAATGGCACAGATTTTGCCCTGGGCTGATGACTAACCTACACTTCAAAGCATCACGAGCTGTCAGTCGGTAAGCAGCTTAAGATTACATGAAATGGAAGATTTTTCCAGGTCAAACTGAAACCTTTTAAACAAAACACCAAAACATTGTTGGTGGAATAAACTTTTAGGCCAATGGGCGTAACGCTTCTTTTTAAAGTTCCAGTTTCAGCCATGACTGTGCACAAATGTTTGACTCGGTGTTAAAATCTCTAAACTGACCAAATGAGAGAATTGAGAATTCATGGGTCTTACTCCAGCACTCTGTTCTATACCATGTATGGGATTTAGAAGGTACAAATGATGAGTTAGCGAAAAAGGTTGGCAGACGGTTAGCGAACAAAATCTATCTGTATTACAGCTAGATCTCATACACTGGTACAGGGGCTGAGTCTGGAATTGTACCAAGCAAGTAGACAATGCCTTCATAACTCACACTGTCATAGTCAGAAATGTGTTGAAGCCAATCCAAGTGTATCTGCTCGATACCCAACAACTTCGACTTTATCTCCCTGAACTGTTAGGCAGTAAAAATATCTTTTTCTTTCACTTATTTTATGCAGGAGCTCACTTTTCTCACTTACACTCATATTGGCATCACACTCTTTTCTTTTTCATACATTTACAGAACTTGAAGTTGGCCACACTTTAGGTGGTTATACACTACCTGTCAAAAGTTTTAGAACACCACACTTTTTCCAGGGTTTTTTTTTTTTTTTTTTTTTTTTTATTGTCATTGCACTCTGAAATGAAAGTATAGAACAAATAAGCAATTTGAGTAGAAAAAAAAAAGATGGAATCCATGAACAATACTGTTCATCTGATGTGAGACATGAGGGTCTGGTACCACAGTGTGTTCCAACACTGCTTTTATGCAGACAGAGGGGGTTGGAACACCTGTAGGAATTAGTAGCACCAGCTTTCAAGGCTGATTCAACCTTCATTGTTGCAGAACAGCTTAATATTGTTAACCCACTTCGTGTTCCCTGAAAAAGGGAAAATTCTGAATTGTACATTATTTTTCAGATTTGGGTAACCAAACCTTTCTGAACCTTTGTACCATTTTAAGTTATTCATTGGACTTGTACGACTTTAATTGCAATAATCAACTGGAAAAACGAGGGTGTTCTAAAACTTTTGACCGAAAGTTTCAATGTAGTTGCTCTTCTCAAAATTAATTTGAAATATTACAATTCTTAATATAATGTACATAATATACAAATATTTTAAGTGTCATAAACCACAGTGACTGTACAAAATATATATGAATTCATTTGCTGCTGTTTAAAAATACTTGTTATTTTTTGGTACTCTAGCCATGTGACTTGGTTCTTCTGCTGTTGCGCAATTCTTCTTCACAATGTAAATGATGAAGCCACACTGTACCCAGCATTAATCTAAAAATTAGGATTTTTAATAAAGATTTTGAAACCTTTTGATTGAATATATGGAATATATTGTTTGTTTTGATTTGACAAAATAATTGACAGTGTTTCCTTTGATGGTTGTGTTTTAGAATGGTTTATATGGTTAAAAACTGAAAACTCTAAGCTTTCAAACGATATATGATACTTGAGTTATGCTAGTAATCCCTTAAGAACGTGAATGAGTGAGAACATGCATTTTGACCCGTATTCAGGATGGTGGACATAAGGAGACGTCCACCCAAATTTTTCTACTCAACGTTATCAATTGTTATCAATGTTACTGATCATTTTTGCATCATTGTATATGTTACACACATTGTGGTTGGCGTGAATCTCAAGACGTCTATATATTTAATTCTATTTTTGCTTATTTTTCTCGCGTTGTGACGTCATATTGCGGAAACTCCTCCTCCTGATACTCCTGGCTCCTCCTACCTTACATAAGAATGTCAGCTCCTCCCTCTCAAACTACCTGACAGGCCAAACAAATGTAGTGAAAGTTTTAGTAGCCATTATACCACGTTGTATCGCCTTTATGGGATGATCTGACGTGTTTGTGACCCAATGCGACTCAGCGGTCGGACAAAACAGCGGACTATCGTCTTAAATGGACTATTCCTGTGACCAGAAGAGGTGTGGATGAAAAGAAAGCAGCGTAGCAGCTCATGTTTGTTTTTGAAACTGCTGACTCAGCTGATAGTTGAGAGTTTACTTCCCTGCGGTTACAATCGGTTCCACTTTTAGTAGCCGTTATACCAGCTTGTATAGCCTGACGTGTTTGTGACTCAATGCGATGCAGAGGTTGGACAAAACAATGAACGATCATCTTAATTGACTATTTCTGTGGTCAGAGGAGGTGAGGAGGAGAAGGAAGACTGTTAATGATTTACTGCTGCCGCTGCTGTGGTAAACACACACGATGAAGCAGCGCTAAAGTAGCCTGTGTGTTTACGTCCATTCATGCATATGCATGAAGGCCCAAAAAACAGCCTGTCTTTAGGAGCGCTCTGATAGAGACTTTTCAGAGGGCTAAAACTACAGAAAACCTGCAAGTTTGGGAAAATAAACCTCAAATACTATGTTGTTGTTGTGGTTCTTAGAACAAATGGAGATGGGTGAAAAATAGCATAATACTGAACCTTTAAGATTGTGTTGTTTTAATTTAAAAAAGACAGGAATATTTGTTTTTTTGAACAATTACAATTCCAGGCGACCCCAAGGTTGAAAAACACTGGTGTACAGTAGCTATTTGGTTTGTTGGTAATGTTATGTACATTTCTACTACAGGTACCCTTTAACAATCCAAATGTATGAGCACAGCTCAGTAAAAGCTGCCAAAATAACCTGTGGAACTCAAAATCCTCCCCAAAGCGTAGTACGTCCTATGTGCAGGTATTATCACTTCTCCGCCAGCACCTCAAACGTTGTGGAGATCAAGCATTGCTTCCTAAAGGCTGGGTTGTGAACTCAATCAGCTACATGTTTATCACCGTGGCACAGAACAGTCGATAGTCTTTTCTCCTCGTGTCCATGTGCTATAGGTGCAGTCACAGGGGCCAGCTAACCAAGCTGAAAGGGTCAATGCATTGATAACGAAACAGGGAAAGTTTAAAGTCAGCTGCTCTCATCTGATCAGTTAAAATGATACCATCTCTCTGCACATGGTTTAGACCCGTTTTCGTTTCTATTTCTCCGAGTGCTTATAAAATGCCTCCCAACTGGGCTGAAATTAAACTGCTTGGTAAGACTACTAATGAATGACATGGAATGAGTACAAACGGAATGAGATCCAACAGCGGCACTGGGCACAATAATAAAATAGGAAAGACCTGCACAAAATGTTTAAATAAAAATAATTATCAAAAGTCATTTGTACAGAAGTTTAACTTTAATCCGAGACGATCTCCTTTAAGTCATCCATCCATGGAATGACTAAAAAAAAGAGGATATATGACATAATGCCCCAAAAATCAGAGTTTCTAGTCCATATCATGTTGATAGCAGGGCCGGCCCTAGGATTTTGGTGGCCTTAAGGCAGATTTTGTTGTGGCCCCAAACCACTCAAAGGGCAACAAACTAGTCACACAAACACACACACATGAATTAACAACAAACATATTCATTTTAAAATAATCTATATATAGATATAAATTCAACCACAAATAAATATCAAAATTTAAATATTTTAGAAAATAAACAAAAATTTGACAAAAATAAATTAAAATACATTAAATAAAACAGTGCAAAGAATTTAAAAAGTAAATATAGTGAAAAAGTAAAATGCGTTAACTATTGTACAAAAAAAACAGCTATAGATGATCTTAAAATAATGCATTTATGTTATGAAGGTAATGACAAATGAATACCAAATAAAATTAAAATGTTTTGAAAAATAAAGTAAAATTAAACCAAAATAAATTAAATGAATATTAGAAAAATACAAAAGTGCAAAGTATTCAAAAATAAATATAGTAAAAAAGTGAAATGCGTACAGGTTGCTTTAACAAGGAAACCACCTAATCACAGACCCAATACATATAACTGCATGCAAACACACATTATAAACACAAATTAACAACAAATATCTTTATATTAATATATATGTTGTGAGGGCAATGCAAAATGAGTATATCAGTTAAAGTTAAAATATTTTGAAAAAGTAATGAAAATTAAGCAAAAATAAATAAAAACAAATTAAATAAAAATCTGGAAAATACAACAGTGCAAAGTACTAAAAAAAAATAGTAAAAAAGTTAAATGTGTTATTGAACAAAAAACAGCAATAAATTAAATAAATACATTTTGAGAAATAAAGAAATAAAAATAAATTACAGAAGCTGTAACACAAAATGCTGTTATTCAACAATGATTCAAGAAGGTAAAATCAAATGATGTGCCCTAATGTTAACATACCTTCATCTTTTTTCAGATAAAGGTATAACCTATCCATCAAAGCAGCTTTTAGCACTTAAAAGAATTGAAATGGCATGACAACCTAACATGCTGTTTCCTGAGCACACATTTATTCCATTGTTCAAAGTGAATGAAAAGCTTTTCGGTTGGAAAATGACGCTGATCTGTGGAAGACAAAGCCACAGCGTGCTGTGTTGTAAGCCAGACGTTCCTCATTGAAATTTTTTCTTTTTCTTTTTTTCCCCGACCATACATATTTGATCAAAGGCATCTGGCTCTGTTTGAAAAGAATCAGCCTCTGTGAGTGAAATGATATTTTTTTTTGTTGTTGTTGTTTTTCGCAGGAAGATATTTAATTGGTTGTAGCACGTTCTCAGCAAAAACTAAAGTAACTACACCTAGATGAGAAACTGTGACAGCGTGTGCAAAAATAGCATAAAAAACCCCACTAAAAACATTAGGATTTGGAGCAGAAACAGACACTGAAAACAAAAGTGTTTGCTTTCTGAAGCGGAGCAGGCAACACAAAGAAACAAAGCTTGTAAGGGAAACAAATGGTTCCTGGATAATCGGATTTGTTCAGTGCAGCTGTTGCACCTGGCCTCACAGCCCATAGCTCCACTTTCATTTAAAAAAAAAAAAAAAAAAGCCTATAATTAACGCAGCACTGGCTGTAATTACGGTCACCCTATCTGCCCTTTTTCAGTTGATAGGAGGGTCTCGGGGGGCACTGGGGCAGGCAGGTGAGCATGTCTGCATTCTGACTTGTGCAGATCCACAGGGATCGTAGCTATAGTAGAACAGAATAACAGCATCAGCCTTAATTCTGACAAGTTCTGGCCACTGAAGCTGGATGATAACACGGGTCAGCAACTGCAGAGCCACCTGGACCCTGAAGCCAAGCCCTATGGAAAATAACTGCTAATACCAAGTGTGTATTCCTGTGTGTGTGTGTGTAAGCGAGTGGCGCGATAAAAAGAACCAAAACCAAGCAAGCAGAGGTGGATAAAACCTGGGGGAAAAAAGTCAATTATACAGTGAGATAGAAAGAGTCAAAGGGGACCACGGGTGGAAGGAAGAAGGAGCCCCTTCTTGTGATAAACGGTGACAATATGAAGTGTAATATATCCACAATTTTCACATGTATTTTTCAGATTTTGACAAGTGTCTTATTTTTTTGAGGATTTTCACGTGTTTTTAGATTTTCCATGTGTTTTCCTAGACTTTCATGTGGTTTTACAATTTCCACATGTTTTTTTAGATTATCACGTGTTTTTTTAGATTTCCCCACGTGTTTTTTTCTAGATTTTCATGTGTGTTTAGATATTCACCACTGCTGTTTTTCTAGATTTCTTTTACAAGATTTTAGATTTTCCACATGTTTTTCTAGACTTACATGTCTTTTTTTCCTAGATTTTTACGTGTTTTGATTTTCCACATGCATTTTTCTAGATTCACGCGTTTTTCAGATTTTCACGTGCTTTTCAGATTTTCAAGTTTTTAGACATTAACATGTTTTTATAGATTTTCACATGTGCTTTTATTTATTTATTTTTTTTAGATTTAAACGTTTTGTTTTTAGTTTTTTTTTTTAGATTTCCGCATGTTTTTGTAGTTTTTCACATGTTTTTTTTTAAAGATTTCGACATGGTGCTTTGATGTTCACATGTGTTTTCCTGGATTTCCACATGTTTTTTTAGATTTTCACGTGTTTTTACTTTTTTTTTATTTTCACGTGTTTTTCGGATTTTCGCATGTTTTTCAGAAACGACAACACAAATTACATATCTGAACAATACATGTGAAAATTTATATATTTGTGACAAATCTCTCACCATAGAAGTGGGTAATCTAAGGTCGTGTTAAAATGAGGGAAATCTCATAAACTCTGACATGTTTGGCTTAAAAATCAGCTTTCTTGCATGAAAGAAAAAGCTGAAAACACATAGAATTCCCGAGTCTGACATGGCTCTGCTGCTACTGTACGCTTCTTTTGCCAAGATCAAATCAATAGTAACAGTTTACAAAAAGCCTGCATGGGTTTTATTTTCTGGGAATGGATCAAACCATGATTCGCTGACCTATTCACTGTGTAATGCATGCGTCTGTCTGGCAATAACAGAAGAAAACTGAATTCCCTGGTGCCGCTCGCAGAGCAGACTTTGCATAATAAATGCATGAAATAGAGTCTTTAAAGCAGAATTGCATATTTTTAGATCAAGGCAGAGTCGAGAGGTTTAGAGATGTGCAAACAGAAAAAGTCTGTCAACAAGTCTGTCAACGAAGTGGAGCGTCGTAAATTAGGAGACGATACTGAATAAAATAGGACGTGAACAATCCAGGCAATTTATCTTTAAAGTATCAATTTACAGATTCAACAGAAGATGTTGTTTAATGCAAAACAGTGTTTGCTTTGCATCGTCAGGTATCAAAATCAGATCAATTTTTAGTAAGTCAGAGCATTATGTTCACTTGCGCTTCATTTGCCTGCTACAAGCCGTCCCACCCGCCCAACCAAGCTCCAGTATCCCTTATATTTTAAGACAATTGTACAAGAAATCTAAAATACCCACTTGTCAACCACTTAATAGATACAATTATGTGGTTAGAATCTGGTAAGTCGACATTTATTAACACTGAAATGCTATGAACATTTCTAGGGCTGGGCGATATGGACCAAAACTCATATCTCAATATTTTTTTTTTGAAAATGGTGATATATGATATAAATCTAGATAATTTAATTTCAAATGAAGTCTGACCAGAAAGACAATTCTTGGTTAAATGTGCTGATGCAAAATGCTACACAGGCTCATTTATAAACAAACAGCTGCACAATATGTGCCACTTTTGGCTTTTTCTCCTCTAAGGGACAGCACGTGTGAGTGAGTTCTGTGGTGTAGCTTGTTATGGAGAAGGTTTGGGTTAAAACGCACTGAGATATCATCAAACTGAGCTTTACATTCTGTTCTGAGACGTAAAAGCAGCTACTCCTAAAACTAGTATTTTGATGCAAAATAAGCTATTATTTTATATATATATATGCAATATTATAGTTTTCTATATCGCCAAAATAGAAAACTCGATACATCTTGAATCTCGATATATCGCCCAGCCCTAATTCCAAAATTATAAAACAGCCTAAATAAAAACATAAATGTGTATATGAAGCACATGTGTTTATTTAATATACTTACAGTTTATATACATGTCAACACATATTTACTGTTAATTTCACATTGCTTGTTTTATTATTTTATTACATATTTTCTTTTAGTTTCTCATGCTCACTCATGTGGTTCTCTGGTATTCACTAATGACTTATTATACACATTTATTACAGACTTTACATCTTTTAACACTTTTCTAAAGCAGTGTATATTTGTGGCGTTTGTGATTGGCTGATTTTTCATGGTGACTTACGTCGTTCGCGAGAACTGCCACTCAGGCCATTTCAGGTGGAAGTTCTCGCGAGGCTAGTGACAGCGTTCAGTTTAATAAGGCAAAGAAATGTTTTTATTTATTTATCTTTTTATATATATATTTCTTTATTTAAGTAGGGACAGTACATATGTCAGATTATAGCCACCTGTTGTCCCTAGACAACAGGTGGAATTATTATTACATTAAAATACGGGATATTTACGGAAAATACTAATACGGGACGATGGCGGGAAAGAGGGGTCAAATACGGGAGTTTCCCGACCAAAAGGGGATACTTAGGTATGATTATTCATTTTCTTAAACTCTAATGCTAATAAAACCCAACCTACTATTTACACCATAGAAACAAAGAGACAATGACAATGCAATCAATGACAGTGTTTATTCTGCATGTGTCTGTGTCACAATCTTGATTCAAAGCCGTTATAATAAAAGTTTTCTTCTTCTTTTTTAATTAAAATGCAACACGATATTGCTAAGAAATGTCTCTCAGGTCATAATAGAGGGTTTTTTACTTAAGCTGCTGCAATCAAGAAAAACCTTTGATGACATTTAGCTTTTCACATGACAATAACACATTTACATAAAGGCTTAGCGCATTAGCAATAACACATTTGTTGTTTCCGCTGTAACACCGCCCCCACAGACAAAGAATGCATTTTAGGAATTTTTTTGTTTTATTTTATGCACCCACACTTATTACTGCACTTGTGCGTGACTTTTACTTTGAAGGGTGAAACGTTAAGCAAATAAACAAGGCTGAGGAGCTTCAGGGAAAACATAGGATGATGTAAAAATAACTAAATAATAATAATAAATCATTGAGGTCTAAGCTAAGACTGCAACCAAGATCATCATGTAAACCACGTGTAAAAATGACATAAATCAGTGTGTAAATGACCAAATAAGTCAGTTGTAGACTTGTAACTCAGTCTGACTAGGTTTACAAATGTAAATAAACTACAAAATATTAGCAGGGGATCACAAATTGTGGAAGATTTCCAAATTCTTCCAAAATCCTGCAAGTTTTCCACTCAAACAAGCCAAAATCTCACTATATTCCCCTAAAAATTGTACAAACATTGGTCACGAAATTGAAATAGTTAAAAAATGAAGATCCTGCAGGAACTGTTATCTGTCACGTACTGATTGGATATTATAAGTCATTTAAATACTGTACATATATCTACATGTGGAAGTGCAAATTAGGGCACAATGATATTGAAATAGCTTAATTTTCCCACCTAAACCCGAACTCAAACTGGTACGCAGACAACAGGAGGGAAGAATGACCAGAGCTTTTAATAGTAGGAATGTATTAAATCAATTTGGTGATATATCGCATTATTTTACAGCAACATTATTGCATCGATCCAAAAAATTTCCATATTTTTTTTTACATGTTTTTTAACAAAAAAAAAAAAAGAAAATGAATTAATTAATATATAGCACATCAAACCCCCGGTCACTAGGTGTCAGTGAACCACATAAGACCTTGTTAAACTACCTCATTCCTCAATGCATTTTAGCTTTATTTTCATAAAACTTTAAAAAAAAAAAAAAAAAAAAAAAAAAAGGAATTTAATAACTTAACATAATCAGAATCTGTTGTACAAGCAAAAATTTAACTTTTTCAAAAATGTAATTTGATAAACCTCTTGTTTTTTATATTGGTGCCTGAATTACAGTTGTTTTTTTTTTTTAATTATATTTATTTATTTGATATGGACATCACAATTATATCGGTAACCCAAATGTATTGTCACAGGAGGCTTTTAAAAAGGTTAAAAGTAACAGAATAAAAAGTAAGGCAAAAATATGCACTGCACAAAACGTTAAAAGAAAAGCAATGTTCAAAGTTAAATACAGTTATTAGTTATAGGGCAGAGGCAACACAGGCAAGCCAGAAACCAGAAAAAACGTTTATGTGAACACTATTGTTACCATTTACTTGTTCTCACAAGGTTAAAGAAAATTAAATAAATTGTATTTCATGCTATTTTGTACTTGTAAAGAAGAAATGTGTAATAATTGATATCGTGATGTATATCATACTGTTTAGAATTGGGATATATCATATCATGACATGCTAATCGTGAATCCATAGCAACACACACCCTTATTTAATATTAATAAATAGAGCTTTTTTATTGTACAAACATTCACTTTAGAGTCAAACACTCACCTGCTACGTGAACTTGTTCACATGAAACAAACTAAAGTTTCACTTAGCTCGGTGCTAGCGCAAGGTTAAAGGAAGGTTAGACTCTGCTGCTCTTTCTGCTGGATGGATGTGTTTCTGAATTTTAACCTCCACTTTTCACACCACGTTGACAGCTCTGAGGTGAGGGTTTCCGTCTCTAAAATGACACCAATGCTGTGGTGAGAGATAAGCACTTGAGGACAAAGGTCCTCCAGTCCAAGGACGCGTGTTTGATCAAAGTGCAGCCATGGATGCAGTGAGTGGGGCCATGCATCCGTTAACAGGGAGTTATCATCCCATGTAGAGGAGGGACCGTTAAAAAGGATGACTTCCTGTATTGATTGATGGTTGTTCCAGGGATTGAACAACAGCCTTACATTGATTCTTTTTGGGTTGGAAGGAGTGTCTACGGGAGAGTGGGGAGTTACAGGGTCCCAGGACAGCTGTTACACTTCCTCTGCTTTCATTTCCTCCTTGTTTCGTAAACTCCTGAGTACAGAGCAATAACTTAGGTTTGTATCCAAGCTCAAACGCACCGCATCATAATAAGACATGAGACATTACCGGTTAACCTTCCTATTATCCTCAAATATACTATCATATTTTACCCTTGGGGTAAAAGAGATATTTATAGGCAGAGATTTGTCTCAAAAATATTCACAAATATACAGTATTCATCATTTTCACGTGTCAGAGTTTTCACATGCGTAATTTGTCGATGATGTTTCTGAAAATCTAAAAATCGCACGTAAAAATCGAAAAAAAACACTTGAAAATCTCTAAAACACGAGTGAAAATCTAGACAAATGTGTGAAAATCTAAAAAAAAACATGTGTAAATCTGAAAACATATTTGAAAAACTGAAAAAACACCTGTGAAAATCTGGACAAACACATTCACAATTTTCACATGTATTTGTCAGATTTTTTACATGGTTAATTTGTGTGTTGATGTTACTGAAAGACACGCATGTAAAAATCTGAAAAACATGTGAAAATCTGAATAACACATGTAAAAATTGAAAAAAAAACTTGAAAATTTAAAAACATGCAAAAATCTGAAAGACATGAAAATCTAAAAAAAAAAATCATGTGAAAATTTGAGAAAAAAACCTATTTGGAAATCTGAAAACATATGTAAAAATCTAAACAAACACATGATACACAATTTTCACATGTATTTGTCGGATTTTTCACATGCGTAATAACGATGACGTTACTGAAAATCTAAAAAACGCATAAATCTGAGATGTGAAAATATGAAAAATCATGTGAAAATCTCAAAAACGTGAAAATCTCAAAAAAAATTTAAAAATCTAAAAACACGCACAAATCTGAAACATATGAAAATCTAAAAAAAAATGTGTAAATCTGAAAAACATATATGAAAAACTGAAAAAACACCTGTTAAAATCTAAAAAAAACATGGAAGGCAAGGCAAATTTATTTGTAGGGTACATTTCATACACAAGGCAACTCTATTTTGCTTTACATGATCAAAAAGTGCAACAGAAAACATTCAACAGCTTAATCTGAAAAACGTGAAAATCTAGAAAAATAAAATATTTATATATTAAAAAAAAAGTGAAATAATTGTGGATTTATGAATATTTTTATCAAATTGACCCCAGATGAACACTGATGTGCGCAATATGTGTTCAGCACATTAAAAAAAAATCATGATAATTGTATGTTTAATCAGTTGTACACATTTAATTGACCCTAAGGATAATTGGAGGGTTGAAGTGAAATGTACCTGTCAGGTGAAAAAATAAATAGAGTATTTACCATCAGCTCTGGCAGAAAACAATATACTGTGAACAAAGACAGCGGCGTTAGCTGAGCTCAGCGTGATGAAAACTGATGTGTCACTAGTGTTGATGCCATGTGAGGCTGATGAGCAGGGAAAAGATATGACAGAAGGCAATTTGTCACTTTTGTCATTCCGTGAGTGTTTGTGCGCAGGGTGTAGCAGTTGCACAAAGCGCTGCTTCACAAGTGCCTCTTGTGTTTTGGCAGTTAAAGTAGAGCTCCTTTGCTGAATCATGAGGAGCGCTGACTGACGCTCTGTTTATTCCTGACAGGTTTCACATTACACAATCATTTGTGGAGATTGGAATGATCACAAAATGTAACGGTTCATTTGTGTCTTTTCTGGTAAACAACTGACAACAGCATATGATGCTACATATAGAGATCCATAGAAAGGATGAAAGGAGATCACGGTTTATTTTAGATACTGATTCACAGGCAGGATGCCAGTCCATCACAGTGTGTACACACAACACAAATACACACACACACACTACTGCTCTCCATTTAGGGTGAGGTTTTTTAACCTGGAAAGTCTGCTTTGTTTGGCCCCATCTTGCTCCACCTCCCAGATTTTGACCTGCACTTATTTGATTGGATCCAGCACCTCCTTTGCTTTTACGTGTTTTGATTACATTTTTGAAGTATTATATTTGGACAGCTGCGTCTTTTATTGAGTTGAAATCACTGGAAATTTCATTGCACACACAAAATTGATCATAGAAAGCGAGCGCGAGTGAGGAAGAGAGGGAAAAGTCAGGCCATGCCCCCGCGCTACTTCTAAACTTTGATTTTGCGCAAAAAATTGTTTCTCTGTCAGCTTGGAAGACGGTAGAAAATGGCTAAAAAAAAAAGGTCAGTTGGATGTAAAGAGTTTTTTTAGTGACGCTAAGCCTGAGGTGAAGGTTTTCTTAGGAAATCGCTGAGGAGAGCAGCAGCAGTTAGCATAGCAACACCTGTAGCGATGATGCTAATGCAGGAGAACACAGGACACAGGAGGAGAACTCAGGGTGGACTCGAGATGATCTGCTACTCATGGCTTGAAAGTTTAGTGACCTTTCTGATGGAAGTGGCTACATTAGCAGTGATTTACGCTGTCCTTGGTGCTGCAACATGGCAGATGTGATCGCTGTCACTCAGAGTGAGCGACGGATCCGCTCCGTAACGGGCGATTGTTTGTGCTTCTTTAACGCTGATTCATCATTCTTTTATTAAACAATTAGGTTAACTGGTTGTTTGTGGTTACGTGATATTATTGGCTCATCAAATGATTTTTTTTTCTTATTCTGTGACATTTTTGCCTCTCCTACTGCCGGAACAGCCCGCGGCCCCATGTAAGAGTTGGCAAAATACATACAGTATCAGTTCAGAGGTCAATTTGACCTCATTCTATGTTTATCATTCAAAAATTGTAGATGTTAGCATATTTCAGGATTTTCCTAATTTGATGGGTATAAAAGATAAAAATATGATGTTTTTTCAATGTGCTGAACAGGAGTGCAGGAATCATTTCTGATGTAATTTTGTATACTTGTTTATTTTATTTTATTTTTCTGTTTTTTTAGTCGTCTTGTGTTTTTGGCCTAAGTTTTATGTATTTTTTCAGTCATTTTGTGTGTTTTTCTAATCATTTTGTGCGTTTACTTGTGGGGCCGCACATAGTTAGGCCACCAGTTATGTTATAAAACATAAAATAATCTGGCATTTGTCGTGTTTGTTTGGGAAGGAGGAAAATTGTGACAAAAACAGCTCAATAATTGTGTGCGTGTGTATGCAGCTTTTGCAATATTCTCACAGATAACTTGTACAAAACTTGTTTTTACTTCAGCTACTTTTACAAATCTCATTCCAGTTCTTTATACAAGACTGAAACATCTGCACATTTAGTCTCTATAAAACATATTGAAACATATGCTATTAATATGGCTCTAATGGTAAACAGGAAAAATTAGTTGTCTTAGGTCTTCTATAAGATATATTATAGTCATTTCATCTAGACATGATGAATTGATGCCTAATCTTAGCTTTTCAGAAAAGATTAATGACGATGAAGTTGATTTTTTTAATAGAATTAGATCAATTTCATTGACTCACAGTGACTCGCTGCTTTCAAGAGAAGTTCAATCTTGCACAAGTCCCGTTGCGAAAAGTAACGTATTTGACAAGCAGCCGTCATCCCATCCTTTTGTGTTTAAAACAGGGCGATAGATAAAGTACTCCATACTTCGATAAGCGCTCTGAGAAAAGAAAAGATCTACTTAAGACTCTGCGTCACTCTAAAAGTCTGCTTTATTTTTTCCTCCCCAGTTGTAAAAAGGAAAGTGTTACTGTGAACAATGGTGTGTGGAGTCTGAAAACTACTAGGCTGATTTGACATTGTTCCACTCAAATGACAAAATTGAGTTTTAAAAGCACAGGGAATAACTTCAGCACAGGGAAGTCAGATGTTTTGGAGGTCAGGTGAGTCCAATTTGCCTTAATGAAGTTAAGTAGTGCAAAATAAAAGCCTTAAATCCACAAACATTGAAACAAATGTCACTTGATTATGTGTCAACAACAGTCAGTTCTTGTCAGTTTCAGATTCCTGTATTTCCTTACCTTATATAATCATTTAGAACCTAAACTACGCTGTTTGTCTGTTGTGCTTTAGATGTAAACCAGATCACCAATGTATGCAAAAATCCAGGGGGTTCACATACAGTACTTTGTCTTAGTCGGCTAGAAACAAAAACGTTTTCGCTTTTACCCCAACTAGTGAATCTGCCTTCACAACAAACGCAAGTCTAACTCAATCCAGGTTCTTACAAATAAACCTGGACTTTGACACAATTGTTAAATGGACGATATTATTGGCTGATATTTGCCATCAAATATAATATATTAGTGACATCTGTACTGGGTTTTCCACCGATATTGAAGAAATGACATGTGGTGACATTAAAAATAAATTTTTCCCATTAATGAAGTCAAATAAGTATTCTTATTGTGCAAAGATGACTTTTTATGTGACCTACATTCAGTTGGTGTCATTTTAAAAGTCGGTTTAACGGGTTGGAACTGTCGCCACGTACGGTCACAGATTTTTTTCGATCACAGATTTTGGCACAACACCGGCACTCAGCTGCAACTCGGCTCGGCTCTGGCTCTTGGTGACATCATTGACTAGTCGACGTGCACATAAAGTCAACCTTTAAAATGATGAAGTCATTCAACCCCTCGTGTCAATTACTATTAAAAACTGGAAATAAAAAAAGCTAATATTGAACATCTCTAATCAAAATAGTAAAAGGCACCTTGGAGATCCCCAAATGCACAAGACAATACATGTAACTTTCTGGTATACAATCGGAATGCAATATGTGCAAACAAAAATAGCTAATGCACATGTTTTGGGAGAATATTTTGCCTTTTCAAAATATTTTTGATCCTAAAATGAGTGGTCATAGTATGTGTCGCAAGTGTTACAGTTGTGATGAATAGATGGAAATAACAAATCTCGTGAAATTAGAAAGTTACCTAAATTCATCTCTATCTTTGGCAATATTTGGAAAGGTATAGGTCAGTTATGACCTAAAATTTGGGAAAGCCGATGAAATGGAATTGAAACTAAATTGAAATGGATTTGTGGAAAATTGGAAATTTAGAATTCAAAATACCATGTATTGCCACATTAAAGTAAGCATGAATATTGCACTACTATGGATTCTTTCAAGTACCCAAACCAAGTCATTACGGTGAAGCCATCCCAATCCGAACAATTAAAACACTTGCTCTTTAAGGCACCATACTTTATGATGCAAACCCATCTGTTTACATGGAGAAGTATGTATGTAAAATGTGTAGGGGCCTGATAGAGTCCTGCTCAGGCCGTGGCACTGTAAAGTCTGTGTGTATATTGTGTATGTAGTGTATAGGATGTGACAGGGGCTGTGCATCAGCAGAGTGCTCTGTCTGACCTTCCCTGCTGTCGAGCCCATTACGCTTCAATTAACGACAACGGCCTGCTGCGACCAGAAGGAACAGCTGCTCGGCCCACGGGGTGCTAATTCAATGAGAGGCTCAGACAAGGGGGGCATAAAACTTGATCCTCCAATCAGACACACCTATGCACTGGGAGGTACAAATTTACTCTCCGATCCACAGGCTGGACAACATGAGCCTCGCACAGGATGAATAAGCTAGGTGGAAATAAGGCTGAGCTTTGCCATATGGGTAATTCAATTTCAGACGCAATAACATACTGGATTAGTGTCTGTACTTCCAGCTAATGGATACTCAGGGTTCATAAAAGCAGAGTGTCTTTTCATTTTGTAATAATGATTTTTTTAGAATGAGCAATTATGTTTTTGTCCTTTACAAAGACTCCTGCCCTGAAGCTAAGACAAGTAACCTTATCCCACTCAGGAAATCCTTTATGTATTGCTTTTAAATCTGAATAACGGAAACGATCAGAATGAGGCAGAGCCAATATGTTTTCAGATAAAGATCAACTTTCAACAGTGGAGCTTGATTTGAGGTAAAGGTGCATATTTACTCTAGGAAACTAGTACAAAGTTGTCAGTCTTTGATAGGGCTGGGCAGTATATATTGAGATTAAAGATCTATTAAGTTTTCTATTTTGGCAATATAGAAAATTACAATATTGCCTATACCGATGTCGATTTTTTTTTGTATAGCTTATTTTGTATGAAAATACTCATTTTAGGAGACACTGCTTTTCCTACTTCTCAGAACAGCATGAAAAAAATAAAGGACAGATACTTAAATATCCTTTGATGCATTTAGTTGTTTTTTTTATTTTACAAATATCTATTTAATTTGGGAATTTAAAACTGAAATCTTTGGTCATTTACCTGCAATAAATCACGTAATAAAAGTTAAAGGTATAGAGGAGGATTTTCCCAGAGTTTAGAAAAGAAATGCCCTCCACTTTTTAAAAAAAAAAAAAAAAAAACATGCGCTAAACTCTACCTGCTCCCAAGAGAAAACACATATTAAACATGTGCGAGAGAGCGTGCGCGAGCCCAGTTTTCCTCGTGTACAGCTCTGTTTACAAGTTGGTGTCGGCATCGCTCATACAAGCTCACTTTCCAAACGATGATTTGCACTTTTCCCACTATGTCAGACTGGCCACAACAAGCAAAAATCTAGCTGGGGACGAGCACGTACGACGGCCTTACGTAAACATATCACCAGAATGATCTTTGGTGATCCACCTGGAATTTGAAGCCAAAATAACATCCTCCACAATACCTTTAACCTTCCTCTTCTGTTAGCATCTCTTACGAGTCCTAAATCAGCTGTAAAATACACTAACAACAAATATCTATCATCTAATATATTTCCTATCTATTGGTTATCTTGTTAGGCTTCCTAATCAATAAAAATATTGGTGTTAATATTTTTGGTGTGGGAGTTTGAGCTTCTTTTTTTTTTTTGTGTCAGTATACCCCTAGGTTTCAATTTGTAATTATAATTGACAAGTTTTGTAGAACTTTCATGACAATTAGTCAATTATTTGAACTCAATTGCAATTTAATTACAATTGCGACAGCAACATAACATAGTGTTACCTAAGCCCACCCATATATGGTTGTTTTTTTTCTAACCACTATTAGATTGTATTTTCTAACCACTGGCATACCTCTAGTATTCTTTTCTAGATATATAAAGTAGTGGTTGCATAGTTGCAAGTTGACAGTATACCTACTATTTAATGTATTTTTCTCATTGGAGTTAAAAAGGATTTACATGATGTCAATTGAAAAACCTGATGAGCTCGATGCTAATAACACGCTGTACTATCATTATGCAATGCAACACCACACTGAGAAGGTTTTTTTAAAAAAAAAAAAAAAAATACATTTAGAGAAGTTGTAATTGTAGTTCAGGTCCATGGTAGTGTAGCGATGTAGCATGTTATCTGAAATAAATGCTAAAATGGGCTCAACAAAAAAAGTGACATTGAAACTCTAAGATTTCAAACTATACACAATCATAACAAAGCATTTCAAATGAAAAATGTTGAAATAGGTTACATACAGTAGTATCCTTAAGTTCTTTAGCAAAGGCCAGCACCTAATCTGTGGCCTCACATTGGCTAGTGGAGAGTGTAATTACACCAGGACCCTCCAGCTTGAGACCATGTTGGCGGTCTGATTGGATCTCACCTTGACTCGACCCACTCCGCCCAGGGTGACTTAAACAACTCTCTACATCATGACCAAGAACAATGCATTAGTTAATTAACTGATAAAACCTCCAGATAAGTGTGTCCTGATCCCATTAGTGCTGGAAATAACTCTCCACTTCCTGCTGGCACTTTCACCGTTACCAAAGACGGAGCAGAGCACCCAATAGGGCGAGTATCCTTGGCTGGGCAGTGGGTGCTGTTGTTTATTAGGGTATTATCTGAACTGGATCTGAGGCTAAACACGGATAGAAAACTTTACTTTTGGTAATTTCCTCTGCTTTTTCTCTGAGCTTTTGGTCACCTTGAAAAGAAGCGTGTGTGAGAGTGTGTGTTTAGGTGCATTCATCTATATTCTAGACCTGTTTCTACACCTTCATCTGCTGAGCACTCCAGTTTATAAACAGCAAAAGGCAGTGAACGTCGGTGTCGGGTCCCGCCTTCATCACAGGCCTAACGCGCAGAGACAGTTCGTGACCAGAGTTCCCAGACTGAATTGATGTAATCACCGGAAGAACAAAAAGGTCCAAGATCAGAAGCTATAGCTGCAGGAATGTTTAAAGTGAAGCAACTTAGCTCAGCTCCGCCGTTCCATCATAGATATATACACTGTACGTTTGAGTTTAAATCAAATAGCATTTAGTGTTGACAACATTTTGAACAAAAGCACTCAGAGCGCAACCCTGTCACATATCCTGCTTTTTAGATATTGGCAGTTATCTGGATTTGTGATCCTCATTATAGTACAATAAAGGCTTGGAAAACATTTCTATCCCCATTATTAACGATAAAGTAGGTGCAAATGTATGGGTACTAGGTGTAACTCATGATACGATATGAAATACGATATAAGGCTCACGATATGATATAAAATATGACAAAAATTTCCAATGAAGAGACAGCATGTGGGAGTGTTTTGCTTCAGAAATAGAGGATGAATATAGAATTTCCAGTTAAGGAAGCATCCGCGTTGTCCGCCATCTTATAAACACTGCAGCGTCTGAGCTTCTCCAGGAAACAGGAGGGTTACATTTCATGGCTTTTTGAAACTTTATTCTCTTGATTTTATTTTGTGCATCTTTTAATCTTATATTACCATTTTTTTACAGCGCAAAATTTCATGCCACATTCCAAGTAGTGGGTACCCTAATTTTCTTCAAAAAATCGCGATGAAATGCACAATCCTGATCTGCTTCAGATGAAACTCTGTGGGGTAATCACTGGTTAATTTGTAAATCATCAGGTCCCGGTACAAACGTCGGATGTTGTTCCGGCAGTAAGAGAGAGACAAAAATGTCACGGAATACATTTTTTAAAGCGCCTTTTACTAACCAAATGGGTGAATATTGTCACGTGAACACAACCAACCAATTAACTTAAATATATAAAAAAAGAATGATGAATCAGCGTTAAAAGAAGAATAGACAATCGCCCGTTACAGAGTGCATCCGTCTCTCACTCTGAGTGACAGCTGTCACATCTGCCATGTTTCAGCACCAAGGACAGTGGAAAATCACAGCTAATTTAGCCACAAAGGCCACTGTGTTTTCAGAACACAAAAAGCCACAAATACAAAATATTTACTAACTTTTACACCCATAACGAAGAAAATGAAAATAAAATGCGTACTTACCTTTTATTTGTCAAAACAGCCGTGGAGAATTTTGTATCCTCACAAATGTTTTTCTATATTTCACAGATAAGGCCTGCCTTGTCTTTCATAAACCTAGAGTAGCAGCTCATCTTGGCTTTGAACTGAGCCTTTGTGTCAATGTCCATAGCAGAACTTTCAGCGTCGTCGTCTCCTCTCCTCTCTGTCCCTGAGTCGTCCTCATGTCCCCTGGATAGTTCTCATGTGTTGGAGGCATCAGCATCGTCGCTACAGGTGCTACTCTTTACGCTAACTGCTGTTGTGCTGCTGCTCTCCTCTGAGATTTCCACAAAAACAACCTTTACTTCAGGCTTCACTTATTGGCTTAAAAAAAAAAACCCTCTAAATTCAACTGCTTTTTTTTTTTTGCCATATTTTACCGTCTTCCAAGCTGACTTTGTTGTCTCTCACTCACGCTCAGTTTTGACATTCAATTTTGTGTGAACAATTGCATTTCCTGTGATTTCAGCTCGATAAAAAATGTAGCTGTCCAATTATAATACTTCAAAATGTAATCAAAACACAGAAAAGCAAATGAGGTGTTGGAAAATAAAAAAATAAATAAAAAAATCAGGTACGGGATCCAATTAAATCTGAGAAGTGCTGGATCCTGCTTTGGCACAAATTAAACTCTGGGGGTAATTAAAGAAACAACCCAATATAATCGAGTCAACTTTCATAAAGATTTGTCATTAGGAACAGAGATAGGAATATTTGAAACAATGTGTAGTAACAGCTGTGGCTGGTCCTACTACGAAGAATAAATGTAATGAGTAATGGGTTCTACATTGTGCCTTTATTAAAGAAACCAAGAAGGAGTTACAGCACTTGTTTAAACAACGTCCAACAATCTGATTGCTTTTATTAAGTGTTGTTTATACACCGGCATCTGGAATGTATAGGCTAGAGGGTTAACGCTCATTGTATTACTCCGACAACTCTTGAGATCGTATCTAACCTGCTGTGCATCTATTTGAACAGAAAAGACAAACAGAAAATCCATATTAAACCTAACAAGGCATCACAGAAGTATCTCCTGAAACAAAAGAACCCAATAGTATTTGGAATAAAACCAGAAACCAAGCAAGTGAACATATTATTTTTTTTTTTTTTACATTGCACATGCTGTCAAAGGTCAACGCTACAAGAAGTGCAATCTTTTGAAGACAATTAAATAAATGAATTTATGATATTGCATAATTGTGACCATCACCAGCCCTCCCAAAGGAAGGGTAAGAAACACTTTATTAAAGGGAGGATATAAAAAGAGAGGGCAGTGTTACACCTAGGTAAGGGGGAAGGGAACAGGGAAGAGGGAGTCAGGGTAGAAAATGGAAAGGGTGGGAAAATGTTGACTGCTTTAAAGTGAGAGTGAGATGTGATGTAATTGTGATTATTGTGTTGTGAAATCCATTCAGCCAGTCTGGTGGCAAGTGTGAAGCTTAAGTATGATGGTGGTGGCTGTGAGCAGAGGGAAGGAGTGAGTGGTAATACCTAAAGATCAACGTGTCTAAAGTTAAGCCCACAGCTCAAGACATGCCAGTGCGTCTATGACCAAAGTTTGTGCAAGAACCGCTTATGTGAACCCAAGTGCCTCCCCTGGCCCGAAGATGCAGCCAGGTCAGCAGAAAAAAGCGAGGGCCGAGGAGCCCCAGGCCACCCCCCCACCACCGAGCAGTTTCCCAGATGCCCCTGAGATCCCAAGCAGAGGGGTGGCCACAGCCCCCACATACACACCCGAGAAAGCCCCAAGGAGCCAAGGACCCAGCGCACCTCGCCACCAACCCCCCCACCCACACCTCAGCACTAAACCCCCCAAGGGGAGGGCCCAGAGAGCCCTCCCCAGACTGCGCAAGGACAGCAGCCCAGGCCCCGCCACCCACCAGACAGCGCAAACCGCGGGGCGACGCCCCCCCACCGGTGCGCAACTGACCGACGGCTGCCACCGCGAGAAGAAGGCACACCAATCGCACATGTTGTGGTATAGCAGCCCCCAGCCAAAAGTGCCTGGACCCACCCATCAGCCTGCAGATAGCAGGACAGACCCACCAAGCGATCGACAGCAACCACCAGAACTGCGAGTGCCACCCCCCAGCAAACGGCATCATCCCAAAGTGTCATGCAACCCCGGCACAGACGCCAGCACCTCCCAAAAATGCCCAGTCCTCACACATAGGCGCGGCAGGCCGCCCTAGGCCCACACACCGCGGGGACGGCCCCCAAGGCAACCAGGAGATGAGACAAGCACCAAGTCATACTTGAAGGGAAGAGGCACCCTCACGCCCTGCATGGCCGACACCAAGTGAACATCTTATAGATCCATTAATCTACTCAAACACTTTATCCTCTGACAGGGCACCAAAGCCTAATCACAGCTTAATTGGGCCTCCATGCTGTACTCTAAAGTTAAACCACCTTATCTTTGTTTTTCATGCTCTTTAAATAAATAAACTTAAGCGTTTAATGAAGCAATAAAACCAGTCTCTCGCCTCACTCTACATAAAGTAAACAAAGCAGTATTGGTGTAGGATATTCTTTTTAATGCATGTTGATTTTCACAGCCTTTTGTTGATATGTCTTTGATCATTATTGTTTAATTATTGTTGCTGGTAATGTACTTGTATTTATTTAACTTTTAGATGGACATTTTAATCAAGTCTTGCTTTCAAAACAACAAGGCTTACTTTTCCATTAAAAGAGGTTTGTGCAGTAAAATATAAATAAGGTATAGAAATATATAGGAAGGTGAAATGAAATTACAGTATTGCACATTATTACCACGAGGCTCTTGTGTCTCAGCGTTGCACAAAGACAGAAACACATCACTGTATGGCCTCAAAGCTACTCAGACCTTCAGTGGAAGAAGAAACTGCTTTTCCCTCTACTGTCACATTTGAATAAACAAATCGGAGAGTGAAAGTGAAGACTTTAGATCAGCACTGACTAACCCCCGGTGGCTGCTCTGCTGCATAATTCATTCCACATAATGGCTATGAGCCACAAAAGACACATAACTAGACACGTGTCAAAGGTGGGTGAGGGGCGGCTGTGAATCAGGTGGTAATTGAAAACTTGGAAAGTAATACCACACGTTTGTTACTCAGAGTAACGTAAAGAAACATTTTGGAAATACAGACATTGTAAATGACCTGCAATGCAAATTAGTTTGTCACACAGACCATCACTCCTTATAAGGGGTGTCCTGAAAAGTTTTCATTTTCATTACGATATCAATATCGTAGCCTTGCATATTTGTAAATTGTATTTAACAGTATTTAATTTTTTTTTAGTAATGTATGTTTTCTTTTAATTTATTCCTTTTCTTTATGTTAGTGTATCTTGATTGATTTTTTTTTTTTTTTTTTGTTGTAAAATGTAATAAAATGTAAAATGATAAAAGAACAACAGTTTAGAAAATGGGAAATGATTAATTACAACAGCAGAAATAGAACATTGATATGATACTTCTCAGCTTACATGTGCAAAATGGAGTAGGAAAAAGTGTTAAGTGTTAATCCTACCCCTTTAATCATTACCGACCACTATCTTCTTTTTATTCAAAATATTCTGGAACATCTGTAAAAAAAAAAAAAAAAATACAATTTCCCCCTGGGATGAATAAAGTATGTCTGATTCTGATTTATTTTTATTTTTTTTAATTATTGAGAAAATCCTGAAAAATAACCTCAATATATCCAAGAAAACAAAACATACACATATTTTAAAGTGAAAAATAACCACTTAAACATGAGAATATTCTACATTTGCACAAAATAAATTAAAAATACATTAGAACGCCTTGAAAAATAACTTCAATAAATATAATATATTATATTTCTAAAGAGCAAAATAACAACTAAATTAACCTAAATATAAACACATTTTAAAAGCTCATAGAAAACATGTTAAATACATTAGACGACCCTGAAAAATAACATCAATTAATCAAGTAATAATACTGTATTTATAACTATATTTTATAAGCTAGTACAAAAAAGCAAAAATACATTGGAAGACCCTGAAAAATAACATCAACAAATCCAGTAATTAAAAAGAAATATATATTATGAAAGGGCATAATAACCAGTAGTTTAACTTAAACATGAGCATATATACAGTATATATATATATATATATATATATATATATATATATATATATATATATATCAAAAAAAAAATGGAAAACCCTGAAAAATAACCACAATAACTCCAATAACACCATAATTATGTATCGGAGTGCTTATATTGGAGATTTCAGATACAGGCTGATAATAGGATTGTCAGAAGTATCAATAAAAACTTATCAATATTACAACTTTGTATCCAAACAAAATACTCATTTGCAAAAGTATCAATACTTCACACCACCTTTACCAAGTATTTAGATATCTTGCACAGCACTATCTCAAAATATTCTTCTAATTGTTGTTGTTTATTTTATTTCATTTATTTTTTGGACTACCTTGAATTACCTAAAACTTGTTATCAATGATGAAGTTTCTTTTTGCATTTTTCTTGTTATTACATTTATTTATTTTCTTGTTTTATTACTGTGGCATCGAAAATGAAGTTTTTAGTATTGTGACGACCCGAGCCGATATATTTAAATAGATAATTTACAGTGGATTAAATCTGAAAAAATAAAATTCTCTGTTTGTTTACCATAATAAACTAAATGTATTTTTAATATCATTTAAGATGCATATTTTACTGGAATCTGTATGTCCAGTGACATACTAAATAAATAAACATAACATTTTATACGGTTTTATACTTTGGTTCCATTTCATTTCCCCTGCTCGTCTTTGTGTACATGTTTGCTTTGATCCATAATAACAACAGGATGATGCATGCCCATTCTGTCTTCTCATTAACAGTTAATGCTCTGAAAATAGAAAGCAGGCTGATCTACATATTCACACATTGACGCCGGCCAAGCCGAGGAATGTTAAGATTTCATAAAGAAAAATCAACACGGCATTAGTCAATATTGGTGTGATAGAAGCATTTATCCCAGTCTTTGAGCGTCTTCACATAAAAATCCTACAAGAAAATAATATCAATGTTTAATATGTGATGTTTAAAAATAATCTGGACAGACAAATGCTGCTTGCATTGCTGACACAAATAGTTTAGTTGGCATTACTTCTTAAACCCAATCTGAGCCGCTTCAAGGACCAACATTGAACTGAACCGTAAAGGATTATTTTAGATTATTTTTGTCTTTTATTAACGTTTTCTGGTAATTCATTGTTTAATCCCATCTCACTGTTCAATCTATAATTACCAAATATTTTACTAAACTGTCAGACATCTAGACTTTTCTCTAGCTGTGTTTCTATTTCCCTTGGAAATGCACAAAATCTAAATCACGCAATAAACAAAACTGGTAAAGGAAACACCTGAATTTCTAAAAAAAACCTAAAATATCGCAAAAATGAGGAGGAATTTCAGACGTACTGGAAAAACTTTTTCCACAAATACACATCACATGATTTTTACGTGACGTACCGGGTCACATGACCACTTCTCTTTGAGAAAACATGGCGCGGTACGTGTGTACAGAAGAGGAGACCGATACACTTCTTGGCAATACATTTAAAAAATGTTACTGCCACATTAGACAGCAAACAATGAAGGATTGCAGTGTTATAATAAGGAGGTTTTGAGAGTCCATCTACCTGCAGCAAAGTCTTGGGATGAGATTTCACAGGAGTTACGAGGCTCTAAAACAACCTTCAATGGAAAGACGATCAAAGCCCAATTATACTTTGTCGACAATTAGAAAAATTGCTTTTACAATTGCGAAAATCTGTAATGGCAACACAGCTTCTGACGACAACTGGTCTTAAACTAAGACTGAATGACAATTAAAAGTGATACAAAGCCCTTGGGTCTATTTTTAAAGCGAGATAACATTTGAAATAGTATTTCACCTATCACTCCGTAAGGTTTAATTATTGCCGCGTCAACTCCTGTATGGTGAGACCCTGTGTTATATATGAACATGTGGGGTGAAGGCTCTTCATTGTAGAGTGAAGCACTTATCTTGTTGTGCTTTCCCAGATAAGAGGGAAAGGAGAAAGCTGAAAGTGGCACTTTATTGAACATTCTGTCTCTGTAGAAAACCCTGGGCAGGCTCACATTGTGAAAGCGGAGGACCTTGTCTTAGGCCAAATCCAATCCTGTGTTTTGAGGACTGACAGGCCCAATCATTCACAGCCGCTTTTTTTGTTCACCTTAAGTTTATAGGGAAAGTGTCTAAATAAGAACCTTCAAAGTTGGAGAATTTAAACTATGAAAAAAGATTGGAAACAGTAAATAGTAATCATAGTAAAAAAAAAAAAAAAAGGGTTTTTTCTTTTGAGAAAAATACTGTTTTCTAACGGGGGCATCTTTAGAGTTCAAGCATACCCTTTGAGTGCCATCATTTAAATATAGTTGTATTGAGGTGAGTTTATGGTAAATTGAATTTGACTTTTATTAGCACTGAAGTCACCACAAAGCGTCACATACTCCCATTCACATTTACACAGGCGCTTTGCAAGGCATGGATCTACCACTAGCAACAAGAGTCTCACCCAAAAACACATATTTAACGCATTTCCATTGGCGGTGGCGGCTCTACAAGGCTCCGCACTCCTTGCTTTCGGGAGCCGATACTGGTGTTCCTGAGCGTTTCCATTGAGCACCAACCTGACACGCAAAACTACCAGACTCCACGGATTGCACTTTTTTTGCTGCCATCCACACAAGATCGTCAGCAAAAATCTAAATCAAAAATCAAATAAAATGAAAAAAATTTACTTTTTTACATATACAGTCACAGTCTTCTGACCTGATAATTCCTGTTCAGTCAATGATAATGTGTAAATAATGTATTAACTGTTTCTCTGTGTGGAGATTATGTGGCTCTGTGCTTTCTGGATTATAAACTGCCACTTTTAAATCGGCCTTGATTACAAAATGACAGTTTTGGGAGAATTGCACTAGTTAATTGTTTCCAGTTACGTTTTGCCTTTTTTTGATTTATCCATGTTTACTGTTTGAGATTGAGCCAATTTATTTTTTCATTTATTTATTTTTTATTTTAAATGTATTGCAGGAATACAGTTTACCTTTTTTCTATACCTCAGTGGCTTCACAGTCCTTATGTTGACTGTTTTTCTAACACATTTCCTTATTTTAATTACCTACGCCAAGGAGGGAATATGTTCACCCGTGTTTGTCTGTTTGTCGGCCGGCTGTTAATGTGGATGTTTGTTACCAGGATATCTGAAAAAGTTCTAAACAGATTTAAAAATAAATTTGTTAAACTAAAAAGAAAGAATGAGTTGTATTTTGGAGATGATCCAGCAGGTGCTATAGATATAGTATCCAGAATAATTTTTTGAGCAAGGATACTTATGAACAGATTGAAATGAAGTTTGGTGAGCTGATATCAACTTTGCGGAGGTTTGCACTCTATGATTGCTCTTGTTTAGTTGTTTTTGTTCTTTTTTGCTTCTTTGTCTTGAATCAAAATTGGAGAATTATAAGAATTTGTGTTCATGTACATTACCCAGGACATATACATCACAGAGTTGCACCTTTACAAAATTAGGGAAGGTTAAGCAATGTTGAAAAAAATTTTTTGAATGAAGCAAGTGACAATAAGCCATTTTTGTCACTTGTTTAATCCAAAAATATGTTTCAAAGGATCTTTGGAATATATGTTGAGAACTCAAATCACGTGATCTGATCTAGATTCACATCAGTGACCTCATCAACACCTGAGATTTCCCAGACACACCTTCTCCCAGAGACAAAAGCACAAAGTCTAATAGCTTTGTGTTGAAACACGCCTTCAAACTACTGCAGTAAACGTAAATGTGTGAAATAATAAAGACTTTAAACTAAAATTCAGTGCATGTAAAAAAGTTGGCTTTTTCTGATGAGGCATATGTTAATACAGCTGACATCAATACAAGACTTTGCTATAAAAACTCTGGACAACGTTTGTTGAGTTTTAATATCTTTTTGGACTCTAATTGGCAAATGTTTGGATAAAAATGCTTGACTAGATACCAAAGTTGTGTTTCACGTTGCAGTAGGTGTTACTTTTAGGAATCAGTTCATTATTACACGGCAAAGCTTGCACAGTCTGTTGATCTGATTGTTGTTTTTTTTTCACAGACACCTCACATCTGCTTTTGTTAAAGCAGATGCAATTAATGTTCCCGATACACAACCTTGAACGTCTGCCGTTTCCTAATAAGTCGTCCTCATTGTTTATGGCGAACAAACAAGAGTTTCAAATGTAAATCTGAGTCATATATGCGTGTTCACTACTCTGCGTGCAAATTGCACAGCGTGTACTGAGATGTGACACTGTTAACGATTGGCAAAGTAGAAATATGAGGTTAGATGATGTGTAAATTAAAAAAAAAATCCACGATGCAACACTAATATAGCAGATGCTGTGCTGCGTAAAACAAACAGTGGAGAGAACCTTGTTTTTAGAAAATAACTGCACCTGTTATCTGTTAATGTGTTTATATTTAAACAGTGATCAAAGGTCCTCAGAGGATCTAATATTATTGCATACCTGCACTGATTGTTCTTTGTAATTATTTATTAAATAAGCTCAGCCCCAATTAAAATCCATATCTGTCATTTTCAATTAAAAGACAACACGGCCAATGGAGTGTGGAAATTCTGACACGACTGGATTCTACAGCTGAACTAATGAAACTGTTGGAGAAAAAAAAAAAAAGTGACACGGAGGAAAGTCAGTGACGTCTTCAATGTCTCCTAAATTTAATGAGCTGCGGGGAACTGATTTGATGGAAGTGGTGAACCTGGAGTGAAACGAGTAACAATCTGCAGCTGGAAAAGGATGTTTCAGCTTGTACTCGTACACGGTATCGTGCATGTGCAGAAGGAAAAGTGGAAACATTTAGATCATTGTGTGCTAGAGTAGATTCATTCCACTGAAGGTTAATATGGTTGATATGGCAAATCTAGGAACAAGTCGGCATGAGATGGAGAAAAAGGACAAAAACACTTCTTTTTTTTCACGGACAATTGTTATTTTTAAGGATGTAAAAAAAAAAATTGATTCAGCGATATTTGCACAATATTATCGTATCGATTCCAAAAAAAATTTCAAATTGATTATTTTAATCATGTAGTTTTTTAAGGTATGCATAGCCCGTAAACACCCAGTCACTAAGTGTTAGTGAACCACATTAGACCTCACTCATCAATGCATTTTACCTTGGGAAGTTGATTTTATTTTCATAAAATATACTGGACAGTTTGATAGATGTATGTGGTTAGTTTCAAAGAAAATAATTTAAGAACTTAACAGAATCAGAATCTGTTGGAGAAGCAAAAGTTGAACTTTTTTGACAAATGGAATTTGACAGTTTGATAAACATACAATAAAAAATAAAAATAAATTGTATTGAATATCACTTTGTACTTTTAAAGGGGAAAATTGTTTAATATTCATATTGCGATGTGTATTGTATTATTCAGTGTCAGGATATATCATATTGTGGCATGAAAATCATGAATCGTATCGTCAGATAAGCACTCCATGCTTCAGATAACCATATATACTGGTGTCACGGTCTGAGTTTACCTCCGTACTGAGATTACTGTATATCGTGGCCATACCAGCCTCCCATTGGCCGATCCCGTTAGATCTCGGAAGCTAAGCAGGTCTGGGCCTAGTTAGTAGTTGGATGGAAGACCACTGAGAATTCCAGGTGCCACAGTGGGGTGGCAGTCACCCCAGTGGTATCTGTCATTGTGTCTTTGAGCAAGGCACTCTACCCACATTGCCTAGTATGAATGTAGTGTGTGAGTGAGTGATGGTGGTGGTCGGAGGGGCCAATGGCGCACTATGGCAGCCTTGCTTCCGTCAGTCTGCCCCAGGGCATCTGTGGCTACAACAGTAGCTTACCACCACTAAGTGTGGAGTGAAAGAATAATCCCTTAATTCTGTAAAGCATCTTTGAGTGTCCAATAAAGCTCCATATAAAATTAATGCATTATTATAACCCCTAACCCTAACGTAATCCAATAAACAATTAAAACGTGTACGTTCACTTTGAAAACAAAACGAATAAAAAAATTTTTTTAGCAAAAATTTATTTTTTGGTAGTGCGCATGTGCCATACAGTCTCAGTACGATGTGAACTCAGACCATGACACCGGCTTTCTTTGGCTAATGGTTTGGGTCAATAAACTGCCCTTTGAAGTACAACACGTGGCTACATAAGCATCTATTCTGATTAGGAGTGTGTGTTTATGGCAGCAGCAGCAGAGTACATCATAAAGTCATCTAAAGTCATCTGTTTGAAACACTCATCAGAGCTGTTCGCCACACACACACACACACACACACACTGCTTACTTCTCACTTCTTTGACCACAGAAATAATCCATTTAAGACTGTATTCCATTCTTATTTTCTTACCACTGCATTGAGTCAAACAAGCGGAAAACACGTCAGTTCATCCACTATTTTATTTATACCACTTTTTTCATTTTACCTGGTAATTACAATGGCGATACAAGCGGTTCCTAAAAGTGAAACCGTTTCTGAACACTTGCACTGCGTTTAATTTCACCAATATACTGAACATAAAGATATTACCTGTGGATAAATTGCATTAAAATAGTTCAAACAGCTGTTCACAACCAACCAAAACTTAGAATCTTTCTGCCTTGTGTACTTCAGTGAGGGACAACAACATTCAAACGGCCATAACCTCTTCAAATATTATTTGATTTCTATGTGTGACTCAACGTTGGATAGCTTAGAATCCACTGACTTATTATTATTTCAGGAAGGAGTTACATTTTTGCAATTTTCATTCATATTGAGTGTGTTTTGTGAGCTTCTGTCAAACAGATTTTGTTTTTTCAACACTAAATGGTCAAACTGGCCAAAATTCACCAGCAATCTAGTTAGCCTGTTAGCTTCTAATGAATATCCAGGCTCCTCTATCAGAACATGCGAAATAGTGTGAGGAAAAAATGTGAATAGGTCATTGTGGGATGCAGCAGTGGTGATATATTTAGCACGTTTAGCAGGTAGGTATTCACTGTCACAGTTTTACTCACAGATGGCTGTAATTGTTGTATGGAGAGATATAGGTGAACCAACAGGGATGGAAAGAACAGATCTTTACAGCTCGAGGTAACATTTCTTGAATACATGAATTGATATTAAAAAAAAAAGCTCTTACTTTCTTACAGCTAGTCTCTCATATTGTGTTTCTCCTTAGAGTCACTCTTGTTTGCTACTCTTTTTACATCATAAGTTCAGAATGACTGCATGCTTAGAAAAAAAAAGTGAAATTATTGAATTTTCCACTTGCATCTACTACATGTGCCTTAATTTAAAAATACACAAAGACAGCCTTGGTGATCTATTGGCCTGTCTGCATGAGTTATTGTTACAGTAACTTCATTGTGCTGCATCTGGGCCACAGATTTGGCTCACAGCAGCATTTTTCCTTTGACAATGAAAAGTTTCGTGACAACTACGTGGCAAGTGAATGTGTTTCCCCGTCGGGTAATGCTGAGGGAGTTGTTTTGGTGCCAGTCATAAATCACATTACAAGCCAAACCAGACTAAGAGGGAGATAAAGCATTAAAATCTAATACAGTATATCAAATACAGTGTTTATCAACTTACTTTTCCTTGTGCAGAGCACACCCAAAGCCAAAAGTTTAGTTTTCAATTGAAGGATTTATTTGTGACTTTTTTTTATTTATTTTTTTTTATCAAAATCCAAAGGCTATAAAGAAAATTATGATAATAAAAATGTTTTAAACCACCATGAAACCCACTGTCATGCCACAGCTAACCTTAATTATTTCAAGGTATTTTGTCTCGAGAATCTCTTTTATTAAAATTCTATTTTTCAAGCCAAAAGCTTGTCAAAGGAATCCAATAATTTAACAACTTAAGTTCAGTTTAAAAATCCTAAATCCTGTTCCAAAAAAGGGTAGAATGTACATTAAAGAGAATATAAAAAGACCTGCATGCCGACGTGATTTACTGCATGAATAAATGCTCTTCAGGTTCCAATCGCACCTACACAGCAACCAAACACACACAAAAAAATCCCTAAATAGGAGCAAAAACCACCGGCCTGAAGAAAATAAGAGATTTATTGGTCCGAGTAAAAATATTTGCTTCAGGATGTAAGAAAATAATCCATTTGAGCAGGAAAACCATTGGGTGGCTTCATATTTGAAATAATGAAAGGTCTAGATGTAGTTTACTGAGGTTGGAATCCTGGCTGTGGAGTTCATATGGAAATCTCACCTTTTTCATGACGTTTTGTGCTGTGATAGAGAATGACTTTATTGCAAACCTCGCCTCATTTCAACACAAGCCCACACACTTGTTAAATGTCTCAACTTTCCACGAGTCACCATCACCTTCCATGAACCAAAATTAAAGCTGCTAATTATGAGACATAGTTTAACCGAGGACAATATTTCACTTCACTGATGCTGATTTTTCAGTTTTAATATTGTAGAAAACATTTAATGAAATATTAAAAAAGATATATGAAGTAGAAAAGCTAAAGTGACACCATGGAGCTGATTAATGAGAAAAACATCCACCAAAATGATCCAGAAAAATAAACACACTTTTAACACTTTTTACCCTGCGGGTCATTCTTAACCCAGCATTATTTATGGGGAGATAAATATTCACAGATATGTAGTATCCACAATTATCACTTTTGTCAGATTTTTCACATGTGTAATTTGTGTGTCTAACGTTTCTGAAAAATGTGAAAATCTAAAAATTTAAACATCTAGAAATACACATTTGAAAATCTAAAAAGAGACACTAAAAGTCCAAAAATGTGTGAAAATCTAGAAAAAATGCATGTGGGAAATCTAAAAATAAGTGAAAATCTAGAAAACCACGAGAAAATCTAGAAGAAGAAAAAAATAAAAATCTGAAAAAGTGTGAATATATTTGAATATTTTTGAGACAAATCTCTCCCCATTGATATTTGCCTCCAGAAAATGATTTTTATTCAAATCTTCTGAAATTTACTGACAACATTAATGACCACAAGAGTATGAACCGTATTGGTTGTGGTGATGATATGACCTTTCCTGCAGCGCCACCATCAGGTCAAACTTTCAGGTTTAGAGTTACCTCCAGGTATGGGGATGTAAGGTCACACCAATAGACAGGATTTACACAGCGAAAACAGGTTGGGGTCAAATTGACCCCAGAGGAACACCAATGCGTGCAATATGTGTTCAGCACATTGGAAAAATATCATCATGATAAGTTTATGCTCAATCACTTTTACAGATTGAATTAGGAAAAGTCACAAAATATGAAGCAAAGAAAATATAAACTATTACTATTTATTTCTTAATAATTTTTTTCTACTTAAAAAAGGGAAACAAAAAAAAAAGAAAAAAAGGGGGAAAAAGAAGTGAATGGAAGGGAACAGGGAAGAGGGAGTCAGGGTAGGGAAATAGAAGGGGAAGAGTTGACTGTTTTACGGTGAGAGTGAAATGTGATGTTTGTGCTTATTGTGTTGTGTAATCAGTTAAGCCAGTACTATTATTTTTTTTAATGATAAACATTGAATGGGGTCAAATTGACCCCAAGGATATAAGGAGGGTAAAAGAAACAATGGAGAAAATACAAAAATTCCACCAAAAATTTGAAGGAGAAAGAAAATCCTAGTGTATCCACCTATTATTACCAAATCCACTGCTACATGAAGCATTGTGAATACCCCGTTAGCCACTGCATGCCCTGACACTCAGCAACATGGCATTATATTTACATAAAGACTGATTTCTATTGCATGCTGGTAGTAATCTATCCGACCCCCCAGCCCCACCAAGTCCAACCAGTGCCAGTCATTATCTCATTACCTCAAAGGCACAACATCTGTTCTAATTAGATGCAAAAACATGCACAAACATCTTACATCTGTAATGTGTAAACAACTAATGAACAATCACTAGATGTTTGCTGAGAAACTTATAAAAAATAACACTGAGAAGTACCGTAATGGCACCTAGTGCAGGGGTTTTCAACCTTGGGGTTGCCTGAAATATCTAGTAATTGATAAAACATTACTGACTAAAATCATTTTTTTTATTATTATTATTATTTGTTTTTCCTCAAAGAAACGTACCCTATTCTATACTTTCACTTTCTCAAAAATAATCTCTAGTTCAAATATGAAAATATCTGAGCTGCTGCCGGTGCTGCTTCTATTCTGGGTCCTGCTGACTCTGGCCCTGTCTTTGCTCCTCTGCTGGGGTCTCGGGCGGGGGGGCTCTGTGGGGGTTGGGTACGGGAGTGTGGGTGGGAGTGGGTTGGTGGCCTTGGGTCTTCGGCTCCTTGGGGCTTTCTCGGGTGTGTATGTTGGGGGCTGTGGCTGCCTCTAGGCTTGAGATCTTGGGGGTGGCTGGGGGGGTGCTCGGCCGTGGGGGGCGGGGGGGGTTGGCCTCCCTGGCCCCTGCTCCTTCTGCTGGCCTGGCTGCATCTTCGGTTCCGGGGCAGAGCTTGGGTTTGCAGTAGCGGTTCTTGCACATACACTAGTATTGGGTTGTGGGATAAAACTCGTAGTGGGCTTAACTTTAGACACGTTGATCGCAAATACCTGTTTTAGGTATTACCACTCACTCCTTCCTCTGTCCACAGCCATCACCATTATACCTAAGCTCCACACTAATCAAGCCAGTCACCAGACTGGCTTGATTACACAACATAATAAGCACAATATGCACAACTATAACTTCACATCTCACTCTAACTTTAAAATAATCAACTCTTCCTCACCCTTAACATTTCCCACCTTGAGTCTCTCTTCCCTGTTCCCTTCCCCCTCACCTAAGTGTAACATTGCCTTATCTTTTTATCCTGTATCCTCCCTAATATAGCGTTTCTTACCCAGCCTTAGGGAGCCCTGGTGATGGTCACATTTATGCAATAAAATACATTCATTTATTTAATTTCTATAACAAAACATGTATTGCTGTCTTAAAAAGATTACACTTCTTGTAGTGTTGATCTTTGATAGCATGTCCAGACAAACAAAAAAAAAAATCAAAAATTGGTTCTAGAGAAGAAAATATCTCTGGATTTGCCAGAAATTTGCGAGCTAGATTTATTCGAGAGCGACAGCGAGCGCACATTAATCAACATTGCAAAAATGTATATGTGCCCGAGTTTGCCAAAAGGCTATTGTTCATTGGTAGTCCCAATCGCCAGGTGTTTAATGGCATTTTATAACAGATATAAACAGTATACCTATGATACAAGATATACATAGTAAAAAAATGTCAATAAAATGACAATAGGATCATTTATAAAAGAAACAATGAATTGAATACACAGCAGGGTTTGGGTCAATTACAACTGTAATCATGTAATTGATACTTTATTACAACTGTGATGTAATTATAATTATAATTGCAATTGAAAATAATTGTTGCTCTTGTAATAATAATAATTAAATTGTAATTGAGTTCAGATAATTGACTTTGTAATTGTAATTGGACATGAAAATTCTCTAAAAACTGTCAATAGCAATTAAACGCAAAACCGGGGAACCATGTTACACTTCTATGGCTTACACATACGTAAGTTAATACGTTAACATTCAATGAAATGTGTTTCATATCAAGTTTACCAAAAATATTAAGAGCAATATTTTCATTACTTAGGAACCCTAACAAGGTAACAAAGAGATAAAAAACTAATTGGATGATAGATCATAATTTTTAGTGTATTTTACGGCTTATTTAAGACTGGTGTAAACCGATTGTTATCATAAGAGTTGCTAACACAAGAAGAAGGTTAAGTTTTATGGGGTTATTTGTTTTGGACTCAGTAATTAATTGTAATTGAGCTTTAGTAATGGAGATGTAAGACTTTCAGGGAGAAAATAATAATTGGAATTTAATTTGTAATTGGAAAAAACGCCGTACACAGTAATCATAATGGAGTTGTAATTTAACATGCGTAATTGAAGACGTATTAAACCCAAACCCTGATACACAGTGAGAAAAAATATTTCATATTCAATGTTCACATTTTTTGATAACCAACAAAACATTTATTTGCATTGAATATGAATGTGATATTATGGAGACTCTCTTACATATTTTACAGGATACAAACTGCAGTCTCTTTTATCTGCACCTTTGCTTGTTTTTACTGTATAATAGTTTACTTAAAGTTGATGCAACCAGATAGTGGAGGGTGGAGCTAGACCGTGCATGATTCTGTATACCAGACCAGACAGATGTTTTTGTGTTTAATGAGGTTTTCCCAACTCAGCAGCTTCTACTTCTACTGAAATGTGACAATGATGAAATGTGAAAGGGATTTTTATCATGTGTTTTCAGTGCTTGTTTGTAGAAAGACTCCAGTGGTTTTATTACACATTATTATGAGTCCTAAAGGAATGAGACATGACCGTTATATCACATATCTGTGCACTTGTTTCAGTGCTAAACCTCAACATTGGTGTTTAAAAAAAAAAAAAAAAAAACGGTAGTTAGGGACTGAAATAAACAACATGCATAATATTAAAGGTCATGCTATTTTTCACCCATTTGTTCTAAGAACCCCAAAAACATAGTATTTGAGGTTTATTTTCCCAAACTCGCCTGTTTTCCAGAGTTTTAACCTCTGAAAAGTCACTTTCTGAGCAACTCGACACAAACACGCTGATTTGTGGCCTACTTCTTGATATTCATGAGTGGGCGTGTCTATAGACGGGACACTGACTTCCTCCTCCCCGCACGGTGACGTAGGGCCAGAGGACGGCCCGCCCCCCTCCCACCCACTTCGTAGCCGAGCTCATGCTGCTTTCTAAACACGAGACAGAGCGTGGGGGCGGGGCGTTCACCGGTACATACATAGACTGTAGAAAATACATACATAGCACTGCGCGAAGGACACTGAAATGCTCACCTTAGTGGGCGTGTCTGTTTACATGTCAATCATGGCAGAGAGCTCCATGGAGGCGCGGCTTCTCCAGCTCAGTGCTGTGTCAAATTCATCATCAAAGTGGGAACGCGTCATCAAATTGAAGCGAGGTGTTTGTGCTCACCCTGCAGTAAGAAAGGAGCAAATCACCCTCTAACTAACAATTGAGGGAATCAATGAAAAACACTTTGGGCATGTGTATGAAGCCCTAATAGCACTTTATGATGTTTAAAGCACAGAAAAGTTCATTTAGCTTAACATGAGCCCTTTAAAGGTGGAAGTAGATTTTAACAATACTACAAATAAAATGACAGCATTATCTTTAGCCACTTGTGCACACGACAACAATTTAATTGGCAAGCAATGGACAGTGGTTTTGGTTTCACATGCACGTAGTGACCAAAGATGCAGCTCATTTCAGAGTTATTTTAGTTAGAAACACACTAGATTTGGCACAGGGTGTTAAGTTAAGTCGTTTTATCAACATCTATTTTTTGGGGGAAATGACAGAGAATTATTATATTTAGAAATGTATGAAAATTGCATTTCTATGCAACAAAATAACAAAATAATTTAGATTTCATGATCAGATTGTGAACTAAAATGTGATGATGGCTAAATTTCTCATGAGACTTGGTTTCTCCTAAGAATTAATCTAATTTTCTTTCTGGCAGCCTCACAAACATCTGCACATTGAGTGTATATTGCATTAAAGCATCTAATGAATGACCTTTATATCATTGGTCTAAAGGGGTCATTTATATCAACTATATCAATTAAATCTGACATTTTAGCTTCATTACGTGCCATCCAGTTCCTTGGATGTTATGACGTTATATCTTAGAAGTTCAGGAACATTATGGTAGAAGGATTTCATGTTCTAGTTCAGCACACTGTTGATCAGTGTTTATAAAATGGCGTTACGCGATGGCACTACAGGGCGTACTAGAGAGAGTGAGAGAGGAAAATTAACAAATGAAAGCATTAAAAATATGGGGTTTTGTGTTTATGTTTAGTTAAAAATTATAATCATACTAAATATTGTCAGCAACTCAGAAAACGACAACAAAGAGACACGCGCTGAGAGAAAAATACCATTCCAACAAAGACACAATAAATGAGGGAAAAATACATGTTTACTACAAAACTACGCAGAAATAACAGAGAAATATACAAAATTACATAAGAAACAACCAAACGACACCAAAAACACACACACTGAGAGACAATGATTTAAATAATGCCAACAACACACAAAAATGACAACAAAAACACACAAAGTAAGAGAAAAATATACTGAAAAATAAAAAGAACAGACACACGACAACAAAATACACAAATTCACACCAAAAACACACGCATTAAGAAAAAAAAAATACTTATTATTACCAGCAACACACAGAACGACAACTAAGACACAATAAATGAGGGAAAAATACACACGATCGCAACAAAATACACACAAATAACAGAGAAAAATACTTCTTATTACCAGCAACACACAAAACAACAACAACGACACAATAAATAAGGGAAAAATACACAAGATCAGTACAAAACACACAAAAATAACAGAGAAACATACAAAACAACATAAGAGACAATCAAACGACACTAAACACACACACACACACACACACACACACACACACTGATAGAAACTAATTTAAATAATACCAACAACACACAATGAAAGAAAAATACACTGGATAATAAACAAACAACATAATATACAAAATTACACCAAAAACACACAAAATTACTCCAAAAATGTTGATAGAAATGATCTTGATTAGAACACGAGTTGAAAATACAGTCTTAGACCAACACCAGAAGGGACACTATCATAAATAATAACTATATATATATATATATGTAAATCTATTTAGGAAGCAGTAAATACTGTTATATTTCTCCTATTTACAAAATGAGATTCTTTAAAATGTGTGTTATCACTCAATCATTCCATAATTATGTTGTATAGTTGTTTTTTTTTATAGAATTCTGATTAAAATGTGTCAGTCAGACAAAGGGGGAAGTTGAGCCAAAAAAAACCCACTGCTATTGATCATGTGTGTCTTTGTTTGAATATTGAGTATATTTTGTTGTTTTTGCAGCTTTGCCTGCAGACAGCCCATGGAGAGCTCTTAACAGCAGAAAATTAAACTTTAATTTGAAAGATTTTAATAAATGCGGCTGCAGCAGCAACAATTCCCTTTTGATATGCGCTTACAGCACAGGTTCAGATTTTGTCTGCATTTTAAATCCAAACCAATGGGGAAGATTGTGTGAGAGAAAAAGCTGCAGGATGCTCGAAGGAAGATAAGGGAAACGCTACTTCACTGGATTATGATGAGCGTCTAAAAATGGCGCCCTGGGCCAACAAAGTGTTAAACATATGCACACACAGTAGGTAAGGTGTCTTTGTTAGTACATTAGCAATGCATGAAGTGATGATAAAGTGATTAAAAAGGGGATTAGATTAGATTATCATGATCTGTTTCTGTTGCAAAAATTCAGCGAAATTGAACTTTTAATGAAAAAGGTCACAATTGTGACCTTTCTTCTTCAAAACTCACAATAACATAAAATGTGCATCGCATATTTTAGAACAGTATTAATAAAGTTCTTTATTTTTTTTTTCTATTTTTTATGTTTAATGTTCAGCAAGGCTGTTTATTACCGTACTCTAAGTAGTTTCAAAGTAAACTGTTCTACGATGTTTGTTTATAATAAACTAAAAGGTTTTTGTTGTTTTTTTTTTTTTTTTGTTTTTTATCATCCATCCAGTATTAAATATTGAGTATTATACGCTCCAAAATTGAGCATTTTAACATAGACTTTGTATTTGTCAAAAAGGTTGTTTTTTTTTTTGTCTTAAAAAAAATGTGTAAATGTATTTGTGTGAAAAGAAACAAGTTTTTTTAGGGTTAATGTTCAGCAAGGCTGTTTATTACTCAAAATAGTTTCAAAACAATGTGTTCTATGATGCTTTATCATAAACTAGAACTTTGTGTTATTTAGTTTGCTTTGTAATACTGTACCATTTTAATGAATTACCCATCCACTAATAATTGTCCATTGATCCTGAAGTGACTGAAGCAGAGAAAGATTGGATTTGAGTATTACAGTATACGCTGCAAAACTGAGCATTTTATATTTATATAAGCTTTGTATTTGGCAAAAGGTCAAAATGGTTGTTTCTGTCTAAAAATGGTGAACAATCTTCTTCATAACTGATATTAACATAAAATGTGCTTCAGATATTTTAGAACAGTGTTAATGAAGTTCTTTGTGTGCAAAGAAACAATTCTTTTTTCTACTTTTTTATGCTATTTATAGTAATAACGTATATTCTACGATGCCTGTTTATCATAAACTAGGTTTTTGGTTTTTTTTGTGTGTTTTATGATTTGATTGAGATTTATTTCGAACATGAACACAACAGCAGTGTATCTTACAATAATAATAATAATAATAATAATAATAATAATAATAATAATAATCTATCTATAAAAGCAAGGAACGTCTGTGTGCGTGTGTGTGTTTGTGGAGCAAATATCTCCCTGGCGCGGTATCTGATAAACCTGAAACTTTGTCAACAGTTTGCGCATACCCCGAGAGTGTGCATCCGTAATTTTGGAGTAATTTGGTCATTCCAAAACCAATTTCAAATCAATTTGAAATGACCAATCCACACTGTGGAACCTCTGTCAAACATTGTTTTCAAACACTGATGATGTCGTCAACAGTGATGTCATCAGAGTTCCAATCAGAATGTTCTAACTGATGATGTCAACAACAGTGACTACATCATCAACACACAGTAATGCTAATGCTAATGCTAATGCTAATGCTAATGCTAATAATAATAATAATAATAATAATAATAATAATAAAATGAAGAAAAAAATGAAAATAAATCAAACAAGGCAAAAATAGAAGCCTATACATGTTTGAAAAGCAGTAGGATGAGGTAATGATACAGTATTTTTTTTAATTCTGTATCATTTTAATTAATAACCCATCCAGTATTAATTACTCATTGTTACTGAAGTGACGAAAGCAGAGAAAGAATAACTTTAGACTTAGTATTAAACGCTATAAAGTAAAGAAAGACCAACATTGAGCATTTTAATATAAGCTTTGTATCTCTGTATGTTTTAAGATAGGACCAGCATAAGAAGATGAATAAATCACGCAATAAATGAATATACTAATCATTTCCTAAATTATACACATTTATAGACTACCGCAGGTAATCAGACTAACCACTCAACACAAGGAGAACCTGCTAATATTACACAGGAAAGTTCCTGGTTCATCCTCTGTGCTATCAATGAATAGTTTTTCATATTTTATAGAAGCATTTGTATCTTTTTTGATCAAATCACATTTGTTTTTTGCAAACTTAAGCAAGAAAATGAGAAAAAACAGCTACGACAGGAAGTTTTCTGATTTTCAAATAATGACAAAAAAAGGGCAATATTTTATAATAGAATTAAAACAGCACAACATTGAGGATTTGTTAGTCTGCCTTACACAGCTTTGGTTCTGATTTTCCCGCTGAAACGTTGCCGTTTGACGGTAAACAGACGAGATGCTAAAGTAACGTGTTGCTCACTTGCATCACTGTGAGCTCTCGCCTCTTGTCCACATTTATAAAACCTGAGGCGCACACATTCTGCTCGCTGGTGATCGTTTGTGACACCCACTCGTGTCAAATCACACGTCTTTCTGATTCCATAGGGCACTAAGTGTGTTTGAATTCAAACCGTGCGCTCCCCCTGAATAATATCAAAGTGGCATCACATCAAATGTGATTTGCTGCCGCCACACATTTCTATTAGAACCAAGGCTTTGAGCAGCATGTTTCCATCAGAGGTTGAGTTGTTCTCCTCAGGTGAACAACTGCTTTTCTTTCTCATTAAATGTAATGACTGCTGACAGGCAGAGGTCGACTGGGACAAAAATTCATCCCTGCCTTTTTCTGTTTAGATCAGCCGTTATTGTGTCAGTGATTCTCAACATGTGGCTCTTTGTCTTTATTTTAATTATTATTCCCCCGAGAAAACCTTAAGTGCCAAACATTTAACCCCTTTTTATTTCCTTTGATAGTTTTGCAACTTCCTTTTTCCAATTTTTGCCCCTTTTTAAAAAGTTCTGACACTTTTTTGAGACTTAATCTTCCTTTTGCCAATAAATTTCCTTTTTCCCCCCTATTTTTTGTCAATTTTTCCAACTTTTTTTTGGCACTTTTATGAAATATTTGTCCTTTCTTTAATTTATTTTGTCCACTTTTCCTCCAAATAAGCTTGTTTCCTTTTTTCATACATTTTGCCTCTTTTTGTTCGACTTTTTCACTATTGTTTGTCATGCCATACCACCTGGTTCCTCTTTATTTGCACATTTTTTGGTCGCTCTTGACTGCTTTTCGCCCATTTTAGTCACTTTTCACTGCTTCCACTCAATTGTCTAAAAGAAAAAAAACCGTAGCGGACCAGACCGGCCCACTATTTTCAAACCTTAGCTGTCTTTTGCCAATAAAAGTCCCTTTTTTCTTATTTTCTGACCATTTTTGCAAGTTCTTTTTGACACTTATCAAATTTTTGTCCTTTTTTTTTTGTTTTGGTAACTTTTCATCCTAATAAGCTAAGTTTTGCCCAATAAATACCACGTGTTTTTTTTTTCATCTTCATTTTGCATCTTTTTGTTCCACATTTTTACCTTTTTCACTATTATTTGCCACATTTTGCCCATTTAGGCTACCTGTTGCCACTACATACCACCTGGTTCCTCTTTATTTGCCCATTTTTTGGCCACTCGACGGCTTTTGGCCCCATTTTCGTCACTTTTCACTCTTTTCTTGCCACATTTTTGCCACTTTTGGACCATTATTGGCCATCTGTTACCATGTCTGCCTCCACTGGCTCATCCAAAAAAAAGAGTGCGCCGACTGAGGCACAAGGTCTGAACGGGAAGGACGAGAACAAGACTCATTTGGCCATTAGACGGAAAGCGTATCGCTGCACTAATTCTCAAGGAAGGATGTAGTGAATGTAGGCAGTGATCCAGAGTAAATAGGGGTGATGAAGGCATGGGATCCAAGCTTAAAGGCCAGTGGGATGTGGGGGAGCAGTGAGGGTTTGGTGACAGCCCACTTCAGCTGCCTGACACCTGCAGAACACCTTGTGCTTGTCCAGATGGCGAGAGCTACTGACAAATAAACTAGCTACTTGAAAAGACCCTTGAGATACGGCTCGTTCAAGTGCTTACATTTGTATTCCACACGGAGTGCAATGTGGGGATAATGTAATTGAAAAGCGTTCAGGTTCCAGGGGTCAGTAAATTAAATAGACTCTGAGAAAAAAGGTATTTGTGTTCACCCGAAGAACAGAAGCCCAGCAGAGTTTTATGATTCTTCTACACATATCGTGCCCTCTATTAGACAGACGTGATGAAAGATAAAAGAAGAAAATCAGATTCCACGTCAAAAGTAATGCCCGTGTGAAAAAGGTTTCCTTACATTAGAGCAGACACGGGCAACTGCCGGTCCAGGGACCACATGCCCTGTGTCTATTTCTGTGCGGACCCCAAAAAGGTAAAACTTAAAATGACTTAAAAAAAAAAAACACATAAATTGACAGAAAACTACACAATATTTACACGAATAACTCAGAGGATGACCACGAAAATACAGACAAAATTACTCCTACAACACAAATTGACTCCAAAATACAAAATGAGAGAGAAGCATACAAGAAAACAATAAAAGTTCACAGAAAACTATACAAGACCACAACAAAAGCAAAGCACAATATTTGAAGAGACTCGATTATTTATCTTTTTTATTGTTTTTTCACGCTGCACTTACTACTGCTCGATTTGTGTCAGATCTGAGCTGAAAGGAATGAATGTGTTCTTCATTCAGGTGAGCATCACAAAAGCTCTACCTTGAGGGATCTGACCTTCATCTGATGCCAATCCGATACACTGCCTCATGTGGGCAGAGGTAATGAGATCAAGGTGTCCCTTGATGCTCCTATCATGTTCAAACCTTCAACAAACATACACAACCACACAAGGGCTCGTGCACACTGCAAAACATTGGACAAATGTGAACAGATTTTAGTTTGTATCGTCTTTCAAACCACAGCCATTGTCGTATTTGGCTTTCGTACTTTCCACTATAAATTCCAATTATAAATCTTAATCCTAAAGCTGCAACCCAGAATACTTTTTTATTAGATAAAATCATAGTGTAGGCTTCAAATCAATAAATCAAAGACCATTTGCTTTGAAAAAAGGTTGAAATTGCAGATTGAATGTTAGTTTCCATCCACAGTAAACACTCCGTTGACATTTTCGAGCATTGCATTGTGAGATTTAAAGTCACAGAGACAGGCATCTGGCAAAGAAACAAAAAAAATCATAATAAAAATGAAATAAAAACCCTTCTATGCATCCGTCTCCGTGACTTTACATCCCATAATTCAGTTTCAGCAAACAGTGTTTGCAGTGGAGATGAAAAGAAACTTTACAGCAGCAATTTCAACCTTTTTCCTTTTTATTTTGAAGTGATTGATGTTCGATTCATTGATCAATGAGGCCTACACTATGATTTTATCTAAAAAAATATACATATAGAGTAGTAGTTTTTTCTCAAATTATAACAGTTCAGGGTAACTGTATAAAAAGTGTGATTTACTTAAACATATTCACTAATCCCGGTGTCCTATAAAAGATAAAAATACACTATAAATGATTGCTTTAATTACTAATTCCTGCCAGAAATGTCTTTTGGTTCATTTATAATATTTGGCCTTTAAATACACTATTTGGCTGTGTTTGAAATGTCATCAAAATAAGTTTGTAGGGTGTTCACATTATATAGTATGAAAAGATTGAGTACGCAATAAATTCCGGGACGTATACTATATGGGGACATTTTTGAAGTATGCACGGTGGACACACTAGTCACACTCAACCTCCCCATGATCCATAACGAGTGGAATGTAAAATCATCCTCTTTTCAAAACAAAAGCATCTTTTTTTGTCTTCCATTCGTTTTTTAACACTTTTTGTAAATAGGGCTCTTGTTTTGAAGTTAACAGAAAGTTTTGCCAGTAGCTCAATGGAGGGTCTCCGGAAATCTGTATACGTGAGTTTTATGGATCAAATGAGCACATGTTGATATTCTACTTGGTCACTTTCTCACTTCAAATGTTTTCAGAACTTTTAAAGGTGGAGAATCAACAGAGATATTTAGCCTCAGTGTGATTTAGGTTATTGTCGTTGTAGGTTCCAAATGCATCTTGGGAAACTTGAAAGTATACTTCAGTGGGAACGGTCATAATCCTAATGAAAGTAATAGCTACAGTAAACATTATACACTCATTGAGTTAGTACTGAGTGGGCAATTTGAATGTAGCCTATATCACGTTAAATGTGGGTGCCAATCAGCATTCAAATATCATGCTGACGTCACATCAGGTTCACTTTTTAGTATTTTCGCTCCCATATAGAGTTTATGACACATGTGTCAAACTCAAGGCCCAGGGGCCAAATCCGGCCCTTCAGAGCATCTGATTTGGCCCACAGGAGAAAGTGAAAATGGCAGAGAAAGCATAAATCATTGTGTAAATTACCAAATAATTCAGCTGTAAATTGTTGTTGAAAGAAATCTAAATCTTTCCAAAATCCTGCAAATTTTTTAAAATTATTCCACAAAATCTCCCCAAATTAAATAAAAATTGGTCAAAAAAATAAATAGATCAAAGGACATTTCAGTAACCTTTACTTATTGCTTAGATATTGTTGATCATTTCCATACTTTATGTCTGATTTATAACTGAAAGTTATTAAGTGCAAACTTAATGTTGAAATTGTGTTTTTCCCGCCAAAAACCTGCGACCCATTTGTGATCGAACTGGTCCGTATTTGACCCTTGAACCAAAATGACTCCCCTGGTCTATAGTTCGGTGTCATCTAGTTTTCGGACATTGTGACTTTATTCTAAAGAAGACCAGGAATGGAGCAGGGTTGATTATTCCATGCATGCAGAGCTGCTACAAACACCACACCAGGTGACGACTTTCTCTTCTAAAGGCTAAAAGAAAAAGTCATCACTGTGGTTACTTTGATGAAAAATGTTTCACTATTTGGCCAATTGCTTCAAGAAACGAGAGGTTTACAGATTGGAGCTTGAGGCACACGAGGAAATAAAAAAAAAAAAAACATGCTTGGATAGAATAGGAAAATTCAACTATTCAATGAATGAAACGCACAGCTTTCAGCATTGCTTTAACACAGAGGTGTCACATGCATTTTAGTTCAGGGGCCAAATATGGAGCAGTTTATGTCAAGTGGGCCACAGATTTTAGGCAGGAAAATTAGTAATTTAATCATTATTGTACTCTATTTGCGCTTGCACTTATAGATTATAGAATATACAGCACCAATAATATCAAAGCAATAAGTGATAGGTATCAGTCCGTGCAGGATCTTTACCAATTTTTACGTAATTTGAGGAGTTTTTGTGGAGTAATTTGAGGACAGTTGCAGGATTTTGGATTAACTGAAAATTGTTTTAACAATTTGAGATAAAAAAAAATAAGAAAATGACTGCCATCCTGTTATATAAGCATGGGGAATATGTAAGATCTGCTAATATTGCGGAGTTTCATTGAATTCGTGTATTATTTTTTAGATATCTATAGCTGAGATAATTACAACTGAACTCTGACTGTTTTGCTTTCTGCTGCGGACCAAATTGAATGCTTTAAAGGGCCGGATTTGGCCCCCTGGGCCTTAAGTTTGACACGTGCTTTAACGGTATAGTCTTCGTTCAGTATGTGTGGATCTATCTGTAGCTGATGCTTCATCCCTCTGTGCTTTAACTTCTCAGGATGATGTATCAGATTGATTTTCTTCCACATATATTGCTCCAGAAATAAGCCGTCACTAATCAATTAAGCCTTTAGGTTTGCGATGGGTGCAAAATGTTGACTGATGAAGTTGCAGATTATTTCAGCAGCTATAGAGTCTTGAATTAAACCCCAGCAGTCTCACACTCAATCACACAAACCTTACCAAAGTTGACAACTTGATTCTAGTCGAGGTTTTTTGAAGCTTTTCAAACTGAGCAAAAAAAAAAAAAAAAAAAAAAAAGCAAGAGTTACTGCTTTAGTTGCTGAAATGGATTTCAGATTTTTTAAGTCATGAACTTCATGAAAGCCTGGTAGCTTTGGCAATGTTGGACAAACATAGAAGCAGCAAATAGATAAAGGCACACATAATGAAAATAAAATAAGCTCCCCTTGGGTGAGGCTTGGTGCTTGTTTCGTCGGCTGGTGGCCTTGGGGGCGGGCCCCGCGGTGTGCGGGCCTGGGGCGGCCTGCCTCGCCGGTTTGGGGGGTGGGTGTGCTGGGGGTGTGCTGGTGTCCTCACCGGGGTTGGGGCGGGGTTGCTAGGTGCCTCGGAGCGATGTTGTTTACTGGGGGGCGGCGCTAGCTGTTCCGGTGGTGGAGGTTGCTGTCGGCCGCCTGGTGGGTCTGTCCTGCCATCTGCGGACTGGTGGGTGGGTCCGGGGCATCTTTGGCTCGGGGCTGCGGTTCCGCACTTGATGTGTGCCTTTGGGGTGCCTCCGTCCCCGCGGTGGGGATCGCCGGTTGCTCGCGGGCCGGTGGGTGGCGCTGCTCCGTGGCTGGCGCTGCCCGGGGGGCGGCGGGCCCTGGGCTGCTGGCCTTGGGCTGTCCGGGGCTGTGCGGTCCTGCTGGGCTGTGGCCGGGTCCTGGGCGGGGGTGGGGGGTGCGTCCCGGGGGGCTTGGCCCGGGGACTTGCCCTTGGGGGGTCCTGGTCCCGGGGGGTGCTCCTGGGGCCCGGGGTGATTGGCTGGCTGGCCGGGCCGGTCCTGGCGGGGGTCTTTCGGGGCGGGTGCCGCGTGCCGCGCCCTTGCATACCTAGTGGTACGGCCCCTGCTTGGGCAGTGCCCCGTGAGGCAGGGTGCTGGGGATGCACAAGGCGGTCTGGCTTGGCCCTTGGAGGGGGCCCTGGCTTTTAAAAAAAAAAAATAAAAAAAAAATAAAAAAAACTAAAGCCCGTTGCGCGGGCGACATCAACAATAGGTGATTTGGGGCGCCATGGGGGGCTAGGTTGGGGTGCCTGGGGGCCGGCGGGGAGACTCCCGGCGGCCCCCTGGTGCCTTATGCGGCTTGGGGTGTGGGCGTCCTCCCTGGGCGGGCTGCTCCTGGTGCTGCGTTCATTCCGGGTCCCTCTGGCCTGGGGTCGGGTCCCTGCTGGCTCTGGGCCCGGCGGCGGGTGCCCGCCGGCTGCCCGTTCGGCGTGGCTCTGGTCGTCTGCTGGGCGTGGGCTTCGGCTCCTCCGCTGGGGTCTCGGGCGGGGAGCTCTCTGGGCCCTCCCCTCGGGGGGTTGGGCGCGGGGGTGCGGGGGGGGTGGGGGGTGTGGGGTGGGGGGTCTGGGGGTTGGGGGTTGGATTGGTGGCGTGGTGCGCTGGGTCCTTGGCTCCTTGGGGCTTTCTCGGGTGTGTATGGGGGGGGCGATGGTTGCCTCTCGGTTTGGGATCTTGGGGGCGTTCGGGGGGCTGCCTGGCCGTGTGGTGGTCGCCGGGGGCCCCCGGGTTGCCCGCTCTTGCTGCTGGCCTGGCTGCTTCCGGGGCCCGGGGGCGGCTCGTGGGTTTTGCAGTGGCGGTTCTTGGAAATACATTTGTCATGGATGCACTGGCCTTGGGCTGTGGGATAACACTCATACTGGGCTCAACCACAGACACGTTATTCCCAAATACCTGTTTTATGGAACTTCCACTCACTTCTTCCTCTGCTCACAGCCACCACCATTATTCCTAAGCCGCACACTGGTCACCAAACTGGCTTGATAACTCAACAATAAGCACAATATACACAACCACAATTTCACATCGCATCACTTGAAATCTATCGACTACTCCCCACCCATTCCATTTCCTATCTTGTATTCCTCTTCCCTGTTAACTTCCCCACCCCTCTCCAACCCCTCACCTTGGTGTAACACTGCCCTCTCTTTTTTTACATCCTCCCTTTAATAAAGTATTTCTTACCCTTCCCTAGGGAGGGCTGGTGATGGTCACAATTATGCAATGAAATAAATACATTTATTTAATTGCAATAACAAAATATGCATTGCTGTTAAAAGAATGCACTTCTTGTAGTGTTAACCTTCGACAGAATGTGCAGACAAGAGAAAAAAAAAAAAAAAAAAAAAAAAAAGAAAATAAAATAAGCTATGGCTGCAGCTGCTGTAGTACCTATCTACATAATTTCACAGTAAAATGACTGTGACTACTTGACTGATAATGAGGCTGTTTGAAGGTAGTGTTAATATATATCAAAGAACCCCCACAGGAACATGCAGGTGATAAGAAATTGTCAAATGTGAATAATTTAATAAGAAATGCACCAGTCAGCCGTAAAGGACACCAGTGATAGGAAACGACAGTGTGAAGCAGCAAAGCTGTACAGTGAGTGCAAGATGTGGTTTATTTCTAGGTCAGTTTCAGGTCGGCTTATTCTAATAATCTAATTCTAGTCTTATTTTAAACATCAGAATTTTATGCAGTTCTATAGTAGTCCAGGAAGTTTTTGTAAAGGATTTTAGTTTTGTGTAAAAATTATGATTTCCACTAACATTTATTTATTTGCCGGGGGTCTGCTGGTGTTAAAAGTGACCAAAAATGGTGGAAAGGATGGGGAAATGGGATTTTTAAAAACCACAGAGATTGGTTGAAAGTTGCAAATTAGAGTGGCCAAAATAGGGCAGAAAAAGTGGTAAAAAATGGTCCAAGGTGTCAATATTGGCTTAAAGGTGGCATCATTTGATTTACAAAGTAGGAATAATTAATTTAATCTGGCAAATAATGAGCATGACCAATCGTGAATGTGGTTACATTGGCAAAAAATAAGCATGAAATATGGTGAAAAGAGGATAAAAGTGACAATGATGGGTCAACATTTGTGACATTAGGTGGGAAAAGTGCTGAAACGGGTTTATAAGTGCTGAAAGTGGAAAAAATGTGCAGAAAAGGCATTGAAATTTGATAGAGAAGTGGCAGAAATGGGAGTAATGTATCAAAAATACATTAAAAGGAGCAAAAGTATTATTATTACTATTAATAAATAGACAAAATGATGAAAATGGGTTAAAACATGGCAAGTTTGATGTAGAAAAAGGGAAACAACAAGCAAAAATGGGCTGAAATTGTGAGAAAAAAAAAATATATATATATATAAATTCTTAGTATCTTGAAGGCATCTGGCGCCTTCTGCCAGTGTTTCATGACCCGAAAATAGGTCCTGACCCCAAGGTTAAGAACCCACTGGGTTAAGGGACTTTTTTTTTTAAAGGAAGGTTTATTCTCACTGCTAACATGCTGAGAAACGGGGGAAAAAACTGATGTATACAGTAAATTAAACATTAATGAACACACACACATGCACTGCATCACTATGAGATGAGCATATTAATAGTAAACGACAGAAACATGCCGGCAGTGCAACCACCAATAACGAACTTGTAATACCTTTACAGAAATAGTTAAAAAGTAATATAATACACAAATCCAGGTGCAAGATAAAATATTATTATAATACTTGAAAGTGTATCACAAAGATCACATGCTGTAAAATTGAAAACTTTTCAAACTCACTCTGGAACACTTGAAGAAAGCAAAAAGCGTGGCTAATAGATGTCGGCCGTGTTTGGAGAAATGATATCCCCTTTAATTCAAAAATCTGTGTGTGAGCTCCTGATCCACATCATTGCTGGGATTTTCATATTCTCTGCATGCGGCATGCCTTTCATAAGCATCTAATCCTATTAGCGGAAAGATGTCATTGACAAATGGCTTCCTTCTTGCTTGTTACAGTCTTATCGCTCCACATGCGCACATGGAATCGCCGAGTCACAGAAAAGCTCCTGTGTTCTTCTCTATAATGTATGTACTGAAATATCTGCTCCACATTTGCTTTTTCAAGACAAATGGTGTGTTGCTTTGCATTCACACACTTAAACATGAGCTTGTACTTTATCACGTTTTGTGTTGTAAAAAGAGTTGTACTTGATGAACTCTAATGGCAAAGCAGTTAAAACACTGTTTCTAATGATTGTATTGAAGAAATATGTCATTTGAAATCTTGAAATATGAAATTCTCTTAAACAAAATTATTGTCTATGCCTCATAGATCAACTGATCAAACATCATTTACTCCAAAAAGAAAGGAAAAACATTGGAATTGCAACTTTGAAATTTGTTTTTATCGCTACCATAAACACTGCCTTTGTTGACAACGCATTGCATTGTGGGATGTAGAGTTGCAAAGACAGGTGAGTAGAAGTGTTATTACGTCATTATATCACGTAGAATACCGGGAACAAACTAGAACAAAAATGGTGTCAAGCCAATCACTGTCCTCCTTGTCTGGAGAAGAAACACAACATTATAGTGAGAATGATGTAAAAACACTTTTATGTATCCGTTTATCGAACTTCACATCCCACAATGCAATGCTCAACAATTCTATTAAACCGAGTGTTTACAGTGGAGGGAAAACAAAATGTTGTGCATCAATTTCAATCTTCGACATTTTTTTCTTTGCTCAAATGATGTTAATTTTATTGATCTATGATGCCCTACACTCTTATCTGATAAAAGAAATTGTCATCCTGACCAGCTTTAAATAAAGGTCAATTTTTTACCCACTGTTGGTATCTTTAAATAACTTAATCCATTCATATGAAGTCATTTTTTTTAATTTTTTATCAATGCTACCTATTGTATGTATATGGTGCATGTTGAAAGAATTGGAAATAATTTTAAAAGTAATTCTAAAGTTGAAAATGTCTAGCCTTAATTTGAATTCTGCATCAAGATTAAAGATGATGTAGAGTCAAAGCCTTTTACTGATATGATATAAGAACAAGAGGAGCAAAGTCACCATCAGGTGATGCTGGAAAACCAGCCAAACATTCACATTATGCTCCAAAAACTCTTCTTGATACTGTATCCACAATAATTTCCGGATCATCTCCAAAACCAAACTCATTCTTCCTTTTGACATTGTCTATCAGCTCACCAAAGTTCATCAAAATATGTTAATAACTTTTTGAGATATTCTGCAAACAAACATTCACATTAACAGCCGGACGGACAGACAAACCCCAGTGAAAACATGACCTCCTTTGTGGAGTAAAAACCTTTCTATTCATCCATTTATGGGACTCCAAATCCCACAATGCAATGCACAAAAAGGTCAACAAACAGAACCTTTTACAGTGGAGATGTAACCAAATGTTGATCATTTTCTTTGGAATAAATTATACACTATAATTTATCTAATCAAAAATAAGCAGATTAGCAGCTTTAAAATGTCTTTAACAAAATTAGTCAAAGTGTCAGAGATCCATCTTCTGTTAAACCTCTAATATTTACATTTATCGACACCAACATTGCAGAGAAACTGCCTTTAGAATCAGCGCCATCGTGGCTTGAACTCAAACCAATTGCTCTCGACAACAAGGAAATGCCAGCAACATTTACGAGTTGTAAATGCATGAGGTTTAGGGTCACAGACACTAATAAAAGTTTAACATCTTTATAGCTTGATTAAGTTTGCCCTGAACAGAGTGACAGATGAAGGCAGATGAAGTCTGTTTGCCAAGAAACACTGCTCTCTACTGTACAGACTGTTACCTAATCCCTTTGCTTTGGCTCGTGCCAGGTTCTGTGTCCTGATAGGCTCATAAAAGATTAATTATCCCACAAAGTCACCGATACTATTACAAAATCCCCAATGCTCATGTAGAAATGTCATCAGCACATCGTTTGTTTTGTGGAATGGATATCTCTGCTTTCGTGTATGAAACTGGACCACCAGCCTAAGTGGGTGCCGCAACCGCCTCATCCTCCTCCTCGAGTTGGATGAAGCGCCCTCACATTTCAATCAATAATCAGGTTGGGGATGCAATTAGCTGGCGAGGATCACGTGACGGGTCAATCGAGCGCAGCGTCACACTCATTGTGGTGATTCACAGCCCAACAGTTTGTACCGCGCTCTGCCAGAATCCACGCCGTCTATCTTCTTTATATGAAGCTTTCAAGGCTGGAAATATGCATCTGTCAAGCGTCCCCCATTACTCCGCCTTGCCTGTCACACCTGGGGCAGCTCGCAGAGCAACCAGCGAAAGAAGAAAAAAAAAGACAGAGTGTAGCTGTCAGCGGTGAACCCTCAGCGGACTGAAAAGCCACTCGCTACCACATTTCTCTGACTCTCATTTCCTCAAAACGCTCAAGACTTTTTTTGGGTCTCTGGCTGATGGCGAGGTTAATGACTGAGACTCTGTCGAGACAAGTGGCTGAGGCGGCATTTTGATGCTCCAGATAACACAACCACATGGTTTTTATAAGATAATAAATCCTACGAGAAATACATCTCCAATACATCTCCAGGCTGTAATTAAGAGAAAGTCCAGACCAACAAGACTTACATTGATTTACTGCCGTAGACAGTGGTTCTCAAACTTTTTTGGCTCAAGTACCCCTTTTTTATTTCTCAATCCAAGTACCCCCTCTATCTTCTTTCTGAAGCCAAGTACCCCATTTGTTAATGTCTGAACCCAAATAGCACCTTTATCTTCTTTCTAAACCCAAGTACCCCCTTTCTCTTATTTCCGAATCTAAGTACCCCCTTTTTTCTTATTTCTCAATCCGGTTACCCCCGTTTTCTTATTTCTCAATCCAAGTACCCCCCTCTATCTTCTTTCTAAACCCAAGTACCCCCTTTTACTTATTTCCTATTCCAAGTACCCCCTTTTTATTTCTCAATCCAAGTACCCCTTTTTTCTTATTTCTCAATCCAAGTACCCCCCTCTATTTTCTTTCTGAAGCCAAGTACCCCATTTTTTTTTATTTCTGAACCCAAATACCCCCTTTATCTTCTTTATAAACCCAAGTACCCCCTTTTTCTTATTTCCGAATCCAAGTACCCCCTTTTTTCTTATTTCTGAATCCAAGTACCCCCTTTTTTCTTATTTCTAAACCCAAGTACCCCCTTTTTCTTATTTCTAAATCCAAGTACCCCCCTTATCTTCTTTACAAATCCAATTACCCCCTTTTATCTTATTTTTGAATTCAAGTACTCCCTTTATCTTATTTTTAAACCCAAGTACCCCCTTTTTTATTTCTCAATCCAAGTATCCCCTTTGTCCAACAACAACATTTTCCTCCAAATCCTGTGATAAACTTCTATAAAGCATTATGATGGAATGAATCACTGATGATAACACACATTTAAACAAAAAAAATAACTTTGTAAATAAGTGGAATGAAAGAGTATTTAGTTTGATCATTTCTGGTAATCTCCCACTCGGTGTGGGACCAAGACTGTATTTTCAGTTCATGTTCTAATCAAGATCATTTTCATCATCATTATTAATTCAATCATTTTTAAGTAAAGATAAACATTTTTAATTTTCCACTTTCCCTCTTAAGTACCCCCTGTAGTGCCATCGCGTACCCCCATTTGAGAAACACTGCTGTAGACCAATGTGCATGTTGTTCTTTGGACTGATCTGCTTGAATAGAACAAGAACAAGTCTTCAAGTGCGTTCTCTGGATGTTCTCTCACCTCAACAACCAGTGTCTCCCCACATCACAAAGCCATTCCTCTCATTTTTCTCCCTCCACGGTCATAAATGAAATATAAGCATGCACCGCTGTATTACTTATGAGACCTAAAACAACTTTTGCTCAGAGCTATTTTCAGATTTCATTCAAATTCATCATCAGCGTGATGAATATTATTCTCTCCCAAAGACACGAGCCAATAGGGCATGGAAGCCCACTGGGAAAAAAACGACGATGAACCCTCTGAGATTAACTTATCGAGAAAGAACACCTTTCAACCAGCCGATAATGTAACATCAATCATTAGAGTGGGAAGAAAAAAGCCTCACAAAAGCTGCACGAGTCGTGATTTATGCTGTGACACTAAAGAAGTGCTGCGCAGAGGGGTTTTTGATTGCGTTGTTGAATTGTTAATTTCAACTTTAAATGCTGAACAGCGGTCTGGGGTAACATCCCCTTTAGAAAGAAACACAATGAAAAGCTATTTCACCTTTAAATGTTATTAATACCAAAGTGATTTGATATTTAACACAATAACTGTCCAAACCAGCAGCCTGTATCTAATGATTCACTCCCTGCTGTTTTCTATCAACTTGTGTCAATCATCCAGTTTAGATATCAGCTTGGTGAATGACACACACACACACACACACACACACACACACACACACACACACACACACACACACGAACTACTGTACAGAATATGAGTGGGGTTTTTTTCAACACTATAGACAAAAATACTTGTGTCTAGGGCTGGGCGAGTTTTCTATTTTGCCGATATAGAAAATTATCATATGGCTTCTATCTATATTCATATCTTATTTTGGATGAAAATACTTTTTTTTTTTAGGAGTGACTACTTTTGCTACTACTTCTCAGAACAGTTGGATAGATTGTGAGTGTTCCCTAACCTAAATCTACCACTAAACAAGCCACACTACAGAACTCACTCACATGTGCTGTCCTTTATGGGAGAAGAAGCCCAAAGTGGCACATATTGTGCAACCGTTTGTTAATCAGCAAATTTAACACTGAGTTGTCTTCCTGGTCGGACTTCATTTGAATTAAAATAATCAAGATTTATATGTATATCAACATTTTGTGGAAGATAATATGGAGTTTTGGTCCAAACCGCTAAACTCTACTCGTGTCCCATCCGATTTCTCTGTAAATCCAGCCCATTACTGGATTCATTTAGAATCATCTCAGATCTGTGAAGACTCCGTCTCCTCATACATACTGTATGGAGTCCAACTTGTAACCTGCTGATCTGGGAACACTTGAGCTCATGCCTCTGCACCTCTTTAACTTAAATCCTCCCACCAGCTTTCTATTGGAGGAAGTCCATTTCCATATCGTTCTCATTCTATGCAATCCCTCTGTGTGCTTTCTTTCCTTCTGTTTCTTTGTCTTTGTGATTCTTTCCAAGCCCAGGTCATAAACTTGCCATTTCCCCCCCCAAAAAATCCATGGGAACACACACACAGAGATAACATTCTAATGTAATAGTCACATCAAATTAACTTGGGTATCCTGCTCATTATAAAATAATCCTGCCTCCACTTTAAAATCAACATATATATTACATGAGACAGTGTTTCAGTGTCCGATCAATGTGCAAAGTGAAGAGATCCCATTTCATTTAAACAATGGTCTTACCTGAGATACTGATGCTGATGAAGATGATGCTGTGTGAAGCAGATCCTATCTCTGCCGTACGGGACAGAGTCGCAGGAAAAAAGAAAAGGGAAAAGAAGAGCATAAAGAAAGGAGAACAGGAGCTGAGAAGAAGAAGAAGAAGATGATGATGATGATGATGATGATGGCCAGAGAGAGAGAGAGAATTAGAAGATGTGTGAGCGGCTCACAGGGAAGAGAGGAGAGAGTCTCAGGCAGAGGAGACGGAGAGAACGATGTGAGGTGTGTGAGCTCTGCGATCCACTGAGGAGGAGGATGTTGTGGCTCTGGGAGGGGGGTTCTCCTCATCCTCATCCTCACTCAAATGACATCTGCCTCTCCCTTAAAAACCATTGGCTCGCGGGATGATTTCCTAATCAGCCATCCTCGCTGTCTCCAAGTGAACACACCCCCTCCGTCTCCCACACACACACACACACACACACACACACACACACACACGTACGTTTCCCTCCTATGTGCAGTTTACACAGATTGTCTTTTCTGCTCCTTTATTTCTCCTATTTTCCTTTAGAACTCTCTCTCTCTCTGCTAAGCTCCTTCACATTCTTTGGTCTCTTTTTTGGTAAAATAATGCGTTTGAACAGCTGTTGCAGGGGTGGAGTTTTTTTTTTTTTTTCTTTTTTTTTTTATCTAGATATCAACTTCTGTACTCCATTGTACTTTTGCTTGTTATTCAAATCACAGTAAATATGTCAATAATGGCAAAACAAGGAATATGTTTGTTTTTGCTAAACCTATTGTTCTTTGTCTCCTTTGTTTGATTCAAAATCGCACTTTTTTTCAAAAACTTGAGGAAAATATTAATGACATATGAGCAGTGTTTATTTTGTAGACGAAAGGTTTTCTTTGTCCTCTTCATTTTTAAATGACAAAAACTAGACTATATCGACTATTTCTGTAAAGGATTTAATCGACTAAAATCTTGATGTCATTTAGTTGACAAAAACTAGATTATGGCTGTGTTTGAAATTGCATACGAACGTAAATCTGACGTCAAAAAGAGTCTGTAGTGTGTTCACTTTAGATAGTATGAAAAGATTGAGTACGTGAGAAATACCCGGATGTATACTATATCAGGAAAGTATGCACAGTGGACACACTAGTCATACTCAACCGCCCCATAATGCATTGCGAGCGGAACGTAGAATGGTCCTCGAACCGGCTTAAAGCTAAAAATCAAACATCTCCTTTTCAAAATAAAAGCATCTCTTCTTGTCTTCCATTAGTTTTTTTAACTCTTTTGTGATCTCCAAAATGTCGGAGCAAAATGTGTTTCTGTGAGTTTTATGGATCAAATGAGTTGATATTCAACTTGGTCACTTTCTCGCTAAAAATGTTTTCAGAACTTTCAAAGGTGGAGAAAGTTTAGCTTGTGCACATGGGGAAAAAAAATCCCACAACAAAACATGGATTGTAAATGAGGATTTAAGAGTGACCCCCTTCTAAAATTCAAAACTTCTGAATATGTGTTTGTTCAGCTTTGTAATCCTCCAATAAGTCCATTTATCCTCAAACCAACTGTGTATATACCAACATCCCCTGCTGGATTGTAATCTGTGTTTACCTTTTATTATTGCTCATTAATAATGAAACATGTTTTTTTTTTTTTTTTTTAGCATTCTCAATGTTGCTGTAGTGTTTAACATTTAGGGCACAAGCTTGGTTTCATGTACATTAAATCACCTTTGTTTGAGCCTCCAAACCACAGTGTGCTGATTGGCTGCATTGTTCATTTTATTGAATGAAGTTTTACTTCATTTTTTAAAGTGACAATAATGAGTTTGACTAAGTTAATAATATGTCAACAAAAATGAAATTAAAATCTATTGATATTTTTGTCATTTATTACAAAACTCAACTGTAATTTTGTCACATTAGATGAAATCCAATCAGAACTGATGTGAGCTTAGTCATGAAATAGTGTCCTATTCATTTTTATTTTGTTGTCTCAAACATATCGGTTTTCCAATATCTATGGACAAACCAATATTATTTAGGGGGGAAGGAAAAAATCGATTTGGCAATATATTGTAATATTTCACCGCACGATTATCGTCACAATCCAAAAAATGCCCAAATCCTTCAGTTTTTTTTAATTTTTTTATGACAAAACATTTAATTACACTAACATATTACGCATAGCACGTAAACACCCAGTCACTAGGTGTCAGTGAACCACTTCAGACCTTGTTAAACTACCTCACTCCTCACTGCGTTTTAACTGGAAGGTGTTTTTCATAAAACATAGTGAGCATTTTCATAGATTTACAGTATGTGGTTACTTTGTTATAAATAACTGAAGAACTTAACAAAATCAGAATCAAATGTAATTTGACAGTTTGATAAACACACCACTTGTTTTTGATGTATTAATTAAAATTTGTATTTCATACCATTTTGTACTTGAAAAGGTGAAATTGCGATGTATGCTGTATTGTTCAGTATCAGGATATATCGGATTGTGACATCGTCAGATTCATGGCAATGCACACCCCTAGTACTGATATTGACCATGGCAAATATCGGGGATAATATTGGTGGGCCAATAATATTGCCCATCTCTAGGTGAGTATAACTTTAAAAGCTAAAAGGAGCTGAAGCTTTCCTCCTGTTCAGATTCATACATGTGCATCTCAACAGATGAGATGAACAGAGTTAAATCTCCTGGTCTAAAGACTGGTTTATCTCGACATGTTGCGTATAGAGAACACCCTGTGTATTCTGCCTATGGCTATGCGAAGTGGAAAACACTCTGCGAAATAATCCCTCACAAACTGAACAGATGCAAACCACCATATCAAAGTCCAGGGATGGCATTAATCCTGACACTAAATTTGAATCATCCACTGCTGCTGGGGCTGATATCTGCATCGTTCTTTTCCTCCTCTCCACTATCCCTGGAATCACATGGAGTACTGCGGCTGTCTGCCTGCAGTTTGCTATCTGATCATGCGTTTTATTTAAAGCCGTTCATTGTAAGGAGCAATCAGGCTTTCCATCGGGCAGCTTGTCTGTTGCCTTTGAAGCATTTAACCTCCAATGCCAATCTCAGCCAGCAGTGCATACTGCAGTATGGATATCTGTGGACCCCCCATGGTTAAATTCAATTATCATAATAAGTACTCACGGATCCCATTAATATGAGCATTTGTTAAAGAACATATTGTATAATTACTCAGCAGCAATGGTAAAAGAGATCATCATTTAATATGGAACCGAGCTCTTAAGATCTGCTCCGATAATTAACTTGACCAGACAACAAAACACACAATGTACAATAGATATCAAAGAGGTAAAGATACTGAAAGAAGAAGAAGAAACTGTTCTGTTGGAGGGTTTTTCTAATTTATTTCTTTTTTCTTTTTAATTATTTATTTTGTTAGCTGTAATCTTCAGAGTTTAAAAACTAGTATTTTTTGGGTCTCAACATGTAAATGTGTATATGTATGTGTGTGTATATGTGTGTGTATGTATATGTGTATATGTGTGTATATATATATGTGTATAGATGTGTGTGTATATATACAGTATATATGTGTATATACAGTATATAATTTCTTATATATACAGTATATATAATTTTTGCGTCTCCAAGCCACAAGAGTTGATAATCACCATTTGTTTATATATTTAGAGCTTAAGAAATAAAGCCAATTTTAATGATTTTTCTTGTCCTAAAAATTTTAAAAAAAACTTTGTGAAACTAAAGTTTATTTCAATTGAAGGACTAGAATGCTCATTAATCGATCACTTATTCAGCTTTATTCTTTATCTACATGGTTTTCTCGCCTGCAGCTGTAGGAATGGATTCCACCCTCTTTCAGACCATTTGTAATCGTTAAATTTGCAGTAGTTGGAGTTTAAATTATTAACTCAGTATTTAAACGGGCTATGTGTTGCATTAACACATGAAATAGAAAATAGTGCTCTGTAAAACACAATTACTCCAAGTATGTCTCAGTCCAAGAAATGAGTTCATTTCCATTGATTCAAGTCATATTGTAAAATGTTTTATAGGATCATTATATGTATTTAACTACACAGTAGGGGTGAATGTGTCTCTGGTAACATGAAAGTGTGACTGATGGATGCATTTTACACTAAAAAGTGGTGTATTTATCACTTTATGAAGGTAAATAGCATGAGACCATTGCTTGGTTAGCTTAAACTCAGTTATTTGTGTGTGCGTAATACAATCCGTGTATCTGTACCTTGAACCGTGCATACACGTGACTTTTTTAACTTTTTGAAACTTGTAACTCGTGCAATACCACTAGTTGTCGCTGGTACCAAGTGACAGACCTACCAATTGGAGGCCAACTTTATACGACACTTAAAAAAAGAAAATATGTATAACTTATTAGTCATAGAAATTATATAACTTAGAACTTATTCATAAGTAGGGTTGGGCATCGATTGAGTTTGAACGATTCCGGTTCTGATTCTGATTCGTTTCGATTCTGATTTCTAACGATTCCCGAATCCGAGTCAAAAAAGGTGGGGGACCGCTGAGTTGCACGTTAACGTAAACACTTCCGGTGGATTCTTCTTCGTTGGTGTTCAGCGGCTACTTCATCCGTTCGGCGGATTAGGAATCGAAAGTACGAATCGAAATTTTAGAATTTTAACGATTCCGGGAGAATCGGAAAGTTGGTCCCGCGACCAATCGATGCTGGATTAATAAGACGCTAATAAAACACGTTGTTTGCCAATCAAACCACCTCCAAAAATGCAAAAGAAGAGGAAACTACTGCACCTTGCAACAGTGAGGCATATTCAATCCAAGACGCAACAGAATAACAGAATAACACATACGACACTAATTCGTGCACTGTTCGTTCTTTGGTTATTCTGTTTTAAGATGAGCTGCGTTTTTCTGTTGAAACAACTTCTTTTACAAATCGTAATTCTACACACATGGATTGAAGTACACACAGATTGTCCTACACACACACAAGCAGTTTTCTTACAACAATGGCCCCATAAAAATTACCAGCAGTCCTTCAAATCAAGTCCTTAAAAAAAATAATAACATTAAATACAATATATTGTCTTTCCAGATGTTTTGGGACATTTCCACATTTTGGTTAGTTTAACAAACTGTTTGAAAAGATGAACATTTGTTATTGCCATAGTTCACATCACCACTACTTCAGTAACATTATAGGATCAAGGGATTTTTTTTATGCACAGGCGCAGCACCGCTTTAGTTGTAACTGCACATAGTGAACAGAGAAGCAGCTTATTCATGCATTCATTTGTTATTTTCACAGATTCTTAAAGATTTTGCAACATGGGTCATTGAAACATTTTCCTAAAAACATGTTAATTGTGCTATCATTGTGAAAGTAACATGACTAAATACGCCCTCATATCAAATAAAGCAAACATAGGTGAATAAAATATACAATATATATTTATGTTTGTTCATTGAATCCCCAGTAGCTTAAATTCTAGTACATGTAAGAACATAAAAAAATGTAAACATTTTAAAAATATACAGAAACATGACATAAAAAGTCACATCAAGACACATTTTTATTACACCAACAAATGAATTTAAAATAATACATGATATATGCATTAAGATTGATACAAATATGATTTTAAAGCATTTTTAAATATGTGTAACGTTGACATGTCTTTCAGATTCTTTGGCAATTTGTTCCATGTGAAAATCTCTAAAAAAAAAAAAGACAAACATTTATACATAGTTGGAATTAAAGGGTCATCAAAACATAAAGACCTGTCATTTCATCAGACAGAACTTTGTTACATGTCTTTGACTGGAAAACTAATTTATAGATGGCGGCTTTAATAAAAAATTTAAAAAAAACGCGCTGACCGTGTGAGTAATTGCAGTCTTGGTGGTGTGATCCATTACAGCAGAGAGCTGAGAGGTAGACAGGTCCACCCACAAACAGTGGACCTATTTACATTTAGACAAGCCCCTCTGATTCCTAAGCCCCTCTCCACTCATGACAGGGTTAACAGTGTTTTAATCTAGTGTTGATGGTAAGAGACGCAGCTCTGTTTTTAGGCTACAGTTCAGCATTGGCTGCTAGAAGCAATGCAGGTATTTGGAAAATTCACTTTTCTCCCTTCCAACAAGCTTTTATTATTTTGTTTTTCTAACGTATTAAAAGCATCAAGCTAGAGCTGAGCTGATGAGTGTAATCCATCATCATCAATACCTTGTTTTAGTTTATTTACCCACATTTCATACACTCATCCATAATCATTTCAGGTGCAATCACTATAAATCTAAACTCATCAAAACAGAAAGGTGTTTGGTTTTGTTTTGATGCTTAATATCGGGGCCTTAAACTTATTGCAATTTAAAAATGCTTTATTGTCTCACAATAAACAAACAAACAAATTATTTATGTTTATAGAAATTGTGATTTACTTGTTTTTTTATCTGTTTGTTGCCTTTTGTGAGGAAAAGCTCATTTTTTTGTTGAAATCAGGGAGTAAATGAAGCTTCTGAGAGGTTAGTCTTATTTAACTAGTCATCTGTACTCCATTAATTGTGATTTATGTATTATTATAAATAAATATAAGATTTAAGCAACACCTTTACCAATTTGTGAATGGTTCATTCTTTGGTTATTCTGTTTCAAAACAAAAAAAAATAAAAAAATAACAGTGTGGTTATTTTTGTTTCACTGATTTAAAACTGAAATACAGAGAAAAAAAGAAAAAAAACATTAAGAAAAATAAAATCAATGTTAAATAAAAAATTTTAAATTACAATGTAAAAATAGCAACAAAAAAAAGAAAATTGTGTGATTTTTTTTTTTGTATATTCGAATGAAAATCTTAGGCACGATCTCAAGATTTTTTTACACAGCGTTACACTATCCGAGCTTCGCTAAATCTTGGTTCCCTGCTTTCAAAACGTTTTTGTTTTAACTTTGCTGATGTAAAAAAACTGACATTTTTGTCTTGCGTCTTTATTTAAGGATGTTAAAACTATTCAGAAGAATTCATATTGACAGAAACCAAAAGTAATCCAGACAGAGCTCAGAGTCGCAGATTTACTAAGATCTGAAATAAAGGGGGTTTTTTTCTCTGTTTTTCCTGGAACAGCATCAAGGAAAGATTGGCAAGAGTAATACTATTTCATAGTGTAGTTTATTCTAAGTTAGTCACAAGTAAAATTCAGCAGCAGGCATCACACGCAGGCAAGTATCAGAAGCAAGTGTACGGAGAATTGGGAGTAGACATTTTATCTTCTTGGGCTAAGCGTACCCCGTACAATAGTTTGGTTGGTGCAAGACGTTTGGGCCAGTTACAGTATCGGTCACATGCAGCTGGGATTTCTGAGGTTTTATGCGCCATCAACAAAATAATAATATATAATATATGTTAGGTGCTAAACCACTTGTGTGCCAAAACACTTTGGTGGTGCTGTTTCTTTACCATGCTCCGATGTCCATCAATCCCCACCGTTTGGTCTGATACGTACTGTTGCAGCGCCGGACAAGGAGATCTCCTTTATTCACAGAATTGCATGCGTAATCACGTGTTATAAAGAGTTATCATCTCTATAAAGAGAACCACGAAGCCATATAAACAGTTTGTTGTCTTACAAGAGGAGCAGAAGGAAATTGTCTCTGTCCTGCCCTGTAGATCTTCTGCTTTTGTAGAGATTATTGTGATTCAACCATGGATAAGTGCAATGTTTAAAAGTAAAATACGATCCACTGACGTCCTTGTCTTTACTACTGTATGTAGTTCATAGTTACCATGACAGATTTTACCCAATATCTCTGCAAGTTGCATAAAAATCTCCATCATCTTTATCTTGTTTTTAAACGACAAATCCGAAGAGTGGTCTTGTTAGCCTTCAACTAAGTAAACCCCTTTAATCATTTTTTTTTTTTTTTTTTTTTTTTTATTTTATAGATTGATAAAAACAAATTTATTTCAGTGTGAAAATATCTTTAACCCTCTGGCCTAAACATAATGGCAGCACAAAAGGGCATCTTGTAAAACAGAAGCAACGAGTGAAACCGATAAGAACAATAAAAGAACTAGCATTCTGCTGTTTTTCTTCGAATGGTTTGAGGACAACGACATTAAGATGCTCACAAGATTTAATTTTCTACTTGCTAAATTATTAAGTGACTGACTCTTACAAAGCTGCTCTTTGGCTTTGGCGCTATACACACACAGTCTGTGTGAATCTTTTGTCAAAAATGACAAAAGTGATCATTAATGTTGAATGGCAAGAAATACATAGTGATCATAATTGCAGGGTATTACCTGTAACACCATGTGATGGCCGCAGCTTTACCACGACGGGGAAATCTCCATGACTCCCTAATAGCACACTTTCAGACCTCCTACAAGAAGACATCTCCTTTGAGCACACATTGTCCTCAGTACATGTCCAAATGCAATATATAAGTCTTTGGTTCTTGACAATTGTAATGAAAGTTTGAGAATTTACTGACATTTGTTCTCGTCTCGTGAAAGAACAGATGGAGGTTGAGAAGTTCACTGTAATGTTGTAACATAACCGTGTATTTCCTTTGTGTGAAGACTAAGAGGACTTTTAAAAGGAGCTAATTGAGCTAGTCTAGCTAAAGTCTAGTCTTTGGACTGAATTAGGAATAACAAATACTAACTCCATTAAAGGGGACATATCATGCTAAATCCACTTTTTTAGCCCTTAAATGCGTTTTGTTGTATATTTAGAGTGCTTAGAAGTACAGAAAAAATCAAATTAGTCTCTTCAGGTGCTCCGTAGATATCTTTATATTCTGTTTTGCTCATATTTTTCAATCTGTTTCGATTTTTCTATTCTCTATTACATTTTTTGAACTATTACATCACAGTATTTGCAGCGGAACTGCCAAATTAGTACATCAACTCCAGGTCCAACACTTCGAGCAATCCGCCATTTAAATTTCTCGCTTTTATTTTGTAGTCCAAGCTCAAGGATGCTGAAGTTACGAGAGGATAAGTCAAAATGTTGGGTTGTTGGATGTAGTAACCCACACGCTTCATTACACCGTCTCCCAGCATCAGAACCTTTTCAAAGTGCCTGGTTGAGTTTTATTTTTCACGGAAATGTACCCACATCTGTGGGTAAGGTCATTTTTGTGTGCGCGAAGCACTTCAAGGATGACTGCTTCAGCAACCTCCACCAGTATGAAGAAGGATTTACAGAAAGACTTTGTCTGATTGAGGGTTCAATTTTTTCTATCTTTGGAGACGATGAACAGAGCCCTTCGGTAAGCTGTAAATAACGCTAAAAAGTGTGATGAAAAGACGTCCCTGTCATTGTTTTGTTAGCATTAGCAGTTGCACCGTCTTCATATGTTAGCGCTGTGTGCTCGTTTTAGATCCTTGATGATATGGCCTACGTGATTTAATTTAAGTCTAAAGTTTTCATTAGTCATTTCATTTTGCAGTTTTTGTATTAAAATGCATTTCGTGACGTTAGCTTGGCGCTAGCGTTAGCTCGGTGCTTGTGTTAGCTCACTTGTTAGAGTTCTGCAGGTTCATCATCTTCATTTTCATCTCGCTCCGCTGGGTCAGACTCTGGCTCGAACATGTAAAGCTGGATGGACAAGTCTTCTGTTGTTGACATTTTGTAAATAACCTCTGAATAAAAAGTTTCTGCACCGCTACATAGCCGTATCTCTTCTATCAAACTACAAAAATGGCCGAGCAGGGTGGAGTTGAACCGAGTGTCACCTGAAGAGGAGGCGGGGTATGGAGTGTCTCATTTGCATTTAAAGAGACCGCACCAAAACGAGTTGCTCTCAGAAGCACATCAGAAAAGGGGTAGAAAAGGGGTGGAGCTATAAAAAATGAGGAATTCAGACCCAAGCATTGCAGTTCCGCTTTATATAGACCATAACTGTATGATTTATATGTAAAAAGGAAGGATTTTTAGGTCATAATTATGACTTAGTATATCATAATTATGAGATACTATCTCATAGTTTCACTCCCATTCAGGGAAAAATACTGAGTATCTCAATTATTTTAGTTGTTTTTATTGTGTATGTGCAAACACAGTATAAAATTACAAACAAGGAATCTGAATCTGTATCTAACATGATAGTATTGACAGTATTTTTTTTTTTAAGTGTTTCTAAACATACTTTGTTTTTCTCTTTTTTGCGTTAAAACATTGTATTTCAATATTTTTACACTCATTTTTTTTAAATATTCCAAAGGTGTGTGAATCCATGGATGCGTCATGTGTACTGTTCATCAGTAGCAGCAGATCAGCCAAAAACTGAGATTCATTTGAGTGAAAATGATTAATCGTCTCTAATTTTCTCTCATTGTGAGAGTTTCTGCAATGTCAGGCTGCCATGAGGAGTTAAAACACACTCAGAATGACGGAAGGAAACAGATTGAATCTAACAGAAAGTCAAGACTAATTTACAGACGTTTCAACATTTAGAAATAGTAGAAAAATCTGATTTTAGCTTCTCCCAACCCGCGTAGCTACAAAACCTGTACATCCTATGCAGTTTATCTCATCCCGCAGGAGACTCCGCCTGGAAAAATATAGTTTAATCAATTCTCCAAAAAGAACTTTGTTGATATCAGCTGATCCAGCTGCCCCTTCATCTCTCCTGGCACTTTCAAAAGCAACTGTTTGTCCCATTATTTCATTTCTGATATTGCCTCCCATGGCAGCTTGGTAACACAGTGACATTCACAGCTTCACCTTTGTCATGATTCTGCACTGAGCAAAACTGGGACTAGTCTATACCACATGGACGTGAGAGAAGTGGGAAGATTGACAAGCGGAGGAGGAAATCATCTGAGGTCACAGGATGCGATAACATGACAGGCGGTTAACAAGAAAGCGTCGATGACAAGGATGTAACATCAAGGCGAGCTTGTAGTGAGAATTTATAGAAACAAAACTGTGCTGTTGATGCACTCAGATAATATTGCCAGCTGAATGGGGTGCAGGATGTAAAAGAAACTCACTTCTCATAACTCACTTTCCTCAATTTTAGCTCATTTTTCGGAAATTCATGTAAAACAGCATGTTCTATACCATTGTTAAAAATGTGTAGACATGAAAAATAGATTTAAATGTAAATGTTAAATCTAAATCTAAATGTGACATGTAAATCTAAATGTTGAATCTAAATCTAAATGTTAAATCTAAATGTTGAATCTAAATCTAAATGTCAATGTTAAATCCAAATCTAAATGTGACATGTAACTCTAAATGTTGAATCTAAATCTAAATGTTAAATCTAAATCTAAATTTTTAATCTAAATCTAAATGTTAAATCTAAATCTAAATGTTAAATCACTCACCAAGTTCAAATCCAAATGTTTGATTTACATTTAGATTAAGATTTAGATTTAATATTTAGATTCAACTTTTACATAATAAATCTAAATGTAAATGTTAAATATAAATGTTGACTCTAAATATAAATGTTAAATCAGTCACCAAGTGTAAAGCTAAATGTTCGATTAACATTTAGATTTCAATTTAACATTCACATAATACATTTAAATGTAAATGTTCAATCTGAACGTGAAATTTAAACACCGTATAAATGTTTAATCAGTCACCAAGTGTAAAATTAAATGTTCCATTTAACATTTAGATAATGCATCTAAATGCAAATATTTAATCTAAATTTCATCTGAAATGAAAATCTATGTTAAGTACAAATCTAAATGTTATATCTAAATCTAAATGTTAAATAAAAATGTTAAATTAGTAACCAAGTGTAAAGCTAAATGTTCAATTTAATATTAAGATTTAAATTTAGCATTTAGATTTACATTTAACATTTGCATTTAACATTTACATTTAACATTTACATTTAACATTTACATTTAACAAAATATGTCGGCCATGAAACAGTGACTAAGTTTTTACATTCGCTGCCTCATACAGCTGCTGCTGCAGCCTCGCAGCCACATCAATATGCTCCTTTATGCATATGATATATTTTCTTCATCTTCCCATGATATGCCCAACATAACGTAACTGTCTCCCTCTCAGCATTGTTGTCATCCCTCACATTTATTATTCACTGTGGAGAACGTTTCCACTGGAAATCTATTGTCTTCAATCAAAGCCGCACCACAGTGTTGGTGTCGGCAACTTTTCTTCTCCCAGCGACGCTTTATAAACCACGATGACCTACATTTTTAGAGATGTTGTCCAGCTCGTGCCACTTCCTCTTGCCAAGTCAATTTTGCAGAGAAAAGCGTGGTAGTAAATTTACTTAATGTGCTGAGGCAGCAGTGTAGCGCCAGCGCGCCAATAAACGGAACATGAGATACCGACGTGATTCTTTGCACAATTGAGATGTGAAATCCTCAATCATAAACCAGGGCCTGCATGACAGAGAGTGACCACAATGGGACCAACGGACAAGTGTGTGCAAGCTTTGAATTGCCTTTTGAGAAATTACATTCATTTTAAAACGAGACGAGATGGAAACTGTCAACAATTGCTCTAAATTGCTCTGTTGCTGGTTTGAAACAATCCCACTGTGTTTAAGTGTTGTTACTACACGTGTCTGGAGAGCCAGACCAGCAACATTAAGCATCTTAAAATGGGTGAGAACAGATATACAGTACATTAGCTCTGCTTGGTTATAAATGTTTCTAGGATATGTCGGATATCAGTCCATTATCAGCAAAAAACGAGTTTCAGATTGCATCTAAAATCTCCGATATAAGCAGTCCATTCCAGGTTGTGCTTTAGCACTTCTAATAAATAAGTTTTTTCTCACATCTACTGTTGCTGTCTATTGTTCTGTGTTTGAGTAATATCACTGGATCAAGCCTTTTCTAACATTCAACACTACAAATAAACAATGAAATTATGTACATCTCACTCTGATATTGTATCGGATCAACCTATCGTAACCTTAAGTGTCATTATCGTCCGATATGTAAGGTTGCCAATACTGGTATATTGAATCGGAAGTAAAAAAAAAAAAAGTTGTATCGGTACAGCCCTAATTGTTGTCAATAAGGTGCTACACACCCTAAATACTGTCAAACTTAACACAAAAGCCTCAAGCACCAAATATACCGTCTTTTCCAGATATCCTCCTTAATGAATAACCACACCATTACTTTTTTTTCTTTGTTTTTTGCTTGTTTTTTTATGTTTTCTGCTCCATTTCAAATGTTTTGCAGTCTTGATGTTCCTTAACTTTGTCTTAATTTAGTTTTTTTTTTCTCTTTAGTTAAACTTTAATTGTTATACAGTTGGTCCAAATGTATGGGGAGGACCCCTGTTTTTATTTCATTTTTTTAAATGTGCAATCCAGGTCCGATCTGGATCAAACTTAGTGTGGTAATTGAGAAACCAACCTGACATATTGGAACTGAATCAAAACGTCATAAACATCTGTTAATTACGAGCCAAGATGTGAATTTTAGAAATTTTGCTCATGATGAGAGATAAAGATTTTATTTATTGTTTAAACTGATCTAGAATCAGTGCATTAATCCAGATCCCCTCCAAACATTAATAGAATCTTTCATGGTGGAAGAAGAAAATCTAAATCCTTTTAAGTACTTTTGAATCCTGCTAACGGACCAACAAACAAACACTTTGTGAAAATGAGATGTTTTTGGTGGAGGTGATGAGCATCTTATTCAAAGATCTGTCACACTTTCATTTGACACTTGGAGAACGATCATATGTGGATGGTAACCTAGAGTATTGGGGTTTTTTTGTTAATATTCATCCTCACATTATGGTTCAGGTGCCAAACCCCTGCTTATGTTGAGACCCTATTATAAGTTGTTGTTCGGCATGGAGGCTAATGTTTTAATACATCTGTGAAGGTGATAATTAAAGAAGATAAAATTAGAAAGCACCTTTATTCACACTCACACAGCACAAAAAAGACTTCAGATAAAGTCATTCAGATTACAATAAAGAGCCCAGTACTGTCCAATGATAATTTACATTATTCCTCAGCTTTATGGATGTTCCACATGTTCAGGAGAAGAAGAAAAAAAACCTTCAAGACTTGTTAATATAACCTAAGGTTAGCAAAGATTTGATCATAGCCTAGCTTAAACACCATGTAAAGCAAATTCTGACATTTCCTTCTAAACACATTAAATGGGTCATACATGTATTCCATGACACACGTACAAAGCCATTCAAACGTTTATAATTTAATTGTGGAGCTAGGCTTCAAAAACTGTTTCCAATTTCTGTGTTCAGGATTTAATGGGCAGGTCAGAAATCAGGGCGACGTTACGTCACGGAGCCCTCATTAGCATAAACCCGACCCTGCTGCTGAAGCACACCAAACTTCCACGGCCTCCAGAGGGCGCCATTCAGCCCCGAGGTAAAGCAAAACTCATATTCCGACTCAGGGGAATAAAACGCGTCCGCTGGTGCCACATTTTCCATTCAATGAGCAAGTTTATACACCGCAATTTTGGTTTTTGCCTCTAGTGGGCGCTGTTTTGACCTTTCCGCTGATAATTTGTTTGGCCCGATCCGCACTTTTGAAAGCACTAACAACGCTGGAGCCGCTTTCACATTGCTCTCTCCCATAGACCCAGTAAGGAATCTGGGCGCTTTCCACACGTGGGCGTGGTTCCAGCGCCTCTAACTGACACGCCCCCAGCGTTTCAGAGCAGAGAGAAGTGCTTTTGAGACTTAATTTTATATACTTAGCGATTTTTTTCATCTTTCAAATTTGGCTCAGTAGTCAATGACATGTTTCTGTGGTGCATGTGACAAACTCACAACACATTTTTACATGGACTTTAATGCTAATCAACACCTCACTCAATTCTGTTGCTGCTAATTGCTAGCTACAGTTGTACAATGTTACTGCTATTATAATCTGGTGTTTTGCTTTCTTTATTTACCTTTTTGCACTTTCATGTTTGCTGCAGTTGAGCTGTTGAATGACAAAGCTCCTGAACGGGAAAAGCATAAAAAATGATGTCGTGTCAATAGTATACCTTCAGGTGAAAAAAGCAGGAGACCATACACTGCATTAAGTAGTCATAATAAAAGAAAAGGATAAGTGTACGCTCTCAAAAAACTGAAAGTACTGTAATGGTGGCTGGAAAGATGATAAAAGTTCTAGAAAAATTGAGCCAAAGTAGCAATTTCAAAGAAAAACTACATCCTTATGTTGAAATCACCTCTTTCATTACTTTCTCTCAGGGCTCCACTTTCTGTCAGTGAACTGAAATAAATCAAGTTATAAAATTACATAATAGTATTTAACTGACGGAGCGAAGGCCACGTTTAACCTGACCGTGCACACAGAGACAGAATCAGTATGGTCCTCAGCTTCTGCTCTGTTGAGCCCTGTGTGGCTGGGCTCCATGTTGCTCAGTGACAGGACACAGATGGCCGTTGACACAGGTCAGCCATGCTGCGCCATCCTGACTCATTTCTAGTGTTGGCACTTCTCGACTTGTCTTCTCATTCATTATTCATAAAAAACAGAGTCGACGGAGGAGAGTGTAATTGCCTCAAATCTTCACTAACTGAGGCTTAAGGGTGATTGAATTTCAGCTTCGAGACATTGTAATAATAAGTTATCAGACTGGGGAAGTGAAACCTGGCATACGGCTAATAGAGAGTCAGAGACACTTTGCAGATTCTCTACATTATGTCATGAAAGTAGGTTCTCCTTCATTTCTTTACTTTTACTCATTTTGGTAAAATATAGAAGATATTTTTGTTTCATTCATTCATCTTCTGAACTGTTTTACCCTGGACTGGGCACCAGTCCATCACAGGACAAAATCCATGCAAACGTGGGGAGAACCTGCAAACTGCACAAAGAGAGGATCCAAGTCTCCAGATAGGAGCTTTAACCCAGCACGTTCAAGTCCACCTCAGCACCAGTGACGTGCGGTCAGGTTAACAGCTGGTGAGGCACTGACTATTTTAGAGTCAGATTTACAAAGGAACGCAAAAGAGAATCATATCCATTGTTTGATTGACAACAGACAGTGGGTTACGTTTCATATCTTATATCAACATTCTTTACACAAACATGTGATGCATATTTCACTTGAGTTCAACATTTATCTCAATTGAGCCTGTTTTAAACTAGAAATAATAAAAGTTTATGTTCTTACCTTTAATTGAAAGTCCAGATTTGCAAATTTTCTCAGCTTTGGAAATGTAATTTTCCATGTTGAGAAGGCGGAGAAGACAAATTGTCTTTTTATTTGCAATATACCGAGGGACAGCGACACACTATTATGATACATAGCAGAGTGCCTCACGGCGCATCTCCTCCCTGTATTTGAATGGGATACAAGGAAATTCATCTATTCTTAATTGAAAAAAAAAATAATAATACTGGAAATACGTGAAAAAAAAACTTTTATAATAATAGTCCTGCCCATATTTATTTTAATAACCAAATATGACAGCTGACCAGTTGTTCCCTTTCATTTTTGTAAAGGTAAACTGTAAATATGTGTAGCCGTGCAGCGTGCACTGAGAAACATTTTCAGCAAGACTGAAGGACCAAACCTATTTTTGCAACTTACATTAATGCAGCAGTATGCTTAAACAATGCAAGACGACTTACTTTAGGTCACCATCAACATTAGGTCACCAAAAAATGATCTAAGCTTTATGAGGCACCAAAAAAAAGACATCTTTGTCTTCCTAGAAAAAAAAACAAGTTGCATGCATCACTGAATTCATTGAAAAATCCAATTATTTTGGTCACATTACTGTTAAATGAAAAAAAATACATTTTAATAAATCAACAATACATTTGTTTAATGATTGTGATACCTTTTTTCATGTTAAGGATCATCTTTAAACACTTCATTCTGTTTGAATACCCTTCAAATCGCCTGATGTATCTGCTCGCAGAGAGAATTATTAGGTTAATGTTTGCAGGACGGAGACGCAACATGTCAGCATGGGCAATAACGGCGCTTATTAGCAGTTAGCTAGCAATCCTCTGTTAAACTCTTTTATTACATCCGCTGGTCTGGTCCAACGGTGCAGAAACAATGAGCCAATCTTCTGTTTCATGAACCTCTTGGCACCTTTTCAGCATTAGGAGCCATTTGTAATTGTGCCTGGTAAGCGTTTCAGACCCAATTTTGCTCATGTTTTTACAATAAAGGGCAATGAAAACAGCTGAATCTGGATCTGATAATGGCCCATGCAGCTGGTAACAGTACTAAATGGAAGATAACAGTCTAAAGCCACCAAAAGAGCCATTTAAGAGTTACTGCAAGATATAAGGGGAGCGTGACGCCAGCGGGCCTTTTGTTTCCAGCCGCCTAAGCAGCGAGAGCGGAGCACTGGCTTATGCTGAGGTCCGTACCCTGCATTGACAGCACAGATAAGTTCAGGTCCCACTGAGAATTGAAGGATAAAACAGATTAGACAGAAAATCTGATGCACACAATCACTGGACCTTCCCTCAGGATAGAAAGAGACTGGTTTAATATGGGCCCGTCGCCTTATCACTGACAAAGGAATCATGTGTGCCAGTTCAATAAATAGGCAATCACCTATAGCCAATGAACAGTGAGCATAACTAAAACAGATGCATTGGTCGTAACTCGTAAGGGAAAATATATTCGATTGTCTACACACTTCAATATAGAATTCTTGCATTAACTGGCAATTAGATTGTATAGAATTAGTCAATAGAATGATTGAAGTTTGAGTATATGATTTCACACATTGGACAATTACAAAGGCATATTCTGATGCTCCCTGTTGTTGGGAAACATTAGATTACAACATAAAATATTGAATAAAAATAAAATAATTAAATTTGCTGTTAAGATATATTTTTACTGACTTCACTGGCAGTAAAAATCATTTCCTGGAAGTGTGGGTATAGAGAAGACATGCAACTGGTGACCATGGGGCCACATTTGGTCCTCGGTCAAATTCTGTGTGGTTTCCAAAAAAAACAAAAAAAAAAACATAATGAAACCAAAGACACAAAATGACTATGAAATGAACAAAATGACAAAAACACCAAATAAATTCTGACAAAAAATACAAAAGATTACACAAAATGTGATAAAAAAAAAGAAAATTAAAAAAAATACAAAGTTATGACAAAAAATGCACAAAATGACAACAAAAACTGACAAAAATCCTTTGTTTAATTTCTGTATTAATGTTCAGATTGGTCAATGGTAATAATTTGTGGTCCTCGGATGAGATACGATTCCATTTTTTTGACCCCACTGTGATAAAAAAAAAAAAAATTACCTATTTCTTGTGAAGAGGATGAAAGAATCAGAATAATTTTATTTCGTCTTTGGATTTATATAATTCTTACACCTGGTATAGATTATTAAAGTATGCATGTTCATCTGCTTCCTTTTCATCCTCTGCTATACCACAGTTTAATTTAATTGGAATCACATAAAATAATCTTCCATCTTGTCTAGATTATAAAAGTGTCATTTGAACTACAAAGTCAAAATCATGTGATTAAAGACCAGGCAACTTTATCTGTAAAGAAAACACTATTAAACAGAGTTTAAAAAGCAAAAATAGAAACATTAAATTCATCCAACAGAGTTTGAATGCAGTGATAAAATAATTGAACAGAAAATAAGTCTCAACACTCTTACATTCAAATGACAAAGAGATGTAGAATAGATATGTAACCACTTTGGCCAATTATTATACTCACCTCAGGTTTTAAATAGACACGCTTCAGTCCTTTAAGTTCTTATTCTTTTGCTAGAAGTGTTTTGAACATTTACATGTCTACTAAAATCATTGCCTCATTGGTATGAAGCTAATGGCTGAGTTCACTTTTTCATTTATTATTAATACAATGCAAACAAAACTTAATATTTCCCATGATCCGGACCTGGATAAGCAGCAAACAAACGCACAAACAAACGTAAAGCTTCTGCTTTTTGTGAAAAAGTATCGCGCAAATATATGCAAATGTGTAGATGCATCACTTATTTATTTAAGGTTTGCAGCCGTCTGCACTTTGTCAAAGCATGCACACAAATAAATCCAGTACATGCACTTGCACGTTAACAGCAGATGGCCCTGCTGTAGCTCTGATAATCAGTACTTTGAAGAAAAAGTGTGTTATCGCCGCCTTCCATCACTGTCCCCCTTTCCCTCTCAGCCTAGCACAATGCTAATGCACTTCCTATAAAAAGGACTGCATCATAGAAACAACGTGTATTGCGATGGGCACACTTTGATTTTTTCACTTGACATTTTCCTGTTTCAAGCACATGTTATAAAAGCAACACGGAGGATTGAAAATCGTCTTTGAGGATAATGCAGCTCATTCCAGCACTTAGCCTCTATCCAATGCTTCTGATTCTACGGTGATATTTATAAAGACTGTGATGTGTGATTAGGCATGGTTCTTGTTTGCTTTGTACTAAAGATGGCAGTATAGACACTGTTTCATTAGGAAGGGAAGGTCAACTGTCTCCATCACCCGTGTGACAAACGGATAGTCGACTAAACTGCATCCAAACGACCATCAAACATGGAACTCCCCCTCCTCCCATTATATAATAACTGCCTGATGATGTTGGCTATGCTTCTTTAACAAAATTACACTCTGAGGCTGAGCCATAGGTTCTAAACCTTTAATTAGCATGCAATCACAGCTATTATACATACTGTAATTACCAGGTGTGTGAGCTAGGGGCACGACTCATCAGTTTAGATATTCTAATTAGCACAAATGGGACCTATTAGGAGAAATTTAACAATTTTGCCTTTAAAGACTAAAGAAAAGACATCTTTGAACCTTTATGATGGTCATAATATTTGCCGATTATATATAGACCACATTCAATTCCATCATTTATTACTTCCAATAAATATGTAAAGGGCATGATTTTGTGCATTTTCCCCCTGTAGGTATATGCTCTTTAACCTAAACAAAGCCAACAGACTAACGAGCCAGTGGGAAATCTCTGAGGGAAGTCTAGTCGGGGTGAGTCGTCCCCTCAGTCGATGCCTGAATAATGCATGAAGGGTTCTGGACGAATTACTTAGAGATGCTGCCAATATCATTGTGAGCTCTGCCCACCCCTACAGCTGCTGCCCTTTACCATAACCTTTAAAAGGTGGAATCCCCCATTGTGGTCAGAAACACAGTGAATGGATAGATACAAGCAGGAGTGGAACATTTACAGGCGGAAACAAAAATATAACAATGATTGCTTGATAATCAAGAGGCTGCTATGATTTTTAGGTTTGACAAATGCTCAGTTATTGCGTTCTTCATTTAACGACACAATATACAGTAAATCCAAGTTTATTATAGATATATTTTTTTATTCATTTTTTTAGATGTAGTTCTCAAACCTAATTTATTCAAAATACCTTCAAAAGTGCAGGGGTGTCCAAAGTGCAGGCAAGAGGCTAAAAAACTGCAAAGAAATTTAAAATCACATGAAACATGAGCAATCGGAGAACATGAAACCTCCGCCAAGCGCCAAATCTGCTGTTTGCCAGTTATCTGGATCAATTATCCTGATCATAGTACCATGAGCATTCACACTCTAAACCTTTTTTGCTTCGTGAACCATTTGATATCAACAATTTCTGGCAACCTTAAACTCATTTTTGTCTAGAATTAGTTTTAAGTCATGTGTGTTAGACTGTATTACAAATACAAAGTAGCCGGGATTATTGACAAGTTGAAAGCTTTATATCTAATCATTTTACTGCATTTTATTTGATCTACTTTTATATTTGACAAAGTTAAAGTATGGAATACAGTTTTAATTTCAAAATATAATAACCATTAATTTCAAACATATATTTTTGATCCCCCTGCTCAGTGTCTCTCTACAATCCACCAAAAATCATTGGAATCTGAGACATTCACCTTGAAATGTTATGTAGCTGATGGTGAAGGAATGCTATGTTCCACTTTTTGGGGAACATTGCTAAAGGTTGGACTTACCTGGCTTACCTGTGAAACAGTGTGCGAGTGATTATGGTTGGCTGCTATCATAGTTAGCTACTGTGATAGTTAGCTGTTGATATAGCAAGCTGCTGTTATAGTTGGCTGCTGTGATAGTTAGCTGCTGTCCCATATTAAATTTTCTTCACTCTGTAGGGGGCGCTAACATGCCAATGTCCGTTTTTCCACATTGAGCTGGTTTAGGGTTATTTTTTTTGTCTTGTCATGGTCTACTTCTGTGTCAACTTCCATGATTCTACAATGAATACATTATTTTTTGGCAATTCTTATCTTGTAATGCATTTTTGCCATACTTGGGGGCGCTGGCGCGTCCAATTTTTGCATTTTTAAAATCGAGAATAGCCAGAATTTAGAAACGCGCGCGATTGAATTTTTGAGACTCTACATAATGGTTCAGTGGGTGAAAAGTAGGTGAGTTGGTTCCGACGCTGGGAAAGAAAGAAACAAAGAAAGAAAGAAACAAAGAAAAATATTCCAGCCCAATAACAATGTTTCCCCCTTTTTGAATCCATTTTCGGAAAGCGCAGAGGCATGCCTACGACATGACAAGGGTCCCTGGTCACTGACAGCCACGTGGCATTCGCATAGGCTCCGCTCCTTCCCTCGTAGTGTGGCCACTACGAGAGCAAAAACATTTTATCTAAAAGCGCTTTTCAAGAAACTCAAAGACACTTTACAAGTTAAAAAAAAACAATAGCGAAATGGGGCATCATCTCTTTTTTGAGGTAAAAGAACAGGGAAAACAGTGCAGTGTGAGATAATCAGGTGTGTGCAATGTGTGTGCGACGTGTGCAGCAAGTCACGGGGTGGCAGTTATCTTCCAGATGTTCAGTAGAAATTATGGTTCAAGCGCTGAATGTTTGTTTCAAACCTGCGCATGCAACTTTTCTTTTTGTTTGACTGGATGTCAGATACAGTGGATATATTAACCTTTAAAGATACTCGTTTCACAGCTACACCATGCAAATGAAGAGCCAAAAGTAACCTTCAAATATTTATGTTCTTCCTATCTATCTTGTGCTTTGCTTTAACTCATTTTGTTCCAAGTGCTGGAGCTTCTCCCAGAGCGACGCCATATGGAAGGTACACTCCTAATGTCAGTGGAGACACTTTTTGTTTTTTATGCAGAGTCCCTAACTCCCACCTCACAGAACATTCAGGTTGAGAAGGTTTAGACTTCAGTTAATTTTCTCAAGGTTTGGAAGATTTATCAAATGTCCGAAGAAGGTTTTATGACTCAGTGGATTGCTACAAGAATCTTTGTGTCACAGCAATCTTAAATCTATTGAGGAATGAGAACAAGAAAAGGTTGTATTGTATTTGTTTTATGATGAAGGAACATGAAGAAACTATCTGAATCCTTTTATGAACAAAAAATCTTCTGAATAAAAAACATATTCTAAATGGTTCTTTTCAAACTTTTTTTTTTAATCCCTTTATGTCTTCATGCTTGTCCTACAAACATTAGCGGATTAGGCTTTGTTTGCACTAACAATATTTCATAGTATAATCTCAAATAAAGATTTAAAAAAGCAGTGATATAAATGTTTTGGTTTTTTTTTCCTACGGCTTTTCAGTTAACAGAGTAAATTATATTGTCCATCAGTAATGTTATGTAGCATCTTTAGCTAATAGCTGGACTTGCTTTTTCATGACAGAAGAGTTGGACATTTCCACCGACATATCGATGTAGCTGGAATGAGGTGTTAAGTATATTAGTTATGGTAGAAAAATACGTTTGTGTATGTCTTAGTTGTAGTACTCGGGACCGGTCTCGAAAGCATTTTTATTCGGACTTCCCGGACTCCTGATTTTTCTTGTCTCGGTCTTGGTCTTGACTCGGTCTTAGTCTTGTCTTGGTCTTGGTCTTGACTCAGTTCAACTCTCAAAAACTATCATCCTCCTATTGTATGGTGAGCAGATAATGCTACTTTATGTAAGGTAAAGAAGGTCTTGTTCCAAATAACTTCAAAATCAACTTATTTTAGTTGCATTAAAAATGTACACACCACTAGCACAAGATGAGTAATAGACCATAAGTAAAAGCCAACTTTTTCATCAGTAAAGTGATTTCTATTAACTTTCAGTTTAATTGATGAACTTTTCATGGAAGATTTAAGCAGAGGCAAAGAGAGTTTGACAAGTTTGAAGGGAGAGCTAAACAGTGCAGGACGGCGCTATCTATCAGTCATCCCAGTAGCTTTGACAGCTCAACAGAGGCAGGGTGAATCACCTGAGCTCAGGGAAAGTGGGGGGTGTGGGGGGGGTGCTCATTATCTCATAATTATTGTGAGCTGAGGCTTACTGAGCTGTTGCATCAAAACATCTGCAGACTCAAGTGCGTCTTTGCAGAATCCCGCACCAGGCCCGTGAAACTGCTGCACTCTAACTCAACAGAACAGGAGCCAAATTGCAGAGCACCTCCGGAGACGCACAAATAAAAAGCTACAGCCAGTTGGAAGAAATGTAGGAAGGGTTGGCCAAGCCTGTGCAATCTCTAACTGAATAAACATCTGGGTGGTCATTTCTTCTCTCTCTTTTAGAGACGGAACCTAACGAACACCAATTACAATCACCCAATCCAATCAAAACCACAAAGATGTGTCTGCTTCTTTGGACAGATGCTAGTTTATTATCATCTGGTGGAGAAAGCGGACGCAGAGGAAGTGTTAAAGCTTGACTAGTTGCCATGCGACGTTGTTCACATTGTGGGGTACTTACAGGAAGCGGCACAAACTCAACAGGTCACCAGTCAATCACAGGGATACCAAACTAAGACAGACTCATTCACTGCTTGAGAGACATGTTTCTAATCTGTGGCAGGAAATCTGAGTCGAGCCCAAGTTGAAGGAGGTTAGCGTTCCTACGTTACATCATGTTAAGTAAAAAGTTATTATTCCAGCAAGTTCTTTTCAGGAAATGAACTTTGATCTCCTGACATGTTTTGACTGTCAACTCCTAGTCTTCAAAGGCGCCTGCTGATCACTTTGATGTGCCATGGACAAGTCAGGAGATCAAAGTACATTTCCTGAAAAACAGTTATATGAATTAATGAAATTAACATATAGAATAAAAAAATTGTTTTTGTATATCTCCTGAAGACACAAGTGGGAATTATTTCACAATTCTTAGCATTTATTTCAACTCTGACAATCATAGCGTTGAATTTGATCAAGGGATTTTGTGCAGGGTCTACAATTTTCTGTGATTATGGAAATCAGACGGAATTAACGGAATTCACTCCATGAAAAGGAAATGACAACATGATTATTGCTTTTTACAATTGCATTTTTAATGTAATTTATTTTAGACAAAATCCAGCACAATTTGCAACATGAAATGCAATAGACCATCACATGCATGTTTTGGGACAACTTCATGCATTTACATGTAACTTCTACCCATGAAGGGTTGGCCAAAGAGTCAGATATGTTGAATCGCACATAATATCTTGCGATCTGACAGACTACACCTCCTGAAATGTTAATAGCTATATGACAAAAAACTAAATCGCCTCCGTTTTGTCTATTTATATGATGTGTCTTCCCATGGATGGTTGATTTTATGTCTAGCAAATGTGAAATCACCTTGAGCAAAATCTTGTGTTATGAACTTACCGTGCATTTTCAGTGCACTTCTGGAACTTGGAAATGGGAAATTAATAAAAATGAGTAACTCAATTAATCCTATAAAGTATGTTTAGCAAAATTATTGGGAAGTTTCATAGCCGGTAATGACATCTGATCAGTGAACGCTGAATTGTGTAAACTGATGCAGAAATGGTACCGTAAAATGAAATAAAGGAAAATCTAGAAAAGGAAAATTGGAGGTTCTAGTTGTGTTTCAGTGTCTTGTTACAGAGACAAGTTTACATCAGAAGTTTCATTGCAAGTTTTTCCTCTTGATGGATTTACCTACTAAATCCAAATAAAGAAGAAAAAGGAATGAAAAAATGTACCAGAAGTGGCCCGATGCAATTGAGGTCCCTATGATTGATCCTTTTTTAAGTGAGATCTGGTTATGATACAGCCCATATGGTGACAGAATGATTCCTCATCCACATGTATGATTGGGGAAAACTCAGTTAGCTGTACACAAAAGGCTTAGAATTGGATTTTGGTGTCTCATGTGGATATAGGCTTCTTCTGTCCCTGAATTGCAAGCAGCCACTCCTTCCTTTTATTCCTGCTGCATAATAATATCCATATGGCACTGCCATCTAGTGGGAGGCTGGAGAACAATATTGTCCTTGTGATGCTCAGCAGAGCAGTGGATGGAGTGAGGGTAATTTGTCATTAAATGAGCCTTGAATTGATACTTCTCTGCAAAAATAGATATAGTTACCTGCTTTAATGTAGTACAACTTCACAACCCTAAAAAGATATAACTTCAAAGCTTGCAACAAGAAATCAACTTTTTCCAAAATATATATATATATTTTTTAATTTTTTTTCACTCCACTGCAGAAAAGTCTTTAAATTTCCTGTGCATCGCCTGCTCTTTGAAGGGCTGCCGCTGGGAAATCTCTTGGTTCAATACCTGCCTTGTTTCTCAGAATGACATCACTCATCATGCCATCTACAGCATATGCTCCATTATTCTAAAGCAGTTGTTCCCAAAGAGGGGTACGTGTACCCTTAGGGGTACTCTGAAAAATTGAACAATTAATTTAAAAATAATCATGAAATGTTTCTTGATCTTTTTTAGGCAATTCTTGGGACAAATTCACCACAAACTATCAGTACTTTTACTCAATATAGTACTATATTTTCTTGTAATGTATTTAAACAGGATTATGTTTTGCTGTAGAGGCCATTTTATCACACTTCTGAGAATAGGAGACAATAATTTGCTGCGTTTTACAAAGGAGACTGTATTTACTTACTATTGAAGTACTGTAATCACATAAAAGTTGTAAGGTATTTAAAATAAAAATAAAAAAAATCAACTTTAAATTGCACTCTGTTTTTAATTTGTAGATTAAGCCTTTTAGGGATCCAATATTTGAGAAAGAGTTTGGGGGTTTAGGAGGACAAGTGATAACACACATTTGAAAGAATCTCATTTTGTAAATAAGTGGAAAGAAACAGTATTTAATGCAGTGGTTCCCAACCTTTCTTGGACCTTTTGATATCAAGAATTTCTGACGACCCTTAAGACAACTTTTCTTGAATTAGTTTTTAATCTTGTTTGAGCTCAGATATTAATTATTTTACTGCATTTTAGTTGAACAAGATCTATATTTCACAAAGTGAAATTATAGAAACACAGTTGTTTAATATTGTGGTTTTAATTTGAAAATAATAATAATTAAAAAAATTAAATAAACTATCCTAATTTTTTAGAAATTTTAGGCGACTCCACATGAGGTCCCGACCCCAAGGTTGAAAAACACTGATTTAGTGGCTCCTGAATAGATTTCTCAAGTACCTCATGTAGTTACATCGAGTATATGTACCCCCATTTGAGAAACAGTGCAAAAGCAGTGTTTCTCAATCTCTTTTGGCTCAAGTACCCCCCCCTTTTTTTTTTTTTTTTTAACTGCATTTTAGTTGAACTAGATTCACAAAGTGAAAGTATAGAAATACAGTTGTTTAAGCTTTTGTGTTGTTTTAATAATATAAAAAAAAAGGAATAATTAAGAAATTTCAAAATATATTTAAACTGCGGGCGACCCCACATGGGGTCCCGATCCCAAGGTTGAAAAATACTGATTTAGTGGCTCCTGAAAAGATTTACTTCTATAATTTTTATATAAATTTTTTAAATAATGTAGAATTTAAAAAAAATTATAGAATAAAATCTTTTTTCACACCTGAGGTAGAACCAAGACTCTCTCTCTCTCTCTCTCTCTCTCTCTCTCTCTCTCTCTCTCTCTCTCTCTCTTTCTCTCTACCCCATGTAGTGCCATCGTGTACCCCCATTTGAGAAACACTGTTCTAAAGGATGCTCCATTTTGACTTGCCAGAGTATAAAATTGAGAAAGCCAAGCAGAGAACAGTGAGACACACACTGAGCAGAGATTAATTATGCATATTTTCTATCTCCTTATACTATGTGGACACATTGTCTGTGAAGTTTGTCCCCAGTGTTTTGAAGAGGAGATACAGATGGACTCAGGTCACAGATCCAGACCATGGCCCCAGTCTGGCTGCCTGGTGCGTCTAATTAACAGTCATGGAAAAGTCTTAACCAGAGGCTAATGGAAATGGAGATAAGATCCTAGGGACAAAATTGAAGGTAAGGATACAATAAAGGAGAGGCAGATGGAGACCAGGAGTCTTAAGATGTTATCTAAAACACATGGCTGGCTTTTACATGTGCTGACCACGCCATATTGGTCGGCTTTCACTCAGAGCGCAGGAACAAAGAAGGATAATTATGTCATATAATAATAAATTACACCAGCAGTTTTTCAAGAGACGTGAAAATAGCCGACGTCAGCGAACCGCTCGCTTTGTACACTGTCCAATTTGGTCGAGTCAAACAAAAACCCTGGCACGACCGTTTCCCCATGGAGTTTGAAGAATAATCAAGAGGAGAGAGCTGCCAATGCTTTCCTCTTACAGTGTTTGAATCCACGCCACATTGGCACACCAGCACAAACCCAAAGTTTTGTGTGTGTGCTGTCGGACAGCTCGTATATATGATTGTAAATTCCTTTCTAATTTACACGGGGACGCAGGATGACTGCAGGGCTGGAGGTAAAACATGCAGCACCCTGTTCAACCAAGGCTGGTGCTGTGAGGGTGATAAAGCTCAGGGAGGCTGGGGGGTGGGGGTGGGGGGATAAGGTTAGAATGTATGGGGTGGAAAGGGGACATCTTGGACTTGGACTGCATGAGAAGATGTGAATTTCATTCCTTTCGATTGCACTTTTCATTTAACTTCCAAGCAAATCAAATGTGGATTAATGATTTTTGATTTGCCTAGCTACAGACGTTAATACCCCAGAGCATTAGCTTTTCATTATGATTAAGACTCTAACTCCCCAAACAATTAAAACACTATGAGGCACTGATTGTAAAGTTCTGCATACTAGAATAAACAGCAACTTTTAGCAGCATTTAGCTACAAACCACATTTAAATAACGTATGTCAATTCTTTTAAGTTCCTTTTGACCAGATTAACAGCAATATTTGTGATATTTTCTTCTTGTAAAAATATACTGTCAATGTGAAATCTAAATGCTAAATGTGAAATTTAGATGTTAAATGTAAATCTTAAATGTAAACGTCACAGGTGAAACTACATATATGGCTAATGCTAATTCACTGTTTAGATTTATATTTAACTATTAGTTTTTAGATTTGACATAAACATTATGAAAATATAATGTCAATGTTAAATCTAAATATAAATGTTAAATCTAAATGTAACTGTTAAATCTAAATATGTGAATCTGCACATTAGCTAAAGATTTAGTTTCATCCATGACATTTAGATTTAAAATTTAGATTTAGATGTAACATTTATATTTAATTGGAACATTTAGATTTAACATTTAGATTTAAGATTGACATTATATTTTCACAAAGTTAATGTTAAATCTAAATGCTAAATCGAGATGTTACGGGTGAAACTAAATATTCAGCTAATATGCAAATTCATCATTTAGATTTACCATTTAAGATTTAGATTTAATATGTATATTTAAATGTAACATTTAGATTTAACATTAACATTATATATTCACAAAATGTACAAACATTGCTGTAAATCTGTTTGTTGCTAAATGTTACAAAAACCTGCTGTTTATTTTAGCATACACAACTTTACATTCAGCGCCCCATAAAACACTTTTTTTTTGTTTCATTTAACAGAGATAAAGTACAGAGTGCCAGATTTATTGTTGGGGGAAAGTGGAGCATCAAATGAATGTAATTAAACAATACTAATGAAGCTTCCGCGTACAAACAGCACAGTAACTCACTGTGAGAGAGACAGTGGAGCCGCCTTGTCATAAATGGCTGAGAAGAGGCAGAAAGATTAGCCAAGTTTTCTGGTTGGATGCAGCGTGTATATTCAGCACAGCAGCCCAGCTGCCTCATAATTAGAGAACATCAGAGAGAAAATGCTGCTAAGGCAGATATTTACCTCATGCAGCTTTTCATTAAGTCGTGTTTGAGCTGCATTCAAATCTGCTCGCAGACTCTTTGTTGCCAAGCAACCTGAACCTGGGCTACTTTGAGTCGTTGTATATAAAGTTCTTTTCCTCAAGTCTTCGACAGTTCATGTCACACCCAAACAATGTCAATCTTAAAAATTTCGGAGCCCGAGTGACACAAGTGAGGCTAAAGAGTGTGGATGTCTTCACTCAGAACTGTGTTGGAAAGTGACACCCACGTTTCCATATATGAGTTGTAGTTATCGTCAGCATTTTGAGTTTCGACTCAATAGGCCAACTGACATTTGAGATATTTGTAATGATGTACCGATTGGAAAAGTTTGCCTAAACATAATAACGTTGTAGATATCTGCTATGTTCATTTTTGACCAGGCAAAATTAACGAGTAATTAAACTCCAAGGTTTTGGCTAATGTGCGTCTAGGCTGGAAATGAAAAAAAAATGCCTTCATTGTGGGCGTGGCTCCTAAAGCAGTTAAGACACTCTCAGTCTATACTATAAAATCTCTAGAAAAGAATCTATGCTATGTTAACTAGCTACCTAATACTCACTATACTTCTGTATTCACAATTCTCTCAATCCAACCTACTCACCACAGATTATAGAGACAAACAAACAGTTTCTATGGGGAGGGGCGGAGCCAACAGTGTTGTTTCGTAATGCAAGGAGTCACTAAGATAGCCAATAGCTAACTTCAACTGTAATAGCCTGGTTTTAACCCATTAAGGGCAGTCATCCTTACATTTTTAAGGCAAAATACGCCAAATTGAAATACGTTGACTAAAATGTCAAGTGTTGAACTAGGATCAATGAACAACACAACTTCATACCCAAATGTATCTGTTTTCAGCAGAAAAAAAGTGGTTTTGGTCTTTAGTTACTCTTTGAATTGCAGATATCTCAAACCAATATCCAGGATGGCTATTAAATGTTAAAGTGGCTTCCCATCAGTGATGTGCCGTGACCACTAGGGTTGGGTAGGCACATTGCAAATCGAGACCACCAATGACATATGTTTCTGCTGGCAAGTGTTAATTCAATTCAAATCAGTTTTATTTGAATAAAGCAATTTCCAACAGTCATCTCAGTGCGCTTATCAAAATATAAAAGTCATAATAAGAAAGAAAAAACCCAACAAGATCCACATGAACAAGCATGTATCCATCTAACAAAATCAACATCGTAAAACACCATTAAAGAAACATAAACAATTATTCAATATAGCCTCCATACTCTCCCATCAAGATATATCTCATGAAACGGCAGCGCATGTGTTGGAAACACAGAAAGTGTTGTCCCGCCCACTCGCTAGAGAACGTAGCAGCAGCGGTCACATGACATCTATTCACTAATGTACTGTGAACGTTGGTATAGCATTTAGCATAGCGCGGTTACGTCCAAAGGCAGCTCTCTACGCTGCCTTTGGACGTAAATGGTTGTCATCTTGGGGACCTGACTGCGCATGTGCAAACACATAAAAACATGCAATGGGAACGGAGGCAGAGGCGCAAAATAAAGCAAAAATAATAAACAATAAATGATTATAAGACACAGAGGCATGCTACAATGGCCTCGTGTAAAGGATTTTTAATATTCGTTAGTGGTGAAATAATCCAAAGATGAGGTCCGGAATTAAAATAAAGATGTCGCATGAAGAAAAATTGTTTTATATCCCAAGAAAGTGTAACATTTTTTTCTTTCATTCCCACATGCAGTTATGAACCAATGACAATAGCAAAAAAATTAAAGTCGGATTTCAAGAGACTGTCACCCAAGAACTAATGCATATACAGTATGTGACTAATCATTAGTGATGTGAACAGTCTATGTACAGAGCTCAAAGATGATCAAATTACAGGGAGCAGAGGCATATGCTAAGGTGTTTACTGAAGGTTTCAAACATGTTCGAGCCCTAAACCTCGACAAACTTGTTTTCAACGTAGCCATCAGATAGGATGTATAACAGATCTGTTTGTATATTCTGATAGAGTAGGTGGAACTTTATTACTATACCAAATTTCAGTTTCCTATATGGTGTAGTCCTTGAGATATTGAGACACATACCCCTTCACTAAATTAGCCATATCACAAAAACTATTCATCCGGTCAAACTAAAAATATACAGTGTGCCTAATATGAATACTCACTGAATAAATGGTAAAAATTTCAAAACATTTTTGAGACCAAAGTGCGTGGGCCATTTGTTGAAATGACATTGAATGACCCATACGTCAACACCTTCAGACATGACATGGCACAGCGTCATTGAACTTCAGATATTCAATGTGTCTTAATTGTCCAGTTGCTGCTGGATATCGTCCTCTTCATCAGACCAATGGGAACAATTCAACGCTGACATTGTGATTGTTGTTGGGGAGTCATGGTCACAATGTGTGCCAGCCACGAATAGCACAGTTTCATTCACACAAGCCAAATAACCCGGACTGATTGATAAATTTGTAGGTGCAGCACAGATTGGACACCCGTCTCCTTGTTGCTATGGAGGAAAGGGAGCAGAGTTTCCCAGATTAATCATGAAACATCCAAGAACTTAGACGGAAGTATCTGTCTATTTGTGAGTCTCATGAAACTCGGTGCTGCATCATTATGTGCTAAAATTCTAAATGACTTTGATTAGTGTGGCATGGCTCAGACAAATGAAAATGACATATCATTACAACAAAGCCAAAGAGAATAGAGTAATATGAGTTCTGCACGTCATTATTGATTTCCTGTGGATCAAATCCTCCTCACAGTCTGACGATAGAAAGAAAGAGGTGAAAAAGTTGTCCCACTGCAAACCACAGCTGCTGGGACGCAGACAGCACATATAATAAACTTTTGTGATTAAAAGACGAGAGCTTCAGTAGTGGCGTTTTTTAGTACCAGCAGGTTTTCTGGAAAGCTTCTGTCCAACCTCGCTCTGTGCATATCAACTCTTTCATCTTTGAATCTGGCACTTTATTATTGAATTATTTGGAAGCGTGAATGCTGAGCACTTTCCTCGGATATGCAGTGTATGACTGTGTCCGCTTTTGTTTAGCCTCAGCAGCTTTTCACCTTTCCATATGTCACCGTTTCATAGCCAACATATTTTCAACATTTAGCTGACTTTCCTCACATTTTATTTTTCTCTATTTATTTATTTTTCTTTATTCTAGTTGATTGTTATTATTTAATGTTATACTACCTGAGAGAGCACAGGTCACCAAAAGAAATTCCTCGTGTGTATTCATTCACCCCTGGCCAATAAAGTTGATTCTGATTCTGATTCTGATTCTGATTTAGCTAATTTTTCTTTCATTTGTGACAAATTTGTGTTATATATCATTGTTAAAATGTGTACACATGAAAAATAAAATCTAAATCTAAATATTAAATGTAAATCAAAATGTAAATGTTCAATCTAATCTGAATGACAAATGTAAAGCTAAATGTTCAATCTAAATGTTAAATGTAAATCTAAATGTCAAATGTAAATGTTAAATTAGTTGCGAACTGTAAAGCTAAATGTTGAGAAATGAATTAAAGTGGGTAGGTCAGCACCTACCGATTTAACATTTAGATTTATAGATATATTTATGTTATTCTTTATGGACCTAAAAAATAAATACATAAATATCTGTTTACATTTGTATATATATTTTTATTTATTTGTATTCATAATTACTAATATGTATATATATATATATATATATATATATATGTATATATATATATATATATATATATATATATATGTATATATATATATATAGATATAGATATAGATATAGATATAGTCTTTGTGTAGCTACTTTTTTCTGTGTGTATAATTATTATAATTGGTCATGTTTTTAATTTAATTTAATTACCCCTCGGGGATTAATAAAACAATTTCTACTTCTGATTCTGATTAACATTTAGATTTAACATTCATATTTAACTTATACATTTAGATTAATTTTTCATGAGTACACATTTGATATAGAACATGCTGTTTTACATGAATTTCAGCCTCAAATGAAAGAAAAATTAGCTAAATGTGAGTGAATTGAGCTAAATTTTCAAATTATGTCGGCTATGAAAACGGTGACCGATTCTTTACATTCAGCACCCCATACTCACCATGTCGGAGAGGTACGATTTATAACCAAACTCTGATCTGCATATGGACTACAGAAGAATAAAGCAGGAAAAACCCTAATAAGTACAGTGTACCTCATCTTTATTGGAGGGCTGGAGAGCCTGAGAAGTAGGGCAGTGCCTTTTCCCTCGCATGCAGCCAAATAAACTGTAATTGCCTGGGGGAGCTTGAAATCAAACTGGAGGGTAGAGACAGGAAGGAAAAGGCTCGTTCAGTTTCTCTGATTCACAGCAAATGACTGGCAGGTCATTGTTAACATTTAGAAAACAAACAAGTCCTGCATAAAGAGTCTTTTCTGCTCCAGAGTGTCCACAAACAATGAGATGGAAGTCGTCAGGGAGTGGTGATACTGCAGAGTTGGGCTAACAGAGAGATAGAAGAGAGATTTAACATCACTTTAATAATAGAAATGCTTTCTTGTGGAATTGCAAACAGAAAAGTATCACATTAGAGCTAACTTGTTATTCTCAGAGAAACACAAAAGACTGTGTTTTTGCACTTCAGTAAAGTGATGGTGGACTCAGATTGTGTTCTCCTAAGTAGGCCACTGCATTGTAAGGAATCAATTCATAGTTTATTGATTTCCAAACCACTTGCTTTTATGACAAAGCTCTGTATTGTGAACTGAAAGCTCTTTTAATCAACTGTCATCCCATTCAGCACCATTCTTTTATCCTCAAAGATGAAAAGTAAAGCTCTTTAGATATTGGAATTCTAAGTTATGGTGTGAAATTGTGTAAATATGTCCTTGTTAGGTTCCACCAATAGATTGATTACACAATCGTAAGTTATGAAAGTGAAACATAATGCAAAGAAATGCAATACCTGGAAGCAAGCACTCGAATAAAGAGTGAATGGTGCGACACAACCGTGTCCATGACCGCTGTCACTGATAACTCATTCAGAATATTTTAATTTATGAGAGAGAAAAAAGAAATACACCAGGTCATCTGCAAAGGTAGTCAATGTTCTCTGTTTGAGTAACATCACTTGATCAAGCCTTTTCTAACATTCCACACTGTAAAATAAGTAATAAAAGTATGTATAATTTGTGCTGATATTGAATCGGATTGACATCGGGATATGCCAATACTCAATGCTGCAATATCAGTATTGACAAAGATGTATCGGGACACCCCTAGTATTTCCCCTAGAAACTCTTCAAAAGCTTGTGTTCAAAGTTGAATAATAGTTCATTCAGAGGCACAGTCAAGGTGAAGTTGTGTCAGAATGAACATGTGATCTTATTAAAACAAATTATGGACAATATGGCAGTTTAATATAAAACAAGAGCTCTCATAGAGCACAGACCTCTTTGCCAGATATTGTCAGTTATCTGGATTAGTAGTCATCATAGTACCATGATCATTCACACTTTAAAGGCTTGGAAGACATTTCTATCCAAAATTAATAACCATACAGTAGGATTTAAATGTATGGGCATTCCCTATTTTTTCAAAAATGTTTTGATGAATGCACAATCCTGATCCGGTCGATTACGAACCGAGGCGATAATTTGAAATTTCACCAATGATGAGATAAGGATTGATCCATTTTTAAAATGGATCTGGATCCCCTCCAAAACCTGATGGAATCTTCCATAATGTAAGCCAAGGTCTATTTTTGGCAAAATCCCATAAAGTGTAAGTACACTTTGTGTGTGTGATATTATCTAGAGAACCTTGTTTTGTTTTGTTGTGATGGTGGTAATTATGAACAGTATAAGCTTTGCTTCAACCTACACCCTTTCAGATGAAGAATTAGACAATTGAGTGTTATTTGTTCTGTTTTAGTTTTTCTGAAGACTGTTGAAATAAATAAATAAATAAATATTCGGTTGTTGATCCTAGTTCCACTCTTCACATTTTTGTCAAAGTATTTAAATTTGGCATCAATGCGGAACTGTGCAGCGCTGTGGGAGTGTGACTTCTGTGACTGGGCGCATCTTTTCTACTCTAGGTGCAGCTACAATAATCGTTTTTTTTTTTTGTTTTTTTTTCCCCTAGTGGCCAGTCAGCAAAAGCCTGGGGGTGTACAGTACTTACACTTTAATAACTTTTGACATAATCCTGTTAACAGACACAAAAAAACAATAAATGAATACTGGAAATAATACTGAAAATATTACCTCCTTGACAGCTGTAATATTTAATTGCCTGAAGTCATTCATAAAGATGAGCTTTCCATAAGGAAATAAAGAGCCAGTCACTGTGAAACTAATGATGACAGGTTTTTGGTTTTTTTCACTTCATTGCTGTTGGGCTGTTTCTCAAAGCATAGATGAAGGTTTGATTTCAGTTCACCACTGGTGTTTGGGAGTACCCCAGCACCCAAAAGTAATTCAGACAGATAAAAATCCATCGAAGAGCCATGGAAAGCAGAGAGGGAGGATAAGCTTTGAAAATCGTGGTATGCCAATGAGAATTGAGGATGTTTTAAACACTATCAGTGTTGTAAAAGTTTTATTTCTCCACTTTGGATGACAAAACCTCAACAGAGGCTTTCTACGATATGCAGGCTAAGCTGTTTTATTCCCTTTACAACAGTAAAACATTGAGTCTGTAAAAATAAATAGAGCCCTTGAACAGATTTAAAAAAAGAAAAAAAAAAGGTGCACGTGGTTCTTTTTGCATTTTGAAAGGGAAAAATAGGAAGGACATAGTTTTATCCAGTCCTCTCTGTTTTTCAAGGCTGTTTCTTTTTGACAATATGAGGCAAAGTTGGAAAAATGATTGTCTGGGCAAAAGCTGTTTTTTTGGTTCCTGTTGAGCAGAAGCACCCACGAAGGGGGATATTGGCCTGTCAGCAGGTTCATTTGTCTTGTTACCATTTCATTCCATCCAGCCAGTGAGGTCTTTTTTTTGTCAGAGCAAGTTTACGTTCACTAAAGAATATTTACAACTCAGAATATTACAGTCCACATAGACGTAATTGCAGTGACGCAGAGACTTTTTGCATCTCAAATTTACAACAAACGTCCCAGTTTGTACCTACATCTACCTCTGTGCTAGAGTATGTTTAAAATGTCAGTTTGCACTCGAATATTTGCCTTCTAACATGGAAAAATCAGAGTGTTGTGTTGTTTGCAGTTGATTTCCCTGTGCGGTGCATTCAATGACCTTGTCCGTGAAGTGCTTAAACGCACCCCATTTGTTTCTCTTAGTTAGACATTGTGGATACTGTGTATTTTTATAGGAATGGACCGAGGTTGACTTTGTTTGTGTCTATTTAGTTTCATTGTAAATGTTTTGGTGCCTCTGGGGTTGAAATAAGCCACCTTGATATGTGGCTAAAAATGCAAAAAGAACTTCAGGGACCCACTTTGTTGATAGCTATTGAAGTAGAACAATAAACAGGTAATATAATAAAGCCTAAATTGTCAAATGTAAACCATTTAATGGAGAATACAGAATGCCTGTTTCTCTCTCCACCTATTCAGACAGTCATGCGTGACTTCTTTGGTACAAAGACAAATGGTTTCTGTAAATTACTTAAACTCACAATGCCAATAATGGCAGTGTAAGCATTGCAAGAATGATTCACTACAAAGTAAATCAATCGGAGCAATCCTCGGTGGGAAACGTTTCTGCAGTAAGCAGAATAGTTAGGAACTGGGCGGCTCCCGTGCCCCTTCCTCCCAGTCATCCTTCATAATCACTTCACCTATTTGTTACGTGCGGCCCATTTCTCCTCATAAGGTATAAATGGGGGAGGAGAGAGAGCAGTGGGCTGGCACGTAGTCTGGCCAAGCACACACTTGTTTTCCTGGCTGAAACGGAGGATGTCAGGTTTTTTTTTTTTTTGGTTTGGTTTGTTTGTTGTTGGTGGTATGTCGTACCTGAGCATTGTTATTTTAGTTTGGATGTGGGTGCTCGGTGGTCCTATTTTCAGAGGCAGTTTTGGTTTAGGTGGTGGAGGCAGAGACTTTTTTCATTTTGACCGACACCCACATCCCTTTTGTTTATGTTTGATTGATTTTCAGCTATGGATTCTGTTTTTTTATATGCCTATTAAAACTGGATCCTTGTTTTGAATTTAAAACTGCTAAAGATGCAACATTTTCTATCAGATTAAGAAATGGTGTCGGCCTCATAGCTAAATAAATCAAAGATAATGTTCTCAAAAAAAGATGTAAAAGGTGAAAACTGCCACTTGAAAATGTGTTGTCCACCAAAAACACACTCTTGGTGACATTTTCGGAGAAGTTTTGCGTATTGTATTGTAGAATATGGAGTCTCAAAACGTATGCTTAGAAGTGTTTTTACTTCATTCTTACTGGATTTCTTTCTCTTCACCAGACAAGGAGGACACCATTTATGTTCTAGTTAGTTCCTGGTATTAGCCGTGATATCACCTCCCTCTGCGAGACATTCAATTTCGGAAAGTTTGGGATATTTCTGTGTAAACCCCACAATAAACGCCTGACATTGTTTTGATAGAACTTTAATTAAAAACACCCAAAATGTGTTAAGAAGTCTCTTTGGCGAGTATGAAGTAAATACACTTCTATGCATCCGTCTACGGGACCCCACATCCCACAATGCAATGTACGGCATTTTGATGTTAATAAACCGAGTGTATACAGTGGAGAGGAAAACAACATTTTGAGCAATAATTTCAACCTTCTACACACCTTATTTTTGGAAGAAATTATTTTTGGTTTTTTCCTCTACAAGGCCTACACTCTGGATTTATCTGATTAAAAAAAAATCCAGCAGCTCTAAATTTATCGTGGCATCCTTATTTCTTATGTTACTGGCTTCTTTCAGGGGTTTTTTATTTTGTACTGAGCTCCTTAACATATTGGATACCGGACAAGCCCCTATGTTACACATGTAACATCATTGTTATTAGCTATAATGTAAAGTGGAATCAGTGTGTTTTTGGGATGTTCTAATCTGTTCTCTGTGATCCACCAAAATAAAAAATTGTGATGTACAGTATAAAGTAAAACCTCTGATTGAAAACGGAAAAAAGTTGCAACCTCACACTGCCAGACATTCAATTTCGGACGAATTCCGATCTTTCTGTGGAAGCTCCAAAACTTAACTTCCAACTTTCATTGAAAACACCAGAAATTTGTTGAGAAGTCACTTTGGGGCAAAAACAAAAACTCACAGTAAGAATGAAGTAAAAACACTTCTTTGCATCCATCTACGGGACTCCACATCCCACAATGCAATTTGCAAAATTTTCCCTCGATTTTAATAACTGAATGTTTATACTAGAGATAAAAACAACCTTTTGAATGACAATCTTCTACATCTTTTTTCTATAAGAAATAGACTCAATTTATTGATCTATGATATTGGATAAGGGGACAAGCCCCCATTACGTTACACACATAACACCATTCTTTTTCGTTGTATTATTGTGGTATATTTTCAGGATGCTCTAATCTGTACCAAATTAAAAATTGTGATGTATCAGGTAAAAACTTTGATTGATGGAAAACAGAAAAAAGTTGCAAGCCGTGAGCAAAAGAAAAGTTTCCCTGCTGTCGGGCTCATCACGAATCAGGATGTCCTCTGGAATCGTTTCAAATGAAACCTCCCTCGGATTCTCATCTTCTCTGAGATAAATTGGCTGCCAGCCAGCTGGTGTGGATCATTCCGGCCTAAATGAAGAGAGAGACAAAGTAGACGACCATGTCAATTTGTTCCCAATATCCTCTTCTCACAGTGCTCTCCAACCTGCCCACTTCAATCCCCAACTCTATTAAGGCCATCTCAATTCATGCAGAAAAAGTGGAGCCATTAAAGCAATGTCGTGTCAAGATGTCCAGCTTTAATTATTGGCACATGGGAATTAAAACGTGATATCCTGCCGATGTTGTCAGCAAGAGAGCCATTAGTTTGTTGCTTTATTGTGCATCCAATAGAAATGAATGATTGACATCGCAGTCCTTTGGTTAAATACACCTTTCACTTTCTTACTGCATTTAGATAAATGTTCCTGGGTCTCTTCCAACTCCACATTCTCATCACTTTACTCTGTTTGTGCAGACTTTACGATGTTTTAGCCAGTTTGGAGAGGTGGGAATGAAAGCCATTTTTCCAACAACTAAACTAAAAGCTGGCAGTGTAATTGAAGGCTTGAAAACAAAACTGTTTGACAAGATAACTGCCAACCAAATAGCCCCGCTGACATTAGGAAAACAATCTGTTCACCTTGATTTGTGCAAAGCTATTTTCACGGACCTGTACCGGGAGATTAATGCATTAATCCAGGCCAGTCGCGTCGTTCACTGAATGACGGAAGTAAATAATTGTGAGTGTGGAAGGTTGTTATGTACTTACAGCCTTTAGTCCATGTGGCTGCACATTAATAAAACAAAGGCAATAAAGAATAAAGTCTTAAACATGCCTCAAGGGAACAGTCGGCCTGTTAGAAGAACCACTGGATTAAACGGAGGGAGCTATACAAACAGAAAAGACTGTTTGCATGTGTAAAGTATAGCCTATTCTATGTTTTCTTTCATTTTGTCCTCATTTACCTTCATTTTTTTCCCTTCATTTTCTGTTTTGCATCCAGTTCCACATCACCTGCATGATTCTTTTAGCTTTGTTTCATCTTCCCTCCAGAAATTCAAATCCGCAAAAAGACTCGGAGTCAATTTCATCGGCGTTCCCATTTTCAAACAATCAGTTCTTGTTTAACTAAACCTTGAAAGCTCTGAGTGTACAAAGAAACCAAACAACAACGATGGAGATCAAAAGGAGAAGATCTAACAAAGAGGGAGAACAGTCGTCCGTGATGTTTGCTGTAAAGCTACGTGACGCGATAGTGCTGCAACTACAACGCAACACTTTTATTTTTGCCCCCTTTTTTCATCAGCTAAAACCACAAAAGCCCAGTTTTTCTGAAATATGGATCATAAATGTGTCTAAAACATTCAGGGGTGGACTCACTAAGATCTGAAATAAAGGGTGGTAAACCAGTTGTGTCCCTAAATCCTTTGGCGATGTAGTCTCCCCACCTATTGCGAGTAATTCACTAAGATTGCAGCAATGATTAGTGCACGTGCAGAAGTGGGGGAGACCGCCATATTTAAATGAGCGTTTTACTCGTTCAATGTGGAGACATGAGTGCGCAGAATCACACAATGACATTTGAGGAAATTAAATTGGAGGCAGATGGACTTCTGTCTGCTTTTTTTGAAAAAAAAAACTTTAAAACCTACTTCATATTTTTTTCCCCTAATTGAATGTGACTGCTCCGTCAGGTCCTGTAACTTTGTGATCAGTCCATGAAAAATAGGCAGATTTGGACAGAAATTGTCCTATTGATCTGTTGACGCCATCAATCTGAGTTTATATAGCAACACAGTCTGTATCATTTGAAGATGATCTCCTGACCATCATCCAGCAGGTCTGACCTCCTGAGTAGTGCTGTCACCACACTTTTATATGTGAATATTGTGCCATCACTGCGTAAATTACGCATCTGATCAGCTGATTCTGGCCTGATGCTTCTATAAACCCCTTGTGAGCTCTGCCTTCTTTACATATTCATCAGAGAGAAACACGCTAAATGAATTGAGGGCGCATTGTGACGTGCAGCAGCCACGCACTCCTGATTTCCTAGGGTTTGTACAGCATGTGGAGTGACATGTGCACACGTTTCATACCCCTAAACCTTTAGTGAATCCACCCCATAGTGAGCAATTCTCCTTTGGTGAGACTATCTATCTACCTCACAGTGACAAAAACCTAAAGCACACTGAGGCTAAATATACCTGTTAATTTCCATTGTGCAACTGCCTAAACTTCCGGTTAACTTCAAAACAAGAGCCCGATTTACAAAAGCGTTAAAAACCAATGGAAGACAAGAAGAGATGCTTTTGTTTTGAAAAGGAATGTTTGACTTTTAACTTGAAGTTGGTCCCAAGACGATATCACGTCCTGCTCATAATGGATCATGGGGCGGTTGAGTATGAAAAAATACCGGTAAATACTAAATTCTAATTTAAATTTAATTTGAACAAAATGTGGCTTTGAGGCGGATGAAATTATCCTTTTGTTGTAATTCAGGTTTTTCAAGGACTTCGAGGAATGGTTGCAGTGCTTTAAGAGAACAGGGTTCACTGAGTGGTTTTTTATTTTTAGATTTTCTCTGGAACAACCAAAGTTCACATTTAAATGGGGAATTTTTTAACATGCGAGAGTTGGTTTTTCTAACCAGAGTGCCTTTAGGTTCCCTGCAGATATTACCTTTGACACCAGATATCTCTCTGAACACTTAGTTACTTTTTTTTATCACAGATTTTCACATACATATGTCTGCCTTATTTGGATCATCTCAACTATGGAATAAACTGCCAAAAACCTGAGGAACTCAACAAATTAGCATGTATATTAAAAAAAAAGAAACGTGAGATTGAGACATGTATTGTTCTTTTACCGTTTTCATGATTGCATTGTATTCCAGTTTCCATTGTATATTCTGTTTTTGTTATTGTATATTCATTGCAAATGTTTTTAGATAGGGACCCCAGGAAGACTAGACCCACTATTGTGGAAGCTAATGGGGATCTTAATACATAATAAACAGCGTTCATGTAAAGAGGAAAACATTTGAGCACATAGTGAAGGTTTTATAACTGGGTCAGGGGTTCTCTTTAGTGTTGTTTTTGTGGTGAAAAAAGCTCATTGATGTTGGATCTGCTGGAGGACAGGAAGTGTAGAAAGTAAATGCCATTATAGGCTTTAGTATTGCTATTAGAGGGAATATTGTAATTAGGTTTTTTTTTCATTTAAATTAAAAAGTAAAGATCTAACAAAAGCTTGTGCCTTTAGAAGCAAGAGCAATTTAAAGCTAATAATCCACAGATCACAGACATGATTGTTTTCCACTGTTGGAGCGTTGGTGGCTTTTAGAGAGATCACTTATCCACAATTGGCTGATGGGATATGATGAATGATTCCATGTGATTGACCATCCTCTTGGAACTGTGTTTAGAAAGGAAGCATAATTGGCTGTGAACGTTTTAATCTATGAAACGATCCATCTGTGTAATGACGGGCTCCATTCCACTAGATGGCTCTTTGCATCCAGCTGTGCTGTCTTATCCACATTCATGTTTCATTAGCTCTGGGGTTTAATTACTGCCTAATTCGGGCCACAGTGATGAAAAATGACTGACATGGTTGTGAAATATATATATATATATACGCGAGTCCATAATTCAACCAAAAATCCAGATGGAGTTATTAGAAATATTAATATTGTAAATGTGTGGGTTTTTTCCTGTTGATTTCAAAGTGTGTCTACGTTGTTACTGGGCCTTTTTTTGAGTTTTGAAGATTAAACTGTGTTTTTAAAGATTGTGGTGGCCACTAGAATTGTATTTCTCCATGTTATACACAATTAAAGTCAATTAAATGAATTTTATGCACAACAGAAAACATCAGTGTTTTTGAAGAGTAAGGTACATTATGTTTATCTAACTGTGACACACTAATGCAGGGGCGTCAAGCTCATTTTAGTTCAGGGGCCATATACAGTGGCTTTTTTAAAATCTTAAGTGGGCCACAGATTTCATGTGGGGAAAATGAGTAATTTCAACATTATTGTGCCATAGGGTTAGGATTAGGGTTAGATAAAATACAAAATATGTAAGAAACTGACAATATCCAAGCAATAAGTGACAGATATCAGTCCCAACAGGATCTTTACTTTAAATTTCCTAGATTTTCAGACCAATTTATATTGAAGAATGTGAGATATTTTTTATTTTCATTCAAACAATGATTCCTGTTCTTTCTGTCTTTTTGTTTTTACTCTTTCTCCTGTGGCCCTTTGATGCATCCGATTCGCCCTCAAAGGAGAAAGTAGAAATTACAGAGAAAACATGAATCATTGTGTAAATGAATCTCAACACTTTTCCTCAAATTATTACATAATATTTCCCTTAATTAAAGACGTACTGTGTAACTTTTGACCACTAGGGGCGCTAGACCTGCAACTTTTACGTCAAGCGCCCCTCGTGGCCACAAGCGCCTCAGCACTGTTGCAAAAATCAACAGTCATTCAGTGGGGCCAGCCTCCCTTGTCTTTTGATTGTGTATGCAGACAGTAGTTGACCTGTAACTTCTGGATAATGATTGGCTCTAAGGGCTGGGTCAGTTAGGCTGGGGTGTGAAGCGGGGCTGTGCTTGCGCCGCGGCTGTAGGAGCACCCGCCGCCGGAGGCCCGGCGCTCGGCCCTCCTTGCCACGTTGGTGGCACTCCCCCCCCACTCCCTGGCCTTGCCACCGTCGTCGCCCCCCCCTTCGCCGGGGGTTGCCGGGCGGAAGGCAGGTCGGCAGATGGGGCTGGATCTCGGCAGTGTCTTTTTAGCCTCCTCAGAAGCAGTTTTAAACGTTTTGCTTGCCTCGGCCTTGACCAGGAGCCGATCAGTCAGTGAAATACTAGCAAAAGCCTTAGCCCAATGGGTATATCAGAGCCTGTGGTCTCCAGGCATTCTCCAGGTCACATGACTTGGCCAAAGACAGTCTGTCTCTTCAAAGAGAAGCCCTGCTCAGAGCATTGATACTGTCAAACCCTGTATATTGGCCTGAGGAATCATTTAAAATAACTCATATGGCTCAGATCTTTAGGTCAAAAAGTCTGCGGTGTGCCTTTAAATAGAAATTGGTGAAAAAAAAAAATCTATAAAAATTTAAAGTGAAGTTCCTGTTGGGACTGATATCCATCACTCATTGCTTGGATATTGTCGGTTTCTTACATATTTTGTATTTCATGTTCTAGATTCAAGGTTTTTTATTGTGATTTTCATGTTACCATATGAACGAAAGTTGTTACTTGGGACCAACAGCATAAGAGAAAAGAAACGCTATCTGAAATGTAGTGCAATATACACATAATACAACAGAAACAAGTAATAAAGAAAGTGCACACAATACACTGGACACACAATTGTTTTTCACACTTAAAATCTGTGGCCCACTGGAGATTAAACTGCTCCGTATTTGGCCCCTGAACTAAAATGAGTTTGACACCAAAGGAGTATAACAACCTGTATTAACAGGATTGCAGGTGTTGGTCACTATTAGATGAATTGTTCTTCATGTAACACTTCCTTTTGGACGTGGGCCCTCAAAGTATTATTTTGTTTGTCCTGTCAGCCTAAAACTCAGCTCAGCCTTATATGGCTTTAAGCACAAGCAAGTGTGATTAGTGCTATGATTTATGAGCTGAGGAGTGTGATGAAATAACACACAGGGCAGATCATTCTAAAGGAAACTGTAGACCACCATACAAAAAAAAAAAAAAAACAGGGCAGAGAATGGTTGGGTTGGGGGAAGCCTATAGAAGTCATTGACCAGAGGGAAGGGCGTGAATGGGAGTGTGTGGGGGCTCCGGCCTTCATCCTGGCCGGGTCAGTTTACCTCCTTCTCCCTCTCACTGACCCTTCACTATGGTCTGGATCTCCTCTCCTTTCACCCTGGCTTTTATGGGCCCCATGTAAATCTCTCTGCTGTAACACAAGCCCTCTCAGCCTTTCTCTTTTCTTTTCAACACATTTATCCTCATGGAGAATTCAAAGAGGCATTGCGGCTAGGGAGGAGGTGGAATGGGGACCTTTTGGACTTGAAAAAGATCGAAAAAGACTGGGGGGGGGATGATCAAAAAGGAGAAAGTCCGGAGCGAAACCTTAGATGTGGGAACGGCTGGACACTGGAGTGGGTAAAAGAAAGGCACTCCACATGAAAGGCAGTCATCTATCAATAAGTCATTAAAGCAGATGTAGGAGAAGAAGAAACCTGACAATCACCGTCATCTGCCATTCAAAGTGTATAAGCTCCTAAGTGAATATTACAAGGTGAGAGTGATGGAAATGAATCAAAGATCATGTGAAACAAGGCAAATGAGAAAGTGATGAGCACCATCTGGTGGAGTTTGGGTTTTATGGTCTTAAATGCCTTTTATTCACTGTACGTAATGAGGGAGAAAAAATACTCTACAAGCTTCCAGTTAGGAACCAGACTCCAATACTACACCGAAGAGAGGTCACGATCTAACTAACTACTTCTACTCTGCTTTTAAACATATATAACAGCACCCAGCATTCCTCAGTACAATCAAACATTTGACATTTTAGTCTTTTTTGACTAAAATACAACTTAGTTTTAGTCAAAAATTAGTCATCAGGACAATATAGTTTTAGTTGACCAATTTGTTACTGATATAGAGGACTAAAATATACATGATGAGTTTATGAATTTTTTTATTAAGTATACCATTGATCAACCTGATACGGAATGATGATAATGTTTGTTAGGACACACAGACAGAATTCATTTATTTATTTCAAACAAATAGAAAATAAATGAAAATTAATGAACAAATGTCAACAGAATGTTTTATTTTCTTCTTTTTTTTTTAAAGGCAATATAGTATAATACACATTTGACTTGGTAGACAAAAAATTGGAAGAAGCATACACTTGTCAAGTCCTACCCCCATTCTTCACCATTAACAAATGCAAAATCCAATAAAATAATCTAAATGGACAATACAATAAATCTAATAAAAAAACAGAACAAAATACAAACAAAGCAAAGAAATGAACATGTGCCATTAACATCTGTGAGATTTACATTCTCCTTCCTCATTTCTCTACTTTACAAAGATATAGCTTTTGTTTTTTTTTGTTTTTTTAAAGTGCATTATATTCATACTTAAACTGTTTCGTCAACACCGTTCCATGAAACCACTTATGAATTAATGTGATCAATACGTAAAACCACACAAGCTTACTCAGCCTACGTCCTATTGGATCGCTTAACGGTTTGTCCCGCCTTCCACGTAACAAAAGTAGTTTTGATTGGATACATTCCATAAAAGAAACTTAGTTCTGATTGAATTCCATCCTATTTGATATCTATTTTGTTGGATTTCTTTAAATTAGTAAGATATAAACTGTGTTTCCATTACTCATGGAAATGCGCAAAATCTAAATAGCGCAATAAAAACTGGTGATGGAAACACCTGAATTTTGAAAAAACACTCAAATATCGTTGAAAAGTTTTGACGCTTTCATGAGGATGAATTTCAGACGTTTCGATATTTAAATATGTCACAAAAGCGCCGTGTTTTTCCGCAAATACACGTCACAGAACGTGACATACCTGGTCACATGACGTGACGTACATGGTCTCATGACCATTTCTCTCCGAGAAAACATGACGCGGTACGCGTGGACAGAAGAGGAGACCGAGACATTTGTTAGCATTATACAAAATTATTACTGCCACATTAGACGTGAAAAAACTTAGGAATGCAGAGTGTTATAAGGAGGTTTAGTCTCGCCGGATGAGATTTCACGGGTGTTACAAGGCTTCTAAACAACCTTCAATGGAAACACATTCAAAGCCCAAATATACTTTGTTGACATTTAGAAATATCGCTTTCATTTTGCGAAAATCTGTAATGGAAACCCAGCTATTGTCTTAGATGCCATTGACGCTTTTTTTTAAGAAATGCCGACTAAAACTATAACAAAAAAATGTTTGGTCAACAAAATGAACACTGCGCTAATGGCAAATGAATAAAAATAAACATGGATGACAACAAACAAAAAAAGGCATTTCTCTCTTTCTTTTTTGACTGTTTTTTTGTTTGTGTGTGTGTGTAGTGTGTGTGTGTGTGTGAGACTCACTCACATTTTAAAGGGCTGTTATTTTTTACCACTGGTGGTCTAAACAAGCATCTGTGCCTCCGATCTGTCTTTGTTAACCAATGGTACATATAATAGTCTGACAGGGGTCGTGGCAGCACTCATTCATTCCACTAATGTCTCACGAGACTGAAAAGCCTCCAGAGGGAAATATACAACTACATTTACCAGGCAGTGAATTTAACTGCTTTAGTATAAATAGTGACAGCAAAATTTAGAGTTTGAAGCCATAAAGTCAGGGACAAACCCATGCAGAGGGAGGACGCTAACCAGCACAAGGACAGTTAGCTTCTTTGCTAACGGTTCGCACTGAACCTCCATCATCTGACTGACTTCTTCTACTCATGTGACTCTCTACAACCAGCTTTGTTGCAGTTATTGTGTGAAATACAATGAACTAAACAAAGTCATTGTAGCCTTCGAGGGTTCCCTTTTCTTTTTCAGCCATTAGCCGTGGGGTCAGTTTAGCTAATTACTCTCAGGCTTTTCGTGGCTCTTTGCTAGTTAGGGTTTTAATGACTTGGAATTCCCTGAGCGAACAAAGAGTCAACAGAAAGGTCACACGGCGCTCGTTTGACACTTTCTCTTTAGGGTTGGTTTTGTTTACGTGGCTGAAGGGTCCTTAACACAGCAAGTGACACAGAAACACATCATCACGCTAATTCTAGGTTAGGGCTGTCAATTAACCCACAGGACTAATAATGTAATCCTATTACTTCCACAGCTTTGGAAAATCTACAGCAAAGCTTGTCTTTCAAAGAATTTAAGATAAAGAAGTCATTGATATTGCATGATATTACATGCATATCTTTGATATTTTAGCTCAATAGACCATCATATAGCCTAACTACCCTCATCAGTCATTGATGACGTGTGTTCAGTCCCAAAAAGTGTCTTCTTCTGGCCTGGTAAGAGGCTGTGTTGGAAATGACATACTAACGTACTCATACTAAGTCTGACATCAAAATGAGTATGTAGTGCATTCACATTAGATAGTATGAAAAGATTGAGTACGCAAGAAATTCACGGATGTATACTATATGGGGACATTTTTGAAGTATGCACGGTGGGCACACTAGTCACACTCAACCGCCCCATGATGCATTGCGAGTGGAATGTAAAATCATCCTCTTTTCAAAACAAAAGCATGTTTTTTTTGTCTTCCATTGGTTTTTTTAGAAAATCTCTGAAATATCGGCATGAAATGTGTTTCTGTGAGTTTTATAGATCAAATGGGCACATGTTAATATTCTACTTGGTCACTTTCTCATTTAAAATGCTTTCAGAACTTCCAAAGGTGGATATATTTAGCCTGAGTGTGCTTGGAACTTGGAATTATACTTCAGTGGGAACAGTCATCATCCTAACCATCATTTTAGTATATAGTATATTCGAACACAGCCATGGTTTAATAGATTCTGTTTTAGCAGTTGCAGGTTAACAAACAGTGTCTGTCGTTCATGAAAAGTGAGAAAATATGATTGTAATTGTGACAAAATGAGTATGAATGGTTATCTGTTCAAGCCAATGAGGGATAATGCTTGTGAGGATGGTGGTCATTACATTCTAGTGATTCCGAGGAGGAAAATGCTGTCAGAGATGTGCAAAAGTTCATTGACGGGATGATCCCACCGTTACCTTCAAGGACCAACACTAAAACTCAAATTTTTCAATATGCCTTTTTTTTTGTTGCTTGTGTAACCTCTAAATATTAATTAATTTTGTAACCAGATGCTGGGTTCTGATGTACAGAATCTAGAGGAAAAAAAAGTGAGTGCTTGCAGTTAAAGTTGTGTAGAGTTACTCTTTATTATTTATTAGTTTAGTAAAATTTAAATCTGATGCTACAGTAAAACTAATTAAGCTTAAATTCAATATCACACTGATGTAAAACCACCACAGAGGACTTCATATATATGTATGATAAGAATAACGTTGTGTTATATTTAAACGTCGTTAATTAGTCTGTTTGTTTGGTATAAGCAGCTCTAAAGTTGAATATCTGTGAGGTTTTCCAGTGGTGTTAAATTAAAGTGAAGCCTCAGGGATATTCAACAGTATATAAGTGTTTCTACACAAACAAAAAGCCTGGCAACAGAGAAGTGATGACATATTGTAATATTAACATATGCGGAGCAATTTGTTGTGACAACTAACGCGTGGAGACACATAACACTTTCCGTCCTTCCTGCTGCCGTTGTTCCTCAGAGGGAACCGTGTGTTCAGTCATGTGTTGGGAATGGAAACCACTATAGCTGTTTAATTATTCGCATTTCAGTTTGTCTGCTAATTATTACCTGTGACAAACTCCAGTGGCTTTGATCTTTTACTGCATTTGTTTGCACTGTGAGTTGCAGAGCTGAAAGTTACTGTTATTAAGTTGCTTTTATGGGTACTTGTACTTTTTTGACTATGTTTCTATATCAGTAATTTGAATTTTACTGAAGTACGTTTTAAAAGACACATAACAATACTGAGTAAATTATTATTATTTGTTTTAAAATGATCAAGGGACATTATGAAACTACAAAAAAGCTGAATTAACCACACAACTTTCAAATGCATCACATCATAGCCGACCAATCAGATTAAATGTAATGCACAGCACCAAAACAGCATTTATTGCTGGTTATTTTCTCAGTTTTAGAGTTAGAAATTTATCTATACTATTTTTTTGAGAATTTTGTTTGTTTAAAAAAATAATTTGACAACCATTTATTTTATAAAATGTGGAAAATAAAGAAGTTCCAATTGTGCAAGTTTACACATGTGCATATACAGGTGTTTACTGTAAGCAACGGAACCGTAGCAAGATTTTTTTTTACCAAAAACAAACGTTGGGTTGTGAAAGTAACTAGTAACTTTTACTTTGAGTACTACTTAATTGAGCTATTTCAGTATTTTAATGCATGATTTGTATACTTGAGTACAACTTAAATCAAGTACTTCTACCTGGGTGGGATATATCAGTACTCTTTACACATCTCACTATATCTACAAAACAGCATTGAATCCTGTTTTTTTTGTTTTGTTTTGTTTTTTTCAGTTTTAGAGTTCATAAATGTATCTATACTTAAAGTCTGGGAATTATTTTATTTATTTTTTTTAATTATTTTGAATTAAAGTCATTGGTGTTATTTTATTATATTTTTTAAAAAAATGTAATTTTTGATCAACATTTTATTTTATACAGATGCATTTTGGTTTCTTCCTTTTCAAGTTTATACATGAGATGTTTACTGTATGCAAGGCAAGATTTATTACCAAAAATAAATGTGGGGGGGGGGGGTGAAAACAACTATAACTTTTACTTTGAGTACTATTTAATTGGGCTACTTTTTACTTGTACTTGAGTATTTTATGGATGACTTACCTGCACTTTTGGCTGAAGCAGAATAAACTCCCAAAGCTGCATCTGGATTCAGCAGCTCTAGCTTGGTTCGTGCTGGCCAAATATTCCAGAATAAAACAGTAAGTGTGTAGGAATAGCAGTGGAAATGTGGACACATCTCTTTGATCCACACTGGAGGGGGGAGGGGGGGGGGACGTGGGCTGCGGGTGTTAAGTGATGCATCATGAATGAGTGACAGAAGCCCAGTGCTGTCACTGGTCTTTTTCCTGCCTACTGAGCAGCTAATGGTGCACAGAGCTCATCCCAGTGGGGGAGACAAACACTATGGCCCTGCTATGATGCCAGATGTGCTGTCAGCTTTAGATTGTATAGGCAACAATAAAAGCACACAGGCAGGCAGCTAGGGCTCCATGCTAGTTTGGGTTTTTAAAAGTTTGACAAGAAACACAGCAATTAACGGCAACGCTGCTCGCTCTGCAACGCCCACATCGCATCGTTTGCAGTTTGTTCTTCCAATGTTTACTTACGGTTGAAAAGATGTAACAGTGTCTCTTATGTTTGCACAGTTTAGTGAGGTACGAGTGTTACACTTTAGTTTTAATGACAAGAAATGCTGCCAGACTATTTTTCAATATCTTGCATTTAATGTAAAATGCTCAACGTTACACTATGCCAGTGTTGTAATCATGGATTCTGTTGACTACATTTTTAAGTGACAATAACAAGACTATATCCAATTAAAAATACATACTGTACTTGTGAATGAAAACTATTTAAATTAAATTGAACTGAGTAATTATTTATTGTCCACAGGGGTGGAAAAGTGTCTAAATCACTAGAATATACACATTTTCATACACAAAAGCCTAAACCGAGGTAAGATATAATAAAAATAGGAATAAAGGTGAGGGTGAAATCACTAAAAGAAGTAAAAACACAGAGGTAGAACGGTTCAGGTGTGGATTGGTCGCTTTTAAAAAAAATTCAGGATGGCGATTTAAAAATATATTGATTTTTTTGTCAACTAATAAAAACTAAACTGAAATATCATCACAAGGTCAAAATGTGATTATGTGGTCATACTATTCCATATCAGGTTGATCAATACTAAATGAAACTTTAAAAGAATACATGCAGGTCAATGACGTATAAGGATTTCACCGCATGATATTTCATAAAATGAGCATCATTGGGCAAGGTTTGCATTAATATTATGATTGAAATAGAAATAGAAATCATTTGAAATCTTATACAGGACTATAATATAACTAAAATAAGGTAGAAAATACATTTTAATAGATTTAGAGTAATTTTAAAGATTTTTTCAAAACAGCAGTCATGGCCAGAAAGTTGCACCGCACGATATTTTGACACTTTGAATAACAGAATAAATTACAGAAGTAATTTAGCAAGTTGTATGTGGGCATCGCCATTTTGGAGATTTCAGCCAATCAGCGTTTGCCTAACATGTTGTCATCATGTCACGTTTACTCACATACAGTTTATGATAAATTAGCATTTCAAAATGTAGTGCTTAGTAGGTGTCATCCAGTTACATGGACATTTTGATACTATGGCTAAAATGAGTAATTTAGTAGTAATTAGTATCTTAGTAATCAATTTAGTAATTTAGTGAGTAAATAAAATCATATATAGTGCATATATACTATACTACTGTATATATACTATCGTTTCACACCCAACACAGCATAACGTGGATGGCTGTTCATCATAGGAATGGGATCCACACAAGGTTCCTGCTGCTTAACAGAAGGTTTTCCTTGCCGCCATGATGAATTCATGTTGGGTGTGGGATACATATGTATGTGCATATACGAATACAGGTATATGCATATGTGTGTATCCATAAAATGAAGAGTCCGTCCTTAAGACTGCTCTACTGTAAAGTGTCTTGAGATACCATTGGTTATGATTTGACGCTATACAAATAAAAGATTGATTGATCATTGATTGATTGATGTTGCTACATATTTATTATCTTTTTATGCATTTAAACCTTTTTTTTAACTAAAAGGAATGCAGTTGTAGAATAAGGTATCACACAATTTACCCATAAACTCTTTTTGCTATATATTTTAATCAACTATATCTTTAACAGAATTAGTCGACTAAAATCAGCTAAAAATCTACTACAACTGAAATAGTCCTGATATATAAATCTGGACTTCAATTAAATAAAAATTTGCTGCCAAATTTAACACTTCACAATACAATACCTCAGCTTTAATGAGTGTAAAATGTACAGTCGCACAAACATGTGTCACCACAGCACCAGACACACACATGCACACAAAGAAACACAAAGAAACACAGTGACACATGATAATTTCACACTTGTTTTTATTCATTTCAGCCAATACAAGTACAGTAAAAAGATGTTTCCCTGCTACATAACCTTTTTTGAATTTGTAAAATTCAGGTAAAAAAAAAAACACAAAGCAAACAAAAACAAAGAAATATAACATAGTAATAAAATGTTAGAAATAGACAATATTATAGTTAGTCTTTAAGACACATCCAATTACATGTATACATATCCACCATATATTGATAACATATATAAATTCCCTCTAGAGTTATGTATAAAGATAAACAGTAAACCTATTTTTAACTAAAATAAATGCAGCTGGACAGAATATTTAGGTGTCACGTCAATGACCCAATAACCCTTTGTGCTTTATATTTTAGTCGACGATATCTTTAACAGATTTAGTTGACTAAAATCAACTAAAAATATACTATAACTGAAATAGTCATGATGTATAATATTTGACTTAAATTGAATTCAAAATTTGCTGTCAAATTTAATGCTTTACAATACAATACCTCAGCTTTCATGTGGGTAAAATGTACAGTCGCACAAACATGCGTTACCACAGCCCCGGACTCACACATGCACACAAAGAAACACAGTGACACATACAGTCCCTCCCCCACCACTGAGGGAAGGTCAGCCATCTGCGCCCTCAGCAGCCACACAATGACCAGATCAGGACGGCACAATAATGAGCGTGACCGATGTGCTGTTAAACATTCATTCGTTTCAAACTCATTCCTCCTCAGTTTTTGTCACTCCAGTGAGCTCCTCTGAGGCTAAAAAGGCGTGTTTGTTTCTACCATCACCTAAAACTGTCTGTGACCTCATCACCTGTGGCTTGTTTTCAATGCGATGTATCACAAAGGTCAACTTTAAGGACACAAAACTCTTTATTGCGTAAGAAATTTATGACACAACAAAAACGCCGCTGTGTTTTGACACAGTCTGACGCCAGCACGAGGCTACAAAAACAAACCCCCTCTCTGCTGCAGATTCCAACTTCTCACGCAATCGGGGACCGGGGAAGTGCAACTTCACGCAGAATATAGCAACTGTGTAGTCTCACATTGTGTGTGTGTGTGTGTGTGTGTGTGGTTATTGATCTCACTGACATCTGTGGCTTCTATCAGGAGATACGTTCTCACTCTGAGTGAAAGTACGTGTGAAGGTAAATGCAGGTAAAACCATATTTTGATTTTCAAATAAAGGACACTTGGGCCGTCCTCGCCATACTCAAATTACTCAACGTTTATTTAAATCTACCTTGTAATGGCAAAATACACCATACCCGTAGTAGATCAGTGGTTCTCAAACTTTTTTGGCTAAAGTACCGCTTTTTCTTATTTCTGAATCCAAGTATCCCCTTTGCGCAACTACAAACTTTTGCTTAGAAAACTATTTAAAAACAACTATAGAGCATAATGATGACTAAATGAGTGATATCACACATTTGAAAGTATCTCATTTTGTAAATAAGTGGAAATAAACAGTATTTAGTGCAGTGGTTTCCATACGCAGAGTTTGCGGGGGGCAGGGGGGGCATTGTCCCCCCAGTCCCCCCACCCACCAGTGATCAAAAGTATTCATTTGTTTTCTGAAATTAGTGCATAGTATACAAACATTTTAAGTGCCAAAAACACAGTGACGAGGAAATGATAAAAATTTCGTTATAAAATACAAAGGTTCACAAAATGAAACTTTCAAATTTCAAAGGCAACAGCCAATGACATTTGACCTTCCTGCTTCCCGTAGCAGCTCAGAGCTTTGTTTGTTTACAACATGGCGGACACCGTGCAAGATCTATATATTTACAAGTCTGTTGATTGTAGTGATGCATCGAGAAAACAAGCGGCTGGAACAGAGAACGCGCAAACCCTGCGATCAGTGCGCACATGTCCCGATATAAAGCGATGGATTGAGTGATGTTGTGATAATCTACTCGCCCGTCTCCCCCGCAACAAAATAAAAAAAGCACATAGACAATCAGTGAAGGTGGAGTTGTTGTTAAGGACTTTACATGCCATAATTTACGTTGTTGGACTTGTAAATGCTTTTAATCCTTTTATTCTGTCCTATCTGTGTCTAACTTAGTGATTTACAACTGGCAGCAAGTCTGTCCCTCCATGTTAAAGTGTATCTCCCATATTAAAGCACATGTATCGAGTGTTGTATGATATATCATATAGAACATCATAAATAATAGGCCGTGGCTATGGATACGTTAAACCTATCCATAGAGACTGCCACTCTATGCATACGCAGCGCCCCTCAATGGCCATTTTAGGTCACGTGATAGGTGCACCGCGTGACTTGAAGTTCTGTCAGTTGTATTTTAGCTCATATTTGTTTTTAGCTACCCCGCTAACCCTTTAGCCCTAACCCAGGTAATACCCTGAAATGTTTATTTTTATCATTTATGTATTTTTAAAGGTGTTAAATATAATAAAATGAAAAAATATATGTGTCAAAAGTGGGCTTCGAACCCACAGCAGCAGAAGAAAGAATTCTTGAGTCAGGCACCTGAGAGCACTCAGCCATTCTGACATGGTGAAAACACAGGCACATTACGCTTATGTAGAAAAGGTCTGGAAATGGTCTGGCGACGTCATCGGTCGTACCCATAGTCCTGGGGGCTATGGGTACATTTAACGTATTTCTAAACACTTTCTAAATAATAACACTGCTTAATTTGAGCAACATTACTCACTCCTTCCTAAAGCTACAGGAGGGTACTGAACATTTCAAGTTTTTTTTATTTATTTATTTATTTTGCTGTTCTTTCTGGCAAGAATCTCAATCTCTGCCTATGGTGGTTCCCAACCTTTTTTGGACTGTGACCCCATTTTGATATCATGAATTTCTGGTGATTAATTTTTTTTAATTTATTAATTTATTTATTTATTTATTTATTTATTTTTTTATTTATTTATTTATTTATTTATTTTTCTATCTTTTTTTTTCATTTTTTTTTTTTCAAAATTCAAAATCTGTTTTCATTTTTCAGAAATTTCAGGCGACGACATTTAAACTCCAGGTGACCCCACATGGGCTCCTGACCCCAAGGTTGAAAAACACTGATTTAGTGGCTTCTGAATAGATCGTTTCTATATATTGTTTTATCATTTAGACTGAGACACTTTACTTGTTAATTTCCCCCTCTCTCTCTCTCTCTCTCTCTCTCTCTCTCTCTCTCTCTCTCTCTCTCTCTCTCTCTCTCACTCGCTCTCTCTTTGTAACACTGTAGTAGATAAATAAGTTGTAATTGTTCATAAGGTTTAAAAATGCATTTCTCTCTTTATAACAAAGATATACCTTCTTAAAAGCTCTCAATCATTGTAAAGAAACATCTCGTCTTAGAATTGTTTTTTTTTTTAAAAAAAAAAGCTCACAGAACAGTAAATATTACAAACTACATACGTAGTTAACAATATTTAAAATGCGTTCTTTATTAACTTTTCCCACCACCTGTCAGTTCTCCTGAGGATCATTATACAATTAAAAAAATAAATTAATTAAATCGAGGGGTATACTGACAGAAAAAAAAGGCTCAGACACACACACCAAAAATATTGATACCAATATTTTCATGAATAAAGAAGCCGAACAAAGTAAACAAGAGATGAAAATCTATTTGGATGACAGATGATGTTTTTTACTGTATTTTACAGCTGATTTGGGAGCTAGGTTAAAACGGACCCGTCTCATAAGAGATGCTAATGGAAAGCTAACACAAAAGAGGAAGGTCACGTTTTATAGGTTTTTTTTTATTTCAGGCTTAGTAATTGAGATTCATTTTAATTGACTTTCTTGGGAAAAAGATAATTGTAATTTTAAATGTAATTGGGAAAAAAATGCTGTTCACTGTAATCATAATTGTGTTTTAATTCAACAAGGATATATAAAGACATAATTGTTATGGAAAAATGTAATTGACCCCAACCCTGATCTGCATGTTTCATTTAAGCAGTGGAAAATAAGCTCCAAATCTATGATGGTGAAGATGATTTGCGTTGGTGGGCTCAAAGGTTCAGCCCTGCCTCAGGCAATGTTTAATTTGGAGATTAATAGATTTTCAGAAACCATTACAGACTTTTTCATGAAGCTTTTTGGTTGGATTTTCAATTCAAATGAAAGCAGTGATATAAAAACATTAACGGCAGAGGAGAGAGATTTGCAGGCAGGCGATGGATTGGAAAATATGTTATAAGCACAGTTAGAAAAAGATTCCTTTTAAAAAGTTGATTTACGACACATCACTGTCTGCGAGTTACAAAACCGCTGCGCTATCATTATCTATGTAGGGAAGAAATAGAAAAAGCCCTGCAGAAGATTTGGAAACTTGATGATGGACAATAACGATCTTCCACAACCTATTATGACGGCAAGCAGCCGCCAGGCATGCAGAGATAGAAACTGCATTACGGGGGAAGGGAGAGAGAAGATGAGAGAGCTCAGGAGAAGGAGCATTGCCAGGTAAAAACGACGTGGGTGTTAGCATGAGTCACCATTACCAGGAGTCTGTCCGCTACATGGTGTCGGATGAGTAAGACTAATAATACGCCTGCCAAACATGACGGTAAAGTGGAATCCAGTTACATGTGCAGGAGAAAATCTGACGGCTGTTTACATTTGCAGGTCATGCGTTCAGTGCGTGTGATTACGATTTAAAGTCTGTTTAACATGTGCTATTTTAACACGTAACAATAAACAAAACCAGTTATTAATCATTCATAATTACAGAGCTAGCACCAAACTGAGCAGTAATGGTTTTATCTATCTACAAATATAAGTCAGGTTTGTTTACATGCACACAGCTATCGTTGGATGAAGAAGTTCTTGTCTTGTCTGAGTTTTTATACAGGAGAGAAAACAATACTCCCGCCTGACTCCGCCTCCACAGGTGGCGCTGTATCGTTTACAAAACATCACATATTGACGCTGTTCCAGTTGAACCAAAGACCCATACATGTCTGCTCTGTTCAGAATGTCACACTAATGTACTATACAAAAGTATATACTATAAGTATGATTATTGATATGTAATTCCAGAATCTCTCCTGGCCATGTATGGTCAAACTACCCTAAGCAGGCCAGATACCATCTTACACTCATAGCATTCACCAAGGCTCCACTATGTTATGACCACCGTTATCAGCAACAGACAATAATGCTGAGAGCGCTGAACAGCAGCAGATTCACTGAAAGCTTGCCCGGTCTGTTCCCCAAAAAGTCCACATCTGACCAGCAACCCTAAAGCTTGAACTCCATCTCATTCATCAGAAAGGATAATGACCATTCCCACTGAAGTATACTTCCAAGTTGAATTTGGAACCGACAACAAAAACCTGAATCACACTGAGGCTAAATATCTCTGTTGATTCTCCACCTTTGAAAGTTCTGGAAACATTTTAAGAGAGAAAGGAACCAAGTAGAATAACCACATGTTTCCTTTTGATCCATAAAACTCATGGAAACACATTTCATTCCGACTTTTTGGAGTCCCGTCATTCTGCTACTGACAAAACCTCTGGTTAACTTCAAAACAACAGCAACATGTTCTTGCCCTCCATGCTGTTCCCTGTTTTTCTAGAAGTTTGGCAGTTTTCTTCTGGTGAAAAGTGGTGCGTGCTTAGAATATGCCAAGTCGGAGCCCAATCCTATGTATTCGTTGTATTATTTTGCTTGTCAATCAAATCAAGCTACATACTAACAATTTTCCAGCCGAGCAAACCTGTTTACATGCATTTTACAATACAGATATTATCAGAATGAGCCATTTTTTTTTTTTTTATCAGTTTATGATTGTGCTTTTATTGTGGAGTAAGAGCTGAAGGTCAATGAGCTGAGTATTAATACTGGAAGCTGTGGGGGCATCAATTGCTTGGTGTGAAAAAGTGAACCAGCACCTGATGAGTGAATTAATGAACACATAACATGGTGAGGACGCTCAAAGTGAACAGTAGTGGTAGTAGTGGACCAGACAGACAGACAGACAGACAGACAGACAGACGATGAGCTGAAGGTCGTTAGAAAACCACGTAAGCTTCGGGGGAGCTGCAGATTCAGGTGATTACTCCCCGTAGGAGCTGCTTTTTAACATCTGCCTCACACTGTGCTACACGGCTAATTCACACATTGGTCACATATAAATATCCAATTATAACTGCTGCTGCTGAGGTCGCGATTTGTGGTTAAATATCTGAGCTGCATATGGTCAATTCCAGACATGCTAAAGCCAAAGGAGGTCCATTTACCATTTCTCTAAAAACCCTAACAGAAGGCGTTTTAGACACTAGCTGTGTTTCCATTACAGTTTTTCGCAAATTAAAAGTGATATTTTATAAAATTACGACAAAGTATTATTGCGCTTTGAATGTGTTTCCATTAAAGGTTGTTTTGGAGCCTCATAACTCTCGTGAAACCCGTGAGACGTTGCTGCAGGACGATGGACTCTCAGAACTCCACAACACGCTCCTTATAACACCCTTTGTTGTTTGCTGTCTAAAACGGCAGTAAAATAAAACTAAGTTAAGCTAAAAATTGTCTCGGTCTCCTCTTCTGTCTACACATACCACGTCATGTTTTCTCAGAGAGAATTTGTCATGTGACCAGGTATGTCACGTCCTGTGACATGTAATTGTCGAAAAAGGGTTTCCACGCCGCTTTTGCGCTACATTTCAATTTTGAAACGTATGAAAAACCACTCCATGAAAGCGTAAAAACTGTTTTTTTTTTTTGTTTTCGTTTTTTTTGAAATTCAGGTGATTCCATTACCAGTTTTTATTACGCTGTTTAGATTTCCAAGTGTAATGGAAACATGGCGACTATCCCTTTTTATATTTGAACTTCGGAGAATACATTCCGCTATAACTTTATTTGTGAGCTGTGTTTTCATTACAGTTTTTCGCAAATTAAAAGCGATATTTCTAAAATTTTGCTTTGAACGTGTTTCCATTAAAGGTTGTTTGGAGCTGGTGCCTCGTAACTCTCATAAAATCTCATCCCGTAACTCTCTTTGCTGCAGGACGATGGATGCTCTAAACCTCCTGATAACACTCTGCATTCCTTTGTTGTTTGCTGTCCAATGTGGCTGTAATATTCTTTATGTATAATGCTAAAAAAAAAATTCTCGTTCTCCTCTTCTGTCCACACGTACCGCGCCATGTTTTCTCAGAGAGAAGTGGTCATGTGACGTGTAATTGTGGAAAAAGTGTTTCCATTGCGCTTTTGTGACACATTTCAACATCTAAACGTCTGAAACACCTCCTCATTAAAGCGTAAAAACTTTTTAGCGATATTTGAGTGTTTTTTCCAAAATTCATGTGTTCCCATTACCAATTTTTATTGCGCTATTTAGATTTTGGCGCATTTCCAAGGGTGATGGAAACGCAGCTACAGAAGGATCCAAAGAACAAAAAGCAGAGTAGGATGTAACATATTTAACCTTCAGCACTTTTCATGGTTTCCTTACAGTGTTATAATAAATAGTAACGTACGGCACAGTTTAAAATACTTGTAGAACTTAAATAAATAAGGATCTAATTTCCACCACATCCTGCTCAACATCTGCTAACATATATGTCAAAGTCACCTAATTTGGTTTGATAGCATAATAACATATGAAACCAGATGGAAAGCTCCCGAGAGGCACAGGGGTCCTCTTTAACCCCATTACCCCGGGCACACACACACACTCACACACACATACACAAACAAGTCCACGATTTAAGCAGCGAGTGGACACCACAGAGATCCAGAGGTGCCCTGAAGGCAACAGGGCCGTGATGGATCACACATTGATTTGATTTGAAGTGAATGCGAAAGCCGTCATCCGTGCCCTCTGCCATAGAGAGGTGAAGCATGATTGAGCAATGGCTGTCTAGAGAGTTCACCCAGGAAACTGTAAGTGCAGGCCCGACCTGCTGCTAACAATCACCTTTTGTACAAATCGCCCCCGAAACTCAATTGTTGATTCACAGAAAGAAACAGGATAAAAAGTGAAATCCTGTGCTGCGAGCTATTTTTTCTCCCCACATCGCAGTCGAGCTGCTGCTTCTTGGACACGTCGACATGTTTTTAGAAAATCGATCTCACCTTTCCTGTGGCGTTTAATAAATACTGTTTTCTGGTCTTGGTTCACATGCAGAGAGTTTAGAATTTGAGTGCTGGTCAGGTTACCTGTCTTAAAACGTGATATAAATGTTTTAAAGTAAAAATACAATCTGTCTTCAAAAAAAACAGAAAAAGGATTTTTAGGAAAGCATTATGTCCCATTTGTTTATTTCTGTATTTCAATTCAAAGAAAGTCTCCAAGTGTCGGTTGCTGTAAATGAAGTTAAACTAAAATATAGTACTTACATATTTCATTTTGACAAATGGATAAAGGATATATTTATTATTTTAAGCCTCACCTTTTTATCTATATCTGTTTGGTCAAGCCGACATTGGCTAGAATGTGTAGACATGTGACTGTTGGTCAAAGGGTTTGTTAGTTTCACAATTAAACTTCTGTGTTTTTCCAAAAACCAAAAAACACAAAACCATAGAAATGGCTACTACTAAAAGGGAAAATGTAACAAAATTAACTCAAGTATCTGCCAATGGGAAGTCTATTTTTTTGCCGGGTTAGGTCAATTACTTAATTTTAACTAAAGATAGACTTTACGACATGGTAGATTCCACTAAATTTTGAAGGGGATCTGTATCAATAAACTGATTCTGCATCAGTTTGAAAAACCGCTATCTCCAATCATTAGCAACATGTCAAAAATTCATATTTCAGTCAGTAATGTTGGGATGGCTCAGTAAGATTTCTCATCGAGTTTCATGCAGATTGGATCCAGATTGCACATTTCATCGTCATGTTTCTTAAAAAAAAAAAAAGAAAAGGAAAGAAAGGGGATGCCCATACATTTGGATTTTTTTTCCAAGTCTTAAAAGTGTGAATAATCATTGTACAGATAACTTCCAGAATTTGGCAAAGAAGAGATTTGGTGCTTGGCACAGGTTTGCACTCTCTGAGTGTTCTTGTTTTATATACTGATTGTTTTAAGTTTATTAGAGTTTGATAAATGAGTAGCCTGTACTTTTTTTTTTTTTTTAAATAGAACATTTTTAAAACTTAAGAATGTAAAAACTTTGTCACTTTATATGGTACCATGCAATAGTAAAGCTATAGCTACTATTTCAGTGTTTTTGTTTCAGGTGTTAAAGCTGCAGTTTGTAAGTTTTTTTGGCATCATTTGGTCAAAAATCTATAATCATCTTTGAGCATATTGTATTCCAAAGTGCTCTGAGTGGACCGTGAATCTCTTCTCCTTCTCCTGGCCCTGTAAATAAAGTTTAGAAATCCAGGAGTGTGACTTGGATTCTGGATGTAAGCCAATCAGAGACCTTTCTACAAACACATGTGCTCCATGAGCTGTTTTGGGCTATCTATTGGCTGCTCGACTGAAGTTAGGTGCGTTCACGGACCATCGGTAGTAAACTTGCATTTGCGGACGTTCCAGCAGAAGTCCCCATTACAGTGTAAGGCGCAACACTTACACGGCAAATCAAGCAGAAAAAGGCAAACCGAGGTGGAGAAGCAACAGAATGAAGTCACAAACACTGAGCAGGAACAGATCGCTTTCACTTTGCGTCCTCGCAGACAACGTCCCGACATTTGTCACTAGTATTTATTGAGAAAAAAGTTGCAAAGAGCGTTCACAAGAAACACCAGTAAGGGAGATTGAGTTTCGATTTTGGTTTCAAAATGGAGGGGAGAGTGGATTCTACAAACTGCAGCTTTAAAAAAAAAAAGAAAAAAAAGAAAAGTGTTATACTGACCTCAGTTCATTTTTGATTGAAAACTGGTACACATTTGTACAATTGCCGTTATGGACAACCCTCAGTTCAATTGATTCGTTTACCAAAGTACAAGTACTTAGCATCTTAGCGATAGGGTAAGGTTTAGTCTTAGTCACATGACCTAAACTGGCCAAATATGGGCGCTGCGTACAGATAGAATGTCGGTATATTGATACGGCAACCGTACAGATAGCCACTGCCTACTTTGAAAGGTCCATTATCCAACGGTTACACAAAATTGGGACTATAAAAGCATCTGCAATACTTCAGTATTCTTGAGCATTTAGAGTATTCGTTGATTAATGTCTCCACACGATAAAATCCTCTCTCGTTTGCACACTTTGCACGATCCAGTCAGGTTAATCACTTTCTGCCAGACTCGTTCTCATCCATTACTTTGTCGACTAAAGAAGTGGAGAGTCCAGCAGTGTTTTATATATAAATCCACTTTGTCCCATTCCTTGCATTGCACTTTTTGTTGATGCAGACTTGGATGCATCTGCTCGGCCATGAAAAGCCATTCCATGAAATTCTCTTTGTCTGAGTTTGTTTGTGACTAAACCTGAAGGCTACAGAGATGTTTGGAGGTCTGTAATTATTGACTCTTGCTAAAAGAATAGCAATTTCTCTGTGTTGTAAGCGTTAACTTCAACTGATCCCACTTTGTTTTATTCTCTTTTAGTCTCGCCCCAAATTACAACACTTTGTATAATAGCAGTAAGAGTTTACTATAGGATAATTAGTACAGAGGCAATTTCACAAATCTACTTAGTGCACATGTGGCAACCTGTCACGTTTGCTAAAATGTTACACCAAGGAAGTGATTGGAAGTCCTCTTATTAAAGGCTGTGTTCGAAATGGCTAACTCTGTAGTATGCACTACACACTTAATGAGTATATGCTGTCTACTATATATGTATGGTTTGGATGTTGATCGTTTCCACTGAAGTATACTTGCATGTTTCCCAAGATGCATTTTGAACCTTCAACAACAAAAACCTGAAGCACATGTTGCTAAATATCTTCTTTAATTCTCCACCTTTGAAAGTTCTGAAATCATTTTAAGTGAGAAAGTGACCAACTGAACAAACATGTGATCATTTGATCCATAAAACTTGCGAGAACTGATTTCTTGCCGACATTTTGGAGTTTTGTGAAGAATTGCTATTGTGCTACTGACAAAACTTCCGGATAACTTCAAAACAAGAGCCTTACTTACAAAAGTGTTAATAAACTTTTTTTTTGTCTGGACATGCTGTCGAAGGTTACACTACAATAACAAAAGTGTAAAAAAAAAACCAATGGAAGAGATGCTTTTATTTTGGAAAGGGAATGTTTGATTTTTAGCTTGAAGCCAGTCCCAGGACGATTTTACATTCTGCTGGCAATGCATCATGGGGGGGTTGAGTATAACTAGTGTGCGCCCTGTGCCTTCTTAAAAAATCTCAATATAGTGTACATCCGGGTTTTTATTGCGTACTCAATCTTTCCATATTATCTAATGTGAACGCACTACATACTAATTTTGTTGTACGTTAGTATGCAATTTCAAACACAACCAAACACTTTATCTTGTGTCCCAACTTTATCATTCGTTTTATTTACATAAACTGCCATGACCAAGCAGCAAGTAGCAGAGAACACAGCAGGTATCATGTATTAAACACTCCAAAGTACGCACGGGTTTATCTCTTTACAAGCAACATGTAAACAACAAATCCCAGCAAGCTACCTATGTCAACTGAGAAAGAGAGACTTATCTGTTCTCACTGTGGCCCAGATGCTGTCGATGATAACCTAGAAGCTTTGTTGACATTCCTGATAATGACACATTCTGCCATCCACCTGCATGGTTGCTGGCTGTCCTCTCTGTGTAGCAGAGCTCAAAGCAAATATTCAGGTCTCTGATTGCTTGACAGTAAATAATCAGTGCAAACAATATGAGTTTTGAAAAGCCTGCGTGCTCCCATCTGGGACGGAGAGTGTCTCTGACTCGCTCCCACGGTGGCATCACTTCACGATTCATTGATGGAAATTATCAAGCATGTTTATGAGAGTGGAAATCTATTTTTACTTTGTACGAAAGGATATTCTTGAAGCATAGAAATAAAAAAACAGCATTGGCAAAAAATGAGTGAAACAGACAGCTGTCATATCCTAATCAATAACCTTCCTGTGGGATTAAGGACGACAGTGCCAGTGGTGGGAAGACAGATGGACTGATGGACTGGTGCTTGTCTACCACTCATCATAAACAGCTTGGAAGTATGGACCCTCTTTAAGAATCACAGACAGAGCAGCTGCATAGAATATTTAGACGTCTGAGGCAGGTCTGAGTAACAGCAAAGAGCATTTGTTGTCTTTGTATTTATCAGAAAAAAGATGTTCCATTTGTGCTTGGAAAAGTGGTTAATCCACTAAATGTCCCAATTCAATTCAATTCCACCTAACTGAGTGTATTAAAATTGATTTTTAATTAATAACATTTATTTTATTTTATTTTATTTTAGTTTGTTTTTTTATGTATTTTATTTTGTTTTTTTATTATTATTATTATTATTATTATTATTATTATTATTATTATTATTATTATTATTATTATTATTATTATAAATGTTTTGTGACCTGCACTATGAGGTGACTTATTGTTGTACTTGGCGCTTTCTAATTATTGATGATATTGATCTTCCATTTACCATCAGTCAGCTGATGAATTATTAGACTTAAGCACACTACAGTATAACATCACATTTCACTCTCACTTTAAAACAGTCAACTCTTCCCCACCCCTTCTATTTCCTACCCTGACTCCCTCTTCCCTGTTCCCTTTCCCCTCACCTAGGTGTAACACTGCCCTCTCTTTTTATACTCTGCCTTTAATAAAGTGTTTCTTACCCTTCTTTAGGGAGGGCTGGTGATGTTCACAATTATGCAATACAATAATTCATTTATTTAAGAATTGATTCATACTCGTCAATAAAATAAATGGGGTTTAATTTATCGATTTTTATTCGCCACTCCTATAGGTTATACAACATAGGACTGAATCATAACATAACCTAACTATTAGAGCGGACATGGGCTCGTCTGTGAACGGTCACATTTACAGACCTTGGAGTCGCTGTTAGTTTACCAATAAACATGAAGAGATTCGTCACCTTTATAATAAGTGCTGACTCAGCCACTGGGAGTGAGGCCCAAGGCCGAGTCAGGCTGACTTGATAATAATGTATCATGTTTTTCTGCAGTCAGTGCCTTCTCCTCGTTCTTCTCTCTCTGCTCTGTTTTAGGTGTCGTGAAGCTGATGATGGCAGTTACTGATCTGTGGTTCATGTCTCAACTAGTCTGAGACACTCTGATGTTCTATCTCTCTATCCTGTTCTGTTGGTCCTTCTGTCCACTAACCCCAACCAGTCGACGCAGATGGCTGCCACCTCTGAACCTGGTTCTAATGGAGATTTCTTTCTGTTAAACAGGAGTTGTTTCTTCTCACTGCCTCTAAATGCTTGTTCATGTGGATCTTGTTGGGTTTTTATATTTTATATTGTGATACATGAGTTGACTTTGTTGTAATTTGCGTAATACAAATAAAGTAGAATTGAATTGTATTGAACTTAGAGATTCAACAGAAGAATTCTAGGTGCTTAGTGAGGAGAAACCCTATTCCAGGGCAAAGGGTGTGTTCAGCTATAAATCAGATTCCCTGTCTAGCCCCTTTGGCTAAACTAATGCACACTTTGCATTGGGAGAGTCTTTTTGTTTCCTCATCCTGGGCATTACCAGAAAAAGCCTCAGCATCACCGTAGCCCTGGAGAAAACCAGTCAGCAAAAACAATGCGCGTATGTGCAAAACGAAAAAAAAACAGAAGTTGGCACATCTTTGAATTGCTTCACGAGAGGCTCCAGCACGATCAGCAGACTATGATTAACTCATGTGACTCATCAACAAGAGAGGAAAACATATTTTTAATAATAACACTATCTTCTGTCCTGATGGCAACTTGAGAAAGAGAAAGAAATACAATAACTGTTTGTTTTCTGTGTGCTTGGGGGCAAGAAAGCACAGATGGTGTCATTTTTCAGACAGGGAGGCACCACAGCAGCAGTCAAGCGTCCCTCTGGGTAACGCTGATATATCTTCAACTACTGGTGCTTTGTTTTGCTCTGCTGCTGGACACTCTCCTCCAGACCACTGCCTAATGCCACTTGTCACAAGATTGACCATCCATCCAACAGGATGCTCATTTACACAAATCCAACGTGTCAGTTTTCCATCACAGCCGTAAATTATGAATGAAGCCCACCTTCCTGCGTTGAGTGGTGCCATAAATCAGGACCTAAAGCAAACTGCCAAAGGCGACAGATCTGATGCTCACATCCGCCCATGAAAAGGGCAAAAACCAGTCTGTTTACTGTCGCCCAAGCCTCATTAGATCTGGTCAGGTGCCGTGCTTCAAAATGTGCTGAACTTGGAAAAAAAATCAACGCCTGGTGAACACGTCGTTCACCAGGACCATTGAAAAGTCATTACTCATCCACAGGAAAAAATTGCAGGAAAGGCATTTCCTACCAATATTATCGCTTTAAAATTGGTTTCAAATGAGAAAAATACAATCTGTGTATAGTTATCATGCAGATCGGATGTAGAGAGTGTGGCAGAACGTCAGAGAAAGTGGAAAAAATACATGTTTGTTGGGTTGGAATGCACATTTTGTATTTTTTATTGTGGCCGCCTACACTTTAAACTTCTCATTAACTTTTAAATGAGAAGTTTAAATCAATAAATCTGATTGATTTATTGATTGATTGATGTCTTTATTTTCAACATGTAAAATGATAAAATAACAATAGTTTAAAAAATCAAAAATAATGATTTTTGATCCACTAACACTTAAACTTCCCAATTTACATGTGCGAAAAGGAGTAGGAGAAAGCGTAAACTTATTTAATCCTACCCATTTAATCACTACCAATTTAGCTTTTTTAAGTACAACTAATAATACAATGAATTACCCATATATTATTAAACAAACATAATCACAAATAGTCCATAGCTACTGTAATCATCAAAACAGAAAAAACTAAACAAATAAACAACTGGTGATTAGTGATCGAATTCAGTCCTGTATCTTGTGAAAATAATTTCTTTACAACTGTTTTTAAACTAAATTATGTTTGAACATTGTTTTAGCTCCAAACTCATTCTGTTCCATAATTCTACTCGAAATACAAAAACTTTTCAATGTGGTTCAAACACTTAAATTCGTTAAATTTAACCCTTAATTTGTAACCCCCCTCTCGTAAGAAGAAGAACATGTTTTGGATGTTTTCTGGCAGGACATGTTTTCTTGCTCTGTATAAAATCTGTGTAGTTTTTAATTCTACAAGGTCATAGAATTTGAAGTTTGAGACTCATAAGAATTTTTTATTTTCTCAATGTATGTATATTAAGCCAATCGTTTCAGACAAAAAGAAGCTTTCATGTGTAGGTTTATAGTCCAACTTCTATTGGGTGTAAGTAGCATTGCCTCAGGTTTTCCCCCAGGGTCGATAAGAGTAAAGACAGAAAACACGTTATTTAAAATAGGTCTACAGCCTTTATGGCCGCCCGCCAGCCTCAAGGAATACAAGCATCGGAACAACCACAAAACACCTGTCATTAATGTGTCTCAAACTTACTGTTTACTACACACAAAAGTTTCAAAAGACTCTGAAACAGTTTTTGGTTTCTATTCAAAGTGTGTACACTGTCATTATTGACCAGTCAAACTTAAAGTAACGGATAGACGCTGAGTTAAAAGTACTTTTTTTTGTGCTTTAATGGGTGGTGTTGACAATCAGTCAGACAAGGAGACGGCACTGCTGTTCCTTCAAAAAAGAAGGGAAAGCAAGGGAGGAAAAAAGGGAAAGTGCATTCCTAAACTAACACATTTAGGTTTGTCAATAAAAAAAAAGGCAAGGGGATGAATGGCTGCTCAAAAGTGCTCTTGAAAAAACAGGGGTAAGAAATGTGTCAAAAAAATGGGGAATCCAGGAACTCCATAATTGAAAAAATCTAAAAGAGGAAGGATATACTAAAAAGCCTTTATTATAATGGCCAGATCATTAAAAAGCCAACATGTTTTGACCAAGCACGGTCTTCGTCAAGGCTAACAAACAAGGTTTGTCAATAGTTGAAGAAAGTGAGAGGTTGGTTTCAGATTAGAAAAACTCTATAATTCTAGTATATACAGTATATTTGCGTTTTTGGGATGAACTGAAGATGTTGGAATAGGTTGAGTAGTGATCTAGTCTAGCATCTGTCCCTCCAAGGTCTTTCTCCAAACCAGAAATCTTGCATGATCTAACAATGTGATCTAATGCTGCGTTTCAAGCTCAGGAATTTCACAAAAAAGAAGAAATTTCCCACCTCGAAAAAATCACTTGGAACGCCACCTGAAGTCACGGCTCATAGTTTGTGAAGTCAGGGGGGGAAAAATCTGATATTTCATTGGTCAGCTATGTTTGAGGTATTTCCACATGTGCCGTTGAACTTGAAGATCAGAATTTTCAACACGTAAATGCCAAGTTCCGAGTTGTCTGGAACGCAGCATTACGTGTTTCTCGGTCAGCTCGCTTCTGGATTGGCTTCATTCCGTTCCACGTCACCAATCATGGGGTCATGAGTCGAGAGTATTGAACAAGTTTGATGTTTACGATTGCCATGTCTGACCTGTTTTGGAGCCGATTAATGGGACAAATTCACTCTTAACACACCACAGACCACAAGATAATCTTGAAAGATGTAAAATAATCTGGCTTTTGGTCGAGAAGTAGGATAATCAGGACAAAAACTTCCCGATTATCTTAAGTTATGTAACCTGCTTAGGAATTCTCCCTTCTTTATTTTGTTAGGCTAGCGTTACTAGCCCAAGGTCTGAAAGTACAGCTCATTTGTTGCAACTGGTCACTGACGGGGATCAAAAAAGCAGATTTCCCTGCATGATTGCAAACTACTTCAAGAATAATTCACTTGCGGTCTGAACACAAACAGTTTAACCTTACCCACAGTGATCTGGCCTATTGTTGGTCTTATCTAAGCTAATCAGGGCTAAGCCAGGCCACTGTTCAAACCTGAGTCCTCTCTGCAGTCTGTGCTGCCAGATGGAGAACCTCCACCTGCAGAGAAGCTCTAAGAACCCTCGCTGTGATCCTGTGTCGCATACAAATGGGGCAGAGGGAAACCCCCCCCAGTGCCTGGAGAGATACTGACTCAGGGAAGTCTTTCAGAAGACACTCTGAAAGTTTGCTGAAGTGTGAGCTGCTTTATACAAGATTGCTTACTTGGACAAAACACACAAGAACAAGTAGTTTGCAGTATGTAAATTAAAAAATTTGAATAACCACAACAGGTCTATTTCCCTTGTGAAATGTATTTGGTATCCACATTAGATTTAACGTGACAGAGCACGAGAGGCCGTTTTACTGCTGTTTATTACTGTCGCAAGGCAAAAACCACAATGGAGACATTAGTGTAAAAAACAAAGAAAATCCCTGTTGCACTTTTATCACCAACTTATCGAGAACACCCTTCCTATGCAAAAATGAGCAGTATTTCTCAAGCAGCTCCTGAAAGTTGCTTTGGATCAGTGCCACTTGAGGATATATATTCCCCACCTCCCAAAACTCACTGCTCCAGGGTAGTGTCACCCACTTCACTTTTTATTGGTCCATGCCCTTCTATCTAATTCTGCAGAGACTCCGTGTCAGGGCAGGCAGCATGCAGCAGAGTTCTTGGTAATCGCTGTGAAAATGTTGCAGAGTAAAAAAAAATATTGCTTCCTTCCACTTGTCGGCTACCAACAGTCAGAACGACGGTTGCATGGAGGAGTGGGACAGAGTGGGGGGAAATAAATCACTTTATGGACACACTGAAGAGAAAAACTATTGGTGCTAATTGTTCTAAGCTAAGGGTAAAATTATTCAACTTTAAATTCTATGTGACATTTATTTAAGGCCTTTATATAAACCAGTTCATTCATTTCTGATCCGGATGAAACTCAGTGACATAATTGAGGAACAAACTCGACATAACTGAGTCAAATGCTGTACTACTCATACTAAGTCTGACGTCAAAATGAGTATGTAGTGCATTCACATTAGATAATATGGAGAAATACCCGGATATATACTATATGGAGACATTTTCTAAGTATGCACAGTGGTCACACTACTCATACTCAACCGCCCCGTGATGCATTGTGAGCAGAATGCAAAACTCAAGCTAAAAATCAAACATCCTCTTTTCAAAACAAAAAGCATATCTTCTTGTCTTCCATTTGTTTTTTAACGCTTTTGTAAATGGCAGTGGCTAATAGACCGACATTCTATCTATACGCAGCGCCCTTATTTGGCTAGTTAAGGTCATGTGATAGGTCAGTCATTGTCCAGTTTAGGTCGCATGACTAAGACTAAGCCTTACCCTAAACCTAACCGTAACCCTAGCCCTAAGATGCTACGTACTTGTACATCGGTAACCGTACCAATAGCACTGGGGGTTGGCCGTACGGGCAACAGTACAAATAGACACTGTCTTTGTAAATAGGGCTCTTGTTTTGAATTGAACCGGAATTTTAGTCAGTCGCACAATGGCGAGTCTCCGAAAATCTTTGAAATGTCAGAATGAAATGTATTTCCGCAAGTTTTATGGGTCAAATGACCACATGTCAATATTCTACTTGGACACTTTCAAATGTGGGGAATCAACAGAGATATTTAGCCTCAATGTGCTTCAGGTTTTTGCCATTGTAGGTTCCAAATGCATCTTGGGAAACTTGGAAGTATATTTCAGTGGAAACGCTCATCATCGGTCACCATCCTGATCATACATATTGTATATAGTAGACAGTTAATACTCATTGAGTTTGTAGTGTATAGAACGGAGTGTGCCAATGTGAATTTTTGAATTTTCTCCAATGATGTCGGATAAAGATTTTTGGATTTTTGAAACAGACACAGAATTAGTATATTGATCTGTATCCCCTCCAAAATATAATGGAATCTTCCACATCTATATTTAATTAAAATGTTGTCAAAATCTGACACTGATTAAAAATATTATGTTAAGGTTTTGTTTATTCAGACAAGGTTTTTCAGGAAATGTTTTATCTCAAACATATTTCAGACATTGTCTGAATAAACGACACCTCAACTTAGAATGCTTTTCAAAAAGAAGACGAAATGAATTTCGCTGGAACTATTAGATAAACATATTACCTTCTTGGTAGAGGTAAAAAAAAAAACAAAAGAAAGAACTTGTTGTGACATCCCTGTAATGTGAATTCAGCTTCTCTTACTGTGTAACATGTTTCCATTCCTGACTGTAGTTCAAACTGACTTTACCTCAGGCTTGTGACCTTATCTAAGGTCCAGAAAAGAGCTTTGGAAGACGTTCAAATCTATATAGAAGTAGGAAGTTTAAGAGAGTGTCGTTCAAAGATAAGGAGCCAGCTTTTGTCTTTAAAGTGGCACTATTGTTCAAATACAAGCTTTTCTTTCTTTACAAAAAGAAAATGAATGGCCAGAAGTCGCTTGTTTTTACAAATATTCCTTTTTTGTTTTTTTTCCTTTGTGGAAATACAATCAGCACTTAATCCAAAAAAGCAGCCCGTCTTCTTACAGCGACAGCTCTGACATGCCTCTGAAAAGAAGCTCAGGATCTGCTGAGTGTAAAATGAGCATAAAGGATTAAAGCAGAGCTGGAAATCGCGTGTTTAGAGTATCACTTTTCTCCATTTCATGCTTAACACGCAGAGGCTTGATGCATCTAGTCAAGACACCACCCAGACGGCATACAGAGGAGCGCCGAGGATGGGTTTCCCATCATGGCTGAGGGACATTATCACCCCCCCCACATACACACACACACACAAAAATTCCCATCAAGCATAAAGAGAGAGAAATACTGAAGCACCCTGATAGTGATTGATGGATAGATAAAGAAGTTATGCGTTCCAAGGTGAATAATAATGACCAGAGGAATGCACAAACATGCTGAGAAGCATTCAGATCGTGTGAAGTCATTTTAAAAACACTTCAGAGTGCAGCAATCGGACAACTTTCTTTTCTACTGAGGGTCACTGAATGTGCTAAGAGTTCAGTTGTAGGAGGCAAAGCTGGAAAGTTCAGTTAAACTTATCTTTACTGAGCTTTCCAATAAAAGCGAAGGCACCATCACTGCTTGCTATAAAGTCATATTGGCTTTTCGCTGATATCTGATGTCAAACAGAAAATTTACGATTGTGGATCAACAGATCCTCCTCGTCACCTGATTTATGGTGACATTATAGACCTTTACGAACATTAAAATGTTTTCTCTGATTTCACCCATCCCTGAGGTGCATTAATTCTGGATTTATCTCTGTTAGCGAACTTCACCTAACCAAACATTCTCTGTCAGACGGAAGCTGTCCTACGAAGCCAGATATGAACACGTTCAATTAAGTGAGGTAATTTCAGCCTGGTTACGTTCACGCTCTTGTGACAGGGGTGATGATTGCAGCGTCAGACCAATCACAAACACGGACAAACTGTGTAGAGTGATTTGCGTCGCAGCTGAGGAATAATTCTTTAAAAATATGAAGAATTAAAATCCATAATTCAGTCCAAAAACAACACTGTTGTTGCAGAAAAAGCAAGAATGAATAAACACAGACAAGAAAGTTGCTGGCTGACACTGTTCATGAGTAAAAGCATGAGATTATACAATATTATTCCCTCGGATGATAAACGGACAGCGCTCTGATCAGTTTCACTTTATTACATCACAGACATGTTGCTATTCAGGTAGACCTCAATTTATCACTCACACACTGGGATCAGAGTGTGTTGTTTCACTGTAGCATGTTCCTGCTGATTATGCCAGTGTCACCGTAGCGTATGTATGTATGAATGAATGAAAAAATGAACCGTCGGAATAAGTCATGGACGTTTGTGCGATTATAGAAAATTCAGCTTTGTTGTTTTTGGTAGTGGGCCTTTGGGTTAAGGGAATTGCACATTGTTGGTCCACAGTGTATTTAAATTGGTGACCTCCTACAAGGCCACCTCAGACCAAAAGACAGCGCCCAACGTGGGGCTTGAACCCACGACCCTGAGATTAAGAGTCTCATGCTCTACCGACTGAGCTAGCCGGGCTGTGGTGTCAGCTTCCTTGAGGGAATGGCTTTCTGGCTTGCCGACTCACACACTTTTTTTTTTTTTTTTTTTTTGTGTTCCGTTGTGTAAAAAAACATGCTGTACTTGTTTAACAGGAACAATTCTTATTTGCAAAACAAAATACATTGGGCAAGGCACATGTATTTGTGTAATGCATTTTATACAGAAGGCAATTCAATGTGCTTTAAAAAGTGCAACAGAAAAAATTTAACAGTTTAAATTTGTTTTTGAGTGATGTTTTATATTTGCAAACCGCAAATTGCGACATTGTGAGAAGGTTTTAACTCTGTACATTCTTTAGTAGAACGGCTCCTGTGTTCTTCTACTTTGGATCATCTGATCGTGTGTCGGCTTTACTAGTTCTGACTCTGATTTGACCTTTTTTACACTATATTAGTGTTTTTATTAAATCAGCACAAGCTTGGCTTCTTTTCTCTGTGTTGTGCTTTTGAGTCCTGGCTGAACTCTGCACAGGAATCCTGCTATTGCAGCTTTGACAGTGATCGCATGACAAAAAATCATACAATTCAGGGTTGTTTCAAAAATAAAGGATTCTTGAAGTAAATTAAATAAAAGCTTCTCATCCAACCCTAAGGTTTAACTTCTGCTCTCAAACTTTGGTCCAATGAGTCAGTGGGATAATTGTGTGCAAGAAATCCCACTGACGACTTCTCGGTGCTCAGACGAAAGATTAGAGGTGTTTGAGTTAGCCAAAACCTTTTTTTTGTCTATTTATGGGCGACACCCAAAGCCAGTCTCAGCAACAAAGCCTGGATGCTGTTTTTAATGGAGCAATCGAAGAAACAAAAATGTGAGGGTGATATTTGAGCAGAGCTGTCATTATGAAAAATGATCCTGTGTGGAGTTAAACGGGCTTTGGCTGGGATGAGTTGGAACGTGAGGGACTGGTGTTGACTGAACAGCAGTGCTCATTCTTCTCTTTATCTCCCTGGCATTCTTCTGCCTCATTTCAATAGCTATTCTTCACTGAAGAGCCCCGGCCCTTTGCTGCCGTTCACACTTCTTGTGATTTGTATTTTAAGTAGCTGGAGGATCTTTTGTATTCTGGGCCGATAGCCATCTGAATCCTTGTGCTGACATGGGGGACAGCACATATCCTTCAAGAGCTAAAAAAGGTAGCATTTATTATAAGGAATCTAATCTCTTCTTTGGAAATCCAGGGAAATTAAAAATTTTGTGTAAACACTGACTACATAAATGACAGAAAATGTAAGTCGGTTAATTTCAGTGCAAGACTTATCTCTACGTATGTAATCTAATCTAATACACACTCATTTTAAGATTTAAATTGAATATAAAAAATAAAGTGGTTTTTAGTGTTTATTTTTATTTTACCCATCAGTAAGGTTTCCTTACTTTGTCTTTCATATTCTATAAGACCTTATCCAGATTAAGGTGTCAGCTAGATGTGTTAAACGCTATATATCATTGATGATATTCTTCCAAGAGTTAAAATACAAAATAAATTAACTGCTTGGTTAAAGAGTCACTATTATTGCCAAAATTTAGCACAGACATTACTTAAAGCGCTGCTGATCTCAAACTATCTGCGCACAAGCGTTTGCATGTTCTCCCAAATCATGTGAGGGTTTATTCCAGGTTTTCCTGTGGTGTCCTTTAACAGTGGGGCGATGCAACAGTGACAGGACAAAATCCCAATGGACAAAATCCCAACAGACCAAATTACACCAGACAGAATGCCAGTGGACAAAATCAAATCACAATGGACAAATACCCAATAGACAAAATCCCAACAGACAAAATCCCAACAGACAAAATCCCAATAGACAAAATCCCAATAGACAAAATCCCAACGGACAAACTCCCAACAGACAGAATCCCAATGGACAAAATCAAATCACAATGGACAAATACCCAATAGACAAAATCCCAACAGACAAAATCCCAACAGACAAAATCCCAATAGACAAAATCCCAATAGGCAAAATCCCAACGGACAAACTCCCAACAGACAGAATCCCAATGGACAAAATCAAATGACAACGGACAAATACCCAATAGACAAAATCCCAACAAACAAAATCCCAACAGACAAACTCAAAACAGACAGAATCCCAAAAGACAAAATCCCAACAGACAAAATCCCAACAAACAGAATCCCAATCTACAAAATCAAATCTCAACGGACAAATACTCAACAGACAAAATCCCAACTGACCGAATCTCAATAGACAAAATCCCAACAGACAGAATCCCAATGGACAAAATCAAATCTCAAAGGACAAATACCGAACCGACAGAATCCCAACAAACAAAATCCCAACAGACCGGATCCCAATGGACAAAATTCCAACAGACAAAATTCCAACAGACAAAATCACAATGGACTAAATCTTAATGGACAAATACCAAACAGACAAAATCCCTATGGACAAAAACCCAATGGACAGAATCCAAATGGAAAAATCCCAATAGACAAAATCTCAACGGACATACCAATGGATATAAAATCCCAATGGATATGATACCAATGGATAAAATCCCAACAGACAGAATATCAGGAGACAAAATCCCAATTGACTCACGCAGACAACCCCACGACCCTGAAAAACATGGAAAAATGGATGAATGGATGGATGGAAAATACCAAAAGTAAAAATCCTCATTGACAAAATCCCACCAGACAGATTATCAACTGACAAACTCCTAATGGAGAAAATCTCAACAGACAAAATCCCAACTGATAAAACTCCAGCCCATTATGTGAAAAATGGACAAAATCCCATGTATAAGGGCAGTGGGGACCGAATGCTTTAGGACGGAGACTTTGGGTTAAATAAAAAATTATAATCTGGGATTTTCTGATAAGAGTTTGGGATTTTGCTCCTTGTGATTTTGTTTGTTTTGTCATTTTTTTTTCCTTTTGGATTTTGGTTGTTGGGATTTTCTCAAAGATTCTAATGCAACATACATGAACAGCAGCCCCGAACACGTATTACATAACTTTACAAGTGTTGCATATTCATAAACAAGTCTACGATACTATATAAAGATATAGAAGATACTAGATTATGAACAACATTGTAATAAATGGGTGAATACAATAACTAACAAACAATGTCAAAAGGTTTAGCATTCCTCTGCTATTACGCTGTTAAACAGACATTACAAGCCCAAAGACACAACAGTGAAGTTTATGAACTCACAGGAAAGAATTTAACACATCTTTTATTTATTTATTTTTGTATGCTGTACAAAAAACATTAAATACAATCAGAGAAAAAACACCCAGAGTGACAGGAATTTCCACTCTATAGTAGAAGTGATTTGGGGAATGTAAAATATGAAACTGTGTCGCTCAATAGCGAGATTAAATTGTGGATTTATGCTTGGAGGCTGATAAACAGAGACTGTCTGCAGTCTGAATGCTGTTGATAAGAACATCATACCAATACAGTGGCCTTTCTCCAGGCTGCAGATTTCAGGTTTTCTCTCCTTGGGAGCCCTGCTGCTGCAGGACGACAAACACAGGTTTAATCTACTACAAACTACAAAGATAAGCCTCCACACACACATTTATCACTTCAACACACACACACACACACCTACATGTGAACCACCTGTCATCATCGGAAACTGAAAAAGGCTTTTGTCGGCGTTGCCCTCTCCTCTCCGAGGTCAGTCTAGAGAATGTCATTTTTGAATTTGTTGTTCGTATTAGGGCAACATCCCTGTGATGGACTGGTGCCGTATTCAGGGTGTACACCCGCTTAGCGCTCAATGAGAACTGAGGAGATGCACCAGCAAACCTATGGAGTTACTATCATTTTACTCACACTGAACGATTTACAAACAAATACAAAAACATCATTGACACACACAAAGATTACGAAAAAAGTACGAACTTAAGTCTTTCATATAAAAAATAAAATATTTTAAGTACAAAATAAAATCTTTTAAGTACAAAATAAAATCCTTTAAGTACAAACCAAAATATTTCAACTACAAAATAAAATAATTTATGTACAAACTAAAATCTTTCAAATACAAACTAAAATAATTTAAGTACAAACTAAAATCTTTTAAGTACAAAATAAATCATTTTAGTGCAAAGTAAAATCTTTCAAGTACAAAACACGACATTTCTTAAAATGTTTACTGACAAAGTCATCTTTTTGCACTTTAAATGTTTGTACTGACAGGATACCTTTCTTGTAATTAAAGGCATGTTTTGCATATGTATAACATGCTGTATTTGTTCAATTGGTATGATTCTTATTTGCAAAACAAAATTCCTGGACAGGAATAAGCGAGTCAGAAGATGAATAAACAAATTCATATTTCAAAGTTTTAATGAAAGTTGTATAATCATCAAAGAAATGTGCTGTATTTTTTTAATAATGAAGAGATTTCATATGACTTTACAATAATCACTATCTTATATTGTTTTATACAATTTTACGCCGTCTTCGCTCAAATTGAAAGCAAATAATTCCTATTATTTGTTCTTTAAGATGGAATCTTTCATCTCATTTTGCAGAAATAACTTCATAATGTGAAGTTTTTATTTGCTATAACAACCAAAGATCCGTTTAATTTGCGCGTGTTCAATGCAGAACAACTTTTCACTGGTAGAATGTATATTACTTTTGAGCAACAGATCCTGGGGATCAATGATGCAGATCAACACTGAATCTGTCTCTGTTCTCATATATCAAAGGCATCAGGAAGTGTTTGGCTGCCACATGGAGGAGATTCAGTTTCAAACAAGCATTGGCTCTGTCTAAAAGCAAGATGAGGGGATTTCATGAGTCACCACTCAAACTGAAATCAGAGAAATGCGTGTTTGACCCGTCGAGGCTCAAAAAGCTGTTTGATAGAAATCCCACATTATAGGGTGAGTGGCTCTTTTCAAATCCACCGAGGGGTCATTTAGCACTTGGGAGTTAGACATAACAGTACTTGAGTAGTGACAGAGTGAGTCTAAAGGTGATGAGCGATGATGATGAAAACTGTCAACGGACAGGTTTATGAAGTGATTTGTGGAAATAAAAGACGGAGAGGAGGGCAATGATGGAGCAATCTAAATGTCAGCAGCACAATGAGGAGAGAAGTGTGTCTAACAAGAGGATTATACATATTATATAATATATCTTATATATTCGTCCCAGATTTAACTTTCAGGTAACTTTATTATGTACGCGAGTGGCGTCCTTGTACGACTCCGTCACTATTACAGCGTCACCTAACAGTCGGGTTTTCAAACACAGCTTTTAAAATATGAATTACATAACGATTTAAAAAAATATTACAGATATAATGAATTGTCAAACAAATACAGTGTTTTTCAAACTTGAGGTCATGACCCCATGTTGTGTCGCCTTGAATTAAAATGGGGTCGCTTAAAATGTCTAGTAAAAAAATTACTGATTAAAATTATATTTTTAAAAAAATGTTGAATAATTATTGCTTTTATTCGTGAAAAAATGATTTTAAAAAAAGGGGGGGATCTCGTAAAAAAAAAAACATTTTAAAACAGTAACAAAGCTCTGTATTAATGAAATGCAAAGAAAAAACATTTCTTTTTTTCTTGCTCAAGGTTCAGCAAGGCCATTTTAGTGACCCCATCCCCCCTCACACCGCCGTCTCATGACGTCACCCCCCGCCCCTCGTGGGCACGCCCCCTAGCTTGGGAACCACTGTGTCTGGTTACATTAGGTAAAAAGAGAGTTGAGTTAATAACAAGGAATAAAACAAAATACCTTCATCATTCTACCTTTTTAGATTTTTTGAATACAGTTGATAATATCTAATAATAATAAGCACACATTGAACTATGTCTTATGCTTGCTATAGATACATACAATAATGAAAATTGTGATGTTATAGTTGCTCAGTATATGTTAAGATAATCGTGTGGATATTTTTTTAGTACATATAATACATATATTTATATATCTATGGATATTTAAGGTGGTATACAACAAACATAGGCAATATATGTTTAAATGGATATCTTTGTAATATTAGCAATGATTTGTAAAAAAAAAATTAATAAATAAAAAATGGGACAGGGATAAAATAAAATAAAAATACGTAAGCTTTTTTATTTTATTTTTTTTTGGAATGGAATAGAATAGGTATTGGTCTAATTCACAAGTTGCAGCAAGTACAAAAATAACTACCAACATAGGATAAAAGTGCAAAATGTAATGCTGTATGATATACATAATTTAGAATAAAAAACAACAACAACAACAGCAGAAAAAAACATGTATTTACATTTATATACATGTTAGAAATAAAGTAAAGGTCATTCATGCAGTAGCACAAGCCTTCTGTGGGTAAAACTCTAAACCTATGAGATGTTGAACTACTGTTACTGGCTGCTTTTGTTTCTCAGTTGTTTTGGGGCTCTTGGAGCAGACCAGGGGCCGCCCTCACCGCAGGCTCACCGTTGTTGGGCTGTTTGTGCGCATGCAGCCCCCCTCGTGCAGGGGGAGGAGCCAGGGGCCCCTGCTTTATTTATTAAAGCCGCGGCTCCTGAAGACGACCCTGGTTGGCCTGCAGACGCAGACTCACACAACATCTCCAAACGATACATTATCAACACAAACCTAAACATGGAGGTAGGTTTGCTGCTTTTTTTCTGCCTTTTTTTGTTATTTAACTGTTGTTTTGTCTCTCAAACCTAATGCTGTGTTTAACCACTAGATTTACTTACTACAATTAGATGTAGATTTTTAAAACTGTCTTGCATTTTTAAAAAGACAGTTTTGTAAGGAAATATCAATATTCTGATAAGATTCCCACATTTCCAGTTGTGAAAGTAACTACAAGTCTTACTGTACTTGAGTTGCTTTTATGAGTACTTTTTTTTAAATCAGCAATTGAACTTGTCCGTTTGACATTTAGTGATTTATTACGTTTCTATACCCACTCTTTGTTTTAAAATGATCAACAGACATTATGAAACTACAAAAAAAGGAAAAAAAAAGAAAGAAATGACCAGACAACAATGAAATGCATCACATAGCCGACCAATCAGATTAAACATAATGTACATTCAATGCATCAAAACAGCATTGAATGAAGATTAATATCTCAGTTTTAAGAGTTCATAAATTTAGCTATACTTAGAGCTTGAGCATATTTTGAATTCATTAGTGTTATTATTATTATTTTTTAAAGAATTGTACATTTTGACAAACCGTTTATTTTATACAGGTGCATTTGTGGAAAATAAATGAAGTTCCAATTGTGCAAGATTTGATCTCTTCCTTTTTAGGTTTATACATGAGATGTTTACTGTATACATGAGAACCGTGGCAAGATTTATTACCAAAAATAAACGTGGGGAGTAAATGTAACCATTAACTTTTACTTTAAGTATATTTAATTGAGCTACTTTTTTATTTTACTGTATGTTTGACTTACTTGTACTTTAATCAAGTAGCAGTACTTCTATTTGAGCAGGAGATATCAGTACTCTTTACACTTCTGCACATTTCTGATATACATCTTTTTTTTCCTACAGGTTTACGTGTTTGACTTCTTTGACAACAGCACTGAAAACATCTCTGAACAATCTGGAGACTTTGAGCCATGCAACACCATGCCGAGCAGTGACTTTAACAAGATCTTCCTCCCGACTGTTTATGGAATAATATTCATCCTCGGAACAATCGGTAATGGATTAGTCGTTGTGGTGATGGGCTATCAGAAAAAGGTCAAAACCATGACGGACAAATACCGACTCCACCTCTCCGTGGCCGACCTTCTCTTTGTGCTCACCTTGCCCTTCTGGGCCGTGGACGCAGTGAAAACCTGGTACTTCGGCAGCTTCCTCTGTGTGTCCGTGCACGTGATTTACACCGTCAACTTGTACAGCAGCGTGCTGATCCTGGCCTTCATCAGTCTAGACCGGTACTTGGCAGTTGTACGAGCCACCAACAGCCAAGCCACGAGAAAACTACTGGCAAGTAAAGTAATCTACATGGGTGTGTGGTTGCCCGCGGTCCTACTGACTGTCCCCGACCTGGTGTTCGCTCGTGTACAGAGCGGCGAGTCTTCGAATTTCTTCTTAAACGACGACAGCGAGGAAGCTGGAGACATCAGGACTATCTGCCAGCGTATCTACCCCCAGGGAACAAGTCTCATATGGACCGTGGTGTTCCGATTCCAGCAGATTGTTGTAGGATTCATCTTGCCGGGCCTTGTCATCCTCGTCTGCTACTGCATCATCATCGCTAAACTGTCCCAGGGCTCCAAGGGCCAGGCGCTGAAGAAAAAAGCCCTGAAGACCACAGTCATCCTCATCCTGTGCTTCTTCTCCTGCTGGTTGCCGTACTGCATCGGCATCTTCTGTGACACCCTGATCATGCTGGAGGTGGTCTCGTCCTCCTGTGTTCTGCAACAGGCGGTGGAGAGATGGATCTCCATTACAGAGGCCCTGGCCTACTTCCACTGCTGCCTGAACCCCATCCTCTACGCCTTCCTGGGAGTTAAATTTAAGAAGTCGGCCAGGAGCGCGCTGACAGTCGGCAGCAGATCCAGCCAGAAAGTCACGCTCATGACTAAAAAGCACGGGCCAATTTCCTCAGTGTCGACCGAGTCTGAGTCTTCAAGCGTGTTAGCGAGTTAACCAATAGTGACTTGATTCTTTCAGGAGGCAAACAAACTAAACTGTAATTTCAAAGAAAGACTTTGTAAGTCAACGTTTGGTTTGGTTTGTGTGGTTGTGTTACTTGTTCGGGGTGTTGTTGTGGTGGCTTTTGTGTGCCTTTTTAAAAACAAAAAGCAAAACCCTCTCCTCAGGCCATGCTCCATGCTTTCTTTCATCTGTACATTTAGATCCCATTGTACTAGTTCTCTAGAACAGGTAATGGCAATGCTTACAATGCCATTTTTTTGGCTATGGCTGCCTTTGTAAATAGTTTTGTAGCATTTCTGTGTTTTTTTATGTGAACGCTGTTATTTATTGCTGTTATCCACACTGGAGTTTTGTAAAAAAAAAAAATATCTTTGAGCTGCTTTATTTTTTACCATTGTGAATGTGTTTGAGTTTTTTTTAAAAAAACATGTAAAATAAAACAATTCAGTGCTTCTCATGAATACAGTGTCATGTGCCTTTTAACCAAGCCTTCCTCCCCTCAGGGGGTAGGTGTGTGTGTGTGTGTGTGTGTGTGTGTGTGTGTGTGTGTGTGTGTGTGTGTGTGTGTGTGTGTGTGTGTGTGTGTGTGTGTGTGTGTGTGTGTGTGTGTGTGTGTGCGTGTGTGTCTGTGTGTGTGTGTGTGTGGGGCTGGTGGGGGTTGGGGTTGGGGGTTATCTCTGAACACAAATGTCACCACCTGAACTGGCTAAAAAAGCAGGAGGACTGTGCAGACACAGGCCCTTTAATTGCTAGAACATCTGTGCACGTTTCCATCGTAAGCAGCCACCACACAAAGGCTGAGACCCTCACTAATAATTAGCGCCCATATGGCTTTCTTCACAAAGAAAAACTGCCTTAACTTAAACCTTCTTCCCTCTTCAGGTTGTGAGATATACTGCCTTTATTGTCCTCAGCTTGTAAACAAGCATCAGCCTCATTCACCTTATACAGAGGGTCATGGGTCAACAACAATGGTATTCAATCTCAAAATGCAAAACAAAAAAGGGCCTCCATTGTTTATCTCAATGATTGTTGCAATATTTCACTGGCCGTAAATGAGCTTGAAATATATAGAGACACCCCAGGTCATAAAAATGACACGTCTCAAACACATCAATCTTCCCGCGTCGTGTATCTTGCAATGCATTGTTTGAGGTCGTATCTTTGTCGACTGGTGGCAAAATTATGCTCAAGTTGAAGAGCAGAGGAAGTCAATAACAATAGAGATCAGGAAGAATGAGGCCCTGTATATGTGATTCAGCTCCGGCATTCAATTAAAAAACACACATTTCCATGTTTTTACATGTGAAAAAAGGTGTGATGAGCTCACGTCGAGCCACACGTTTAGAGGCTATTTTGGGTGAAGGTCTCACAAAGTGAAGCAGGAGGTGCTTTTTCAGGTGCAAATGTAACCAAATGATTCAAAATTAGCATTTAATGTGCAGGAACTGTGTGGTATGAAAGCGGATTAGGGCCAACTATATATATATACATTATCAAGTTGTTATTTATGTATTCAGCAAATAAACAGTGCCTGACACAAACTTGGTCGTCAAGGTCAGATTGACCCCAAAGGTAAAATGCGTTAGTAATATTTGAGGATAATAGGAAGGAATGCTCCAACTCTAACAAACTTAACTGGTTTTTCCAATATTTCTCTTCAAAGTCCTTAAAGACATTACAATTTTGTGTTTATGAGCTAAAAGAGAAATAATCTCTTTGTTATTAAACCGAACTTTAAAGTATAGTTTACTTATAGTATACTCATCAGCTGCCGTAGATTTGACTTCATTAGCAAACTTTCAACTTTAATCACGATATTCTATTTTGAATTCATTTTTTAAATTTCGACTTTAATCTCAGCATTTCAACTTTATTCTTGATTTGGCCAAAATATTTTTCTCCATCAAATTTGGCCCTAATCTGCTTCCGTAGTGTAGAGAAAACATTCTAAACTAACAGTCACTTTATATTTTTTTCTTGTTATTACACAGAGTTTAGGGCAGTGGTTACCAACCTTTTGAATAACGAATATATTCTGACAACCCCAAAGCATTTTTTTGTTTTGTTTTTGGTAGAATTCATTTTTTTTATTTCATTTTTTTATCACGTTTGTTGCAGTGTTACAAATACAGAATTAGGTACAAATTGCACCATCTCAGATATTTTTATACCACATTTTATTTGATCTACATTATTATTGAGTAATAGTAGAGAATACAGTTGTTTAAGATTGTGTGTTGTTTTCATTTAAAAAAAACAAAAAGACAAAACAATTTAATAATAACAGGGATAAATTTGAACTTAGTGCTACAAAATATTTCCTAGATCTTGTCAAAACACGACCCATCATCATCATCCTCATCAAACACATGTTCTGATGTCATGCTTCACCAGACGGACTAAAAGGCCTCTTTCAGTCCACTTTAAATATTCAAACCTCTTGAGGGTTTGCTCTCGGATGCAAGATGTGGTTTCATTCATTATTAAAGCCATTGTTCTGTCTGGTGACGTAATTCACACTTGAACGCCACACACGTCCAGTTAGGACTGGAGATTTTTTTTTTTTTTTCAGGAAATGTTTTCTATAATATCCACTTCCTGTGAAAAGCTCCAAAACTGAAACTCTTTCAACCTCTGATATATTAGTTAAAATAAACTCCACGTCCATGTTCCTGCAGGGAGAGGTTCCTTGTTTGATTTGTTAGGTTAAAGGCCAAAGTTGTTGAAATAGGCAGGAAATTGTTTCTGTTGGTCATTCATTACCTCGGTGTGAGTTTCAAATGGGAACCTCTATAGTCCAGTTTGGATGGAGTTCAGCTGTTGGTGTGTTAACACTGAGTTAAATCTAAGAGACAGGACCGCAAACTGCTGTGATCATTCAAAAGGGCTTTAGCAAAACAAAGTGGAAAGAAACACAAACAGCGTGAGCCCCTTTTGTCGAGTGACACGCATCACTGGAGGTAACTGTTGTTTTGGTTGGAAAGTGAGCAGCAGGAAGGCTGTGTTTCCTGCACCAGGAGCTCCTGAGGGCAGCAGCCTGGGAAAAGCTTTGATGACACCCCCACTGCATTCAGATCACTGCCGTGCACTAAGCCTGGCCATCCCCTCAAAGTTCACCAAATACCTGCTACATGCACTCAGAGGAAATCCATGGAGAATATCAGGTGCAACAGCCCATGGTAATTCCCTTTAGCCATTAAGTTAAGATAACAAGTGCATCATTCTTTATGGAGTGTTCACATGGCTAATTGATCTTCAATGGAAAGACGACCAGCAAGTGGTTTTAACGTAAAGATTAAAGGATAATACTGTAAAGTTACGTGTGATTACTCAGTCTTTTAGCTTTTAGCTTTATTCCATCTGTATTAACAACCTGATAATAAAGTTATGGGCTCGTGATCAAGAACAGCTTTCTGCTTTCTTTACAGGATCACACACAGACATTAAGGACAATGTTAGACAAATCCTCCATGACACGGTTTAAAAAAAAAAATCCACACAATGTTTTAATAATAATAATAACACAAGTGATTTCTGGTACAGATTAAAAAATGATTTTTTTCAATGATAAATTAATAGATATATGCATATGTCTCTCCATATTCATTAGGAAAAAAAAATCCAACTTAAAACAAATTAAAACCAAAAGACAATAAATTGCTTATTTATTCCCCCCAATTTAATAACAACATTAAAAAAATAATTTGTCTTTAAGAATCAATGTATTTTCTAAATGTTTAAAAAAATATTTCCTGAACTGGAACAAGTGGTTCAGACGTGGAATGAATGACAAAATAAAAATGATTACTCGCACTTCCCATACAAAAAAGGCATATGTGATATATCAAAAGTAAATGTTTTATTTTTTTTTTTTAAGGAAAAAGCCAATAATATTAGTAGCACCAAAACCTTTTCATGTCTGAGCAAAAATAAAATAAATGTTCTAGTAATTAGTATGTTTACACATTTAAACACAAATATCACCTCAAATCTTAAAAAATAAAAAATAAATAATAATAATAATAATAATAATAATAATAATAATAATAATAATAATAATAATAATAATAATAATAATCAGGCACAGGGTAAATCCAACAAACAATTTCCGTTGTTAGAGTAAATGTTGTTTGATGTGTGATGTGTTATGATAATTTATAAAGAGTTGACAAAATAAACATAAAGCCTAAGCCTACCCTTTAAAGTCTGACCACAGGTATTATAATTTCATTTCTTAAAGCTGTATTTTATTTGTGACTGGATGGATAAGTGGATTGTTTTGATTTTCAGACTGAAATAATTAAGAAAATTCCAAGATGATTTTAGGTGGAATTGTTTTTTTTTACCTCTGCTGCAAAACCCTAACAGAACTATCTAACCTATGCAGCTATTTCTACCCGGATAACCGCACTTCCGGTGTCTTGTGTTCACTCTAAACGGGTCACTTCCGCCTTGTGCTGTGCTTGCAGTGAGCATCTGCTGTCAGACAGAAAGCCGTCAGTGTTTCTTACAAATTCTCCGACAACATAAATTCGTCATGATGAAAGACGGTGTCCAGGGGTAAGAACCAGTGTTTCTGCTCAATGTCCAACACACTGCGAAGGTTTACACTGCAGCAGCAGCAGCAGATAACTGTCATACTGTGTGGCTAGCTGGCTAGCTGGCTAGCATTACTTTCACATGCAGTGGGTTGCATCAGCTGAGAGTTTAACCAAAGACTGTAAAAGTCCTGCTAATGCCAGCAAAAATTCACTTACAACACAGTCTATTATTATGACAGGCTGCTGTGACGTAATGTTAATTAATGCATGCAGATTTTGTTTATTTTCTTAATCTTTTTTAAGTTTGATCCAACCAATGAAAATGGGGTCTGATTGAGGTCATGTGTCTACTGTTGGTCACACACAAACATTAAAATGTATGATTTAGAATAGTTTTTAAAGAATATATATGTCTGAAATCGAAGTTTCTGTGTTAAATCCATTTCCCCCAAATGTATTATGCTTCAATTCCTATTTGATCACATCATCCCCTGTTAGTATGATTATTATAAATCATAACTTATTTAAATCAATTGCTGAATGTATAAAAAAAAAAAAAAGAGGGTGCTTTGTTTTATAATGTGGGTGAGGTTCAGTGTTGTTAATGTTTGCTGAGATTGATAAAGATCCATGTTAAACTACAGGTTTGCAGGCAGACCTTTGCTCCCTATGACTAAATGGCACATTGTCATTTCTGCAGTATTCATTTGCCATTGTGTAAACCTTTATTTTATTTGGATAATACATTGATAACTATTAATATTACTGCATGAGTGGGATGAGTTCTTGTGATACATTATTGGGTTTTGTAAACTAATAAAGAAGTCTTTGTTCACAGGAACCAAGAACAGATTTCACCTTGCTCACTGATACTTTAAATAAGATAAGATTCCCACAAATAATAAAACACTAGCAATAACAGGGGACGGGACTTGGATAAGCAAACTGCTTCTCTCGTCTCCTTTTTCGGCATGTACAAAACAAACAAAGAAACAAAAAGGAATAACATAACGTCTGTGAATGCAACCATGTCGGAAATAAACTGAATAAATAAAAAAATTAAAAAAAGAAATTAAATGAAATTCAGGTGTTACATTAAGGTTGGGGTTTTCCCTTATCCTGAGTGTAAAATTAAAGGACATTTGAAGTGAACTCTAGTTGCAAGCTCTGTTAAAAGATTGTGTATTATACTGGAGTACAGGCTCTGATTTTCCATAATTTTGAAAAACGACCAAAAAAAATTCACTTTCAGATTGATAAAAAAATCGATACCTCGCATGCATGTTTTGAGACAATATCATTTTTAAGCAAATGTATGTGCACAGAGAAGGTCTGATGGACAATAATGTGTCGATGAACCATTTTCTGTTTTTGTATTTGGCTCTAAAATGCTTTTACCTGCTCTCAGTAGTATTTTGTGGGCGTTCGATTACAAAATGTCATGCGAGGCTTTAAAATGTTAGTGCTTCCTTTTTTTTATTAGTTTTAATAATATTTAGTATTTAGGACAGCAATGCGGTACATTTTTTATATATATTTGAGATTACTAACTTGTGCAGTGAAAACATCAAGTTTGTATTGTTTCACCCATCTCCATTTGTTCCAAGAACCCCAACAACATAGTATTTAAGTTTTTTTCCCAAACTGTTTTCTTGAGTTTTAGTTCTCTGAAAAGCCACTTTCAGAGCAATTCTCAAAACGGGTTGATTCGCGGCCTACTTATGCATATTCATGAATAGGTGTGTCTGTCGACTCTGACTCCACACACAACAATGATCACTAGCGATTATCTTTTGCTATGCACACACTCTTGTTATTGTTTTCAGCCAAAAAGCTGCACATTACAGCAAAACACATGTCTATTTAAGCAGCTATTGTGATTTTGAGTCAGAAAAGTGTGTTGCGTTGTTGCTGAACCAGAGCAGCAGGAGCAGCTCCTCCTTTCCGCACACAAACACAGCCAGACTCTCCTTTCCACTCACCACTACAGTTGGAAGCTGTCTAATTCCACAACGAGTCTGTCGTTGGCGCTGTGAGCCACAAATCCGTAAACATCCCCATCGTTTCCTCCTCAGTTCACAAGCAATGTCGGGTCTCGCTGCATAGGCTGATGTAGCATTAGCACGGAGTGCTAACAGCTGATGTGTGTGAACAATGGCCGTGGCTCCCAAAACGATCGGCAGCAGAAAAAGTAGTGCAGTTTGGACGTCCAGTAGTGCAGTTTGCATTTACATATATGGCAATAAAGTATAATATATATTCTATATTAAACCGCAGTGTTTGTTTGAGCTGTTAGATAGTTGGAGAGGGAGGAGCTCACATTCTAGGAGGCATGTATTATGTCCATGGTAGGAGGAGAAAGGATTGTCTGGAGGAGGACTTTCCGGTACGTGATGTCACCAGCCGGGCAAAATCACACTCGCCCGTTTTGAGCTGACTTTTTACAAAATGTGGAATAACAAAGGAGGGAGGAAACAGAACTTTTTTTTAACTTTGGCCCCTGAATGAGGCTAAAGGGATGTATATCACTGTAGCAAAACCATTATAAAGTTATTTTTTCATCATACCTCCCCTTCAATGAGGAAACAAGGTGGTAACGGTATGTATGCATGTACCTACCTGTTTCAGGGCATTCCATTGTAATAGTTAGATGTTTGGCTGCTTGTTTGGCTGTATTATTGTCGACATTTATTGCAAAATGCATAACCTCAGTGTTTATTTAATCATTTGATATTTTATTTAGAATAATAGTGAATCAGTGACATTTTTATACATCAATAATGCAAACTATTATTGTTGGGACCAGGGATAAAAATAGCATTATTGTCAAGTAGCTCATACCAGATGTAACAATAGAATAAACAAAACCGCTGCCTGTATTATTATTATAGAGCATAGGGGAAGCCCAAATTTGGAGTCAATGTTTTTGGTTGTTGTGTCGCGTGTTTTGATTTTATTGCTATTCATAGCTGCCCTTTGGTCCATGTTTTTTCCTGAGACAAAAGAGACGCAGCTCCTGTGTTACTCATGAGCTTCCCTTGGGATCTAGACACCTGTTCCCTTGGGAAAGCTTCACCACTCTCATCCTGTCACCTCCGCTTTTCCCACACTGATGGAGAAGAGCAAAAACTTCCTCCTGTCCTGGCTTTAAGTCAGATTCACTGCTTTTTTTTTTAACTTTTAACCATAAGTGTGAACTATTTTTAAACAAATGTCACATTCTTATCAGTATTGATTTTGTGTTTTGGGCATTTTAAATGTTTTATGTTGCAAATAAAGACGTTTACTTCATAGATAAGATGTCTTATCATAATCTTTTGATCTGTATTCTTCAAAAATTCTTGAAAGGATGGAAAAAATGTGGACCAGAGAGCCGTCGTCTTTGAAGCCACAGTGTTTATCTGTTCAATCTTCTTTACTGACTCTTAGCTGCCATTGCACCATTCACACAGGCTTGCTGTTGTTTTCTTAGTTTGCACCAACAATGGGATTAAAAGGTAGAGCACACGTAAAAGCAGGAGGTGCTGATGGCTCAGAATTAATTTTCCCAGGCGGTCAACTACTTCCCCTTGGGATGTGGGAGAAATGGGAGGTGGAAGTGGACTGAAATGTTTACGCCGTGGCTTTTTTCCTGTGGCAGGGCGACGGAGGAGGAGCAGCAGGCTCAGTCAAAGAAAGGCCTGAAGAAACAGCAAAAGGAAGCGGAGAAAGCGGCGAAAAAGGCTGAGAAACAAGCCAAGCAGGTCTGGATTCTTCTGTTTTTGTCGTTTCACATCCGCCACGCATTCTTACAGCTGGTACGGCTCCACTGGGCATTGTGGCTTCAGTGGAGTAGGTTTGGACGACAGGGGGGCAACGCTGGCCATTGTTTATGTATTCCTGTCATTTTGGTCGTGTTTATGTCCACCCAAACAAAGTGTTGTTTTTCTTTGGCATCAAGGACAAAGCTTTGTCCCAACATCCCCAGCACTTTGAAGGAATCCAGATTACAGTCTTTACGACATATTTAGGAACGTTTTAGGATCTGTCAGAAGTCTATTCAAGAAACACAGCTGAGCTCACCATTGGCCAAACCAAAGGATAATAAATAGATTACACACAGTGCTAGTTTTTTACTAGGATGCTCCAGATTTAGGGCTTTAAAAAATTGTTTTTTTTATTTTTTTCCAAATTCTTTTGTATTTTTTCCACTTTAATTTCTTAAAATTTTGTTTTATTTTTTAAGAAATATTTTTTTTTTTTTTTTGCGAAAATCTTACTTTTTAACTTCTGTGAGGAAACAAAATAAATAATAATACAAGAAAACCATAATTTTTTCCACAAGTTTTTTTTTTATTTATTCTGTTTTTTTTTTTAATGTTTATACATTTTTTCATAAAATTTTAGTTTTTAACTCCAGTGAGGAAATAAAATAAATAAAAGGAAACCATAATTAAACAAAAATGTTTGTCAAAAATGTAATTTAAAACCATGTGTAAACTACAATTAAAAGGTAGATGTAAGTTCAACTTACATGGATTATTGTGACTGCTCTTTTTGAATTATATATACTGTATATATCTTATAAAGATGTATGAGAGCAACATTTATGTCACCCAATTTCCCCTCAGGGATGAATGATTCACTGAATCTGAGCAGGTTCATTGACCCTAAATTAAATTAACCTAATTTAAATAATCCTGATGACCGTAATAATTAGAGGATTTATCCACATTATGTCAATTTCCGAGTTCAACAGTGGATTCCGTTTACATTGGTCGATTCCGTAACGTGGAAATTATGAAGCCCTACAGATTCCTAAATTAAATGAGTTTAATTCTCACCATTATATTGAAAAATGACTGAATGACTGTGGGATTAAATGAATGAAAGGTTGCTCTGCAGTAAGCTTTGAACATGACAGAGGTAAAATGCGATTGGTCAGTATCCACCTTGAGTTACCTAAACATTTTTATTTAATTTTTTGTTTGGTTTGAAATTTTCTGGGCTAAATTAGATTTCTGGTAGAGATTCTGTGTTTGTACGTGTTTTTGGTGTCAGATTTCATGATCACATCTTTTCTCCATTCTGCACTTAAGAAGCATCTTATGGAAGTTGTTTGAGGAAACACAGGAAGTGGAGGGAAACTGATTTAATGATATTAAGCTTTTTTACCCTGTAGTTATTAAAGAACTCTTTAGAAACCTGGATCGTCAGCGCTTGGAGCTGAATGTCGTGATGCTTTTGGTTTCCATGAGTCTTTGCTTCCAGAATACATTCCTGATCTGAATTAAACTAATTATGGTGTGTGGATATTCACTCTCACTAATGAACGTATCAATAACTGAGCCAGTTATTGCTTTCACCAGCACTTATTAGTTTGACTGTTGGCAGGATTACATCAAAAGTACTGAACAAAATTTGACAAAGTTTTCACCAACGATTGACCTCACACCATCTGAGCTCTCTCGTCATTGGCAAAATTTCAAAAATGAATCTCCTTTCGTGAAGAACTAATCTTTTAGAAATTTGACTCCGTTATATTGGGTTGGGTCTTTAATTACCCCACTGTGTTTTATCAGGATTGGATCCAGATTGAGCAAGTCATCGGAATTTTTCTGTAAAATATTTTTTAAAGCTAGAATGGCAAATGGGTTAAATAGAAAAATGTTAACAAGTTGTAACATTGCATATCGACTTCAGTGTTTTAACATCAGAGCCAAGAGAAGATTAATTATGTGTCAATCATTATCAACATGCATGGTGCACTTTGAACACTTGACCTTAGCTATTGCATAATATGACTAATCTGCTCGTAATTCCACAGACAGACAGTCAGTCATCAACATTAACTACATGCATACATACATGTTATTGCACTGTTGGAGGGAACTTGGATTCTTCCTCCATGTGCTTGGCCAGATCACACTGCACCCTAAAGGGCTCGTTATACTTTCGCCTGGCTTCGTTCGCGGACTGCACACGCACTCCACAGGATCGCTTTGGTGTTTATACTCGGTGCATTCGTATTGAAATTTTTGGTGTGGATGTCTGAGCCTTTTTTATATCTGTATACCCCTCAATTTATTTTTTTAATGGTAAAATGATCCACAAGAGAACTGACAGGTAGTGGGAAAAGTCGACATGAAACATATTTTAATAATTAACTCCATACTGTATGTATAAGATATAGAACTGCAACATGGTTCCACCGGTTTGCGTTTAATTGTAATTGATAGTTTTTATAGAATTTCAATGCCAATTACCAAGTCAATTATCTGAACTCAATTACTATTCAATTGTACTGCAACTAGGGACGCTTGATTGAAATAATTATTTTGTACAAATCAAACACTAAAATCAAGTACAGTCTGGTCAGTTTTGCACAAAACAAAACACTCACAATTGTAATTGCATCATAATTATAATTAATTATCACTTACGCAATTAAAATTATAATGGACCCCAACCCAATCACCTGGACTGGTGGTTATCAGCACAATTCAGAGTTCTCTATCTCCTTCTTTGAGGCCAAATATGTGATGATATGAAGAAGTAAATGTATTGAATGTTTTATACTGAGTTCATGCTGTCAAAACCCATGTGGCTTTACGCTGTGGGAGTAGCAACAAATCTCATCTTTTTAAACTGATATCATCCAGTCAGCGGTTTCACAGTAGAGGCGAGTCCTGTCAGAGTGTAATCCAGTGGCTATCGCTGCCATACGATAGCGTAGCATACGAGCAATGCCCTGAGGGAAGCCTGAAAGCTGAGGTGAATGATTATTACAGAGTGTTGGTGCGCGGTGTCATTTCCTACACTGCAATTTTCCTCCCGTCACTTGTCACCGTTGTGGGACCCACGGTGGTTGGGATGCTCCGCGGCTGTAGCAGGTCTATATTGGGTTTGATCCTGAACCACAATCTCATCCATCATATTACTGGATTATCAAACCGTGGATGGGTAATTCCAATTCACTCTACAGGCAGCAGCCATCGCCCGCTCCCCAATATCAATTTGCATAGGAAATGCAACAGTAACTTTGCAGGGGACTCACTCGGTCCCGTCACACTGGGAGTCGTTTGCCTGGGAGTGAGTGCAGAGATAAAGAATATCTGTCCACTTACTGTGTGCCTATTACAAAGCACTATCTGCTCCTGACATTATTCATTGTTCATGATGTGTTGGAGCAACGTATGGAATAGCCGTGCAATGCTTTCCTACCACAGAACCAATTCTACGCTCTATGCCAGAGCTATGAATTGATCATTTTATTCGAAGCCCTGAAGGCACCAACACAATTTAAATGGCTGTTGTGGTTATCATCATAAAAAACGGTATTTGAAGCAGGATGTTTTTGAACAATTGCTTGATTTTTTTATTCTTTATTTTAATGGATAGTTCTATTGAGGTTATTTTTCTGCTTTTCATTCCCTGTCATGGCTTTGTGTTTCAGGCTGCGGATCAACAAAGCTCTGAGGAAGATGTGAGTATTTCTCTGTAATTATCAGTCCTCCCCTCCGAGTCCACTTCCTGTGTCTGTTTTTTGTGTGTCTGTAACCTTTGTGTGTATGTGATCAAACCATCTTAGCTGCTGACTTAAATACATTTCTGGTTTTTCAAGGACTTTGCAAAGCATCGCTATGGTGTGTCTGCGATGGTGCAATCCCAGGAAAAACTGGGTGAGTTTAATGGTTTGGCTCAGCGTGAAGCAGAATTCCCATTGCATTTGGATTGAGTTTTTCTTCTTCAGTTTTTCTTTTGTTTGTTAAGTTTCAAATTAGGGCTGCAAAGAGACAGAACATTTTTGGTAATAATTGCCACGTGAATTTACAGTAACCTTGGGTATTTAGGGAATATTCAAAAATATAAACTTTTCAAAGGAGTTATTTAGTGGAATTAAGCAGACATTTGTAGTCATTTTAAAGGCAGATGCAGATTTTAGGTGATACTAAAATATAGTTTCCCAACTGTGTTATTGTTTCTTCAATTTTGAAAATTTCCCTTTAATTCCCATAAAATATTTTCATTTTTGAAAAGTCCTGGAAATATGCAAACCTATTTGAAAAAGTATTATGTTTTCAATTGAAGTAGTTTGAATGGATGCTAATATTTATATTTGGATATGATAGTTATTTTCTGTATAAAATTCCCCTGAAAAGTTTTTTTTTTTCACCTCCCTTAGAAATGTATCTTCCATTTTCCCACTTGAAACCACGCAGTTTAAAGATAGATGCTGATATTTTAGATAATGCTAAAATATATTTTTCATACTATATTATCATCCCTGTTTTGTATCAACCTTTAATTTGGAAAATTCCCCAATATTTCTTGTTAATTCTCATGGAAAGTTTCCAATTTGGAAAATTCCTGGTAATTTATCACCCTAGTTAAAATGTCATTGTTTTTTTTTTTTAATTTAATTAGTTTGAATGGATGCTAATAATTGTTTGTATAATTTTGTATAATTCCCTGAAAAGTTTCTATTTTTCACTTTCTTTCGAAATTTACCGTAAATGTTCTGGCCTTTTGCCACTTTAGTCGAAACTAAACTGTTTAACGGTAGAAGCTGAAATTTTACATAATGCTAAAATATGTTTTCCCAACTATATTTGTGTTTGGATATGATAAAATTATTTTCTGTACATAATTCCCCTGAAAAGTTCCAATTTTTCAATTCCCGTGAAAATGTACTTTACATTTTCTGCCTCTTTGCCACCCTAGTTGAAACAAGACTGTTAATATTTTTTAAATCCAATTTTTTTGTGAGTTTAAAGCTTACAATGTGGAAAAGAAATCACTAGTTTTTACATTTCTATTGGTAAAACATTTAATATATGGCATACAGGGAAATTGATTAATTTGGGAAGAGAAAATGCCAAATATTACCTATATGTAGACAAGAGAAGTGTGGATCTGTTGCTATTTTATTTAATAGTGTCAACAGTCACCCCCTTAGTACAGGAAAGCATGTCGATCCAGAATTTCCCAGATGACCTTTAAGCACATGAATAACAACCATGGTAAATATTTGAATAAATTCTCATCAGGATTTCAGTGATAACTGTCAACTCTTAAAGTCTTTAATAATTCCATGATGGATGAGTCAACAGGTCGACCTCTTAATGACGTCCATTTGTCTGGATGCTCTTTCAGCTCCAATGGCAGCAGACAATGTGGGGCCTCTCTCACCTGCGTGCACGGCGATGGGATGGGAGAGGCCACAGGCACTGAGGGCTTTCATGTGGGTTGATGTAGAGTTCTCAGCCAGGAGGGCGGCTCTGTTTTCGCTGGTGTAGCCTTGGTGTCTGCACCTCCTCTGTTTTGCTGATAATCTGGCGTATGCATGGCTCCCAGTGCTACAGGTGAAACTCAAGTCAATTAGTCATAAAAAGCCTGAGAGGATAGAGTAGTTGGACAGCTTTCAGCAGCAGGGCCTCCTCCAGTGTCTTATTTATCAGACACGTCTGTAATCTGAGCGTTTAATTGTGCATGCTTCCTCACGTGCACATACATGTTAATTCCTAGCTCTCGGTGCATCTGGGAGTGTGTAAGTAACTCAAGGGGAAATTTGAAACACTGAAGTGTGTGTGTGTGTGTGTGTGTGTGTGTGTGTAACAGACAGGACGTTGGTGCAGATCCAAGATCTTACTCCTGCTAAAGCTGACCAGTTGGTCTGGCTCCGTGCTCGGGTCCACACCAGTCGAGCCAAAGGTGAGATCACTCGCTTTTTCTCTCTTTGCTCAACTTTCTTTGTATGTCCATATTAGGGCCACCTCTCTCCACCAATCCTAGCTGTACTTTGATAAAAAGTAAATCCAATCCAATTTACTTAAATAGCACATTTAAAAAACAAAACGTTTCCAAAGTTCTGCACGAGATCATAAAAACAATAAAACCAAAACAATGCAAATGAGCTCCACCAATAAATGAGTATAAAACAATAAATAGAAATAAAAACACATTAAAGAAATAAATAAATAGAAAGAAAACTGATTTTAAATAAATAAATAAAATTGCATAAATAAGAACAATAAAATAAATTAAAAGACACAGGGGACCGCACAACTTACGCGGTGCTAAAAGCCAGAGAATAACAGTGGGTCTTAAGACGAGATTTAAAACACTCCATGGTGGGGGCTGTTCGAACGTGGAGGGGCAGAGCGGTCCACGGCTTAGGGCTGAAAACAGAAAGCACTTTGTCCCCCCTGGTTTTACGGTTTGTCTTAGGAACCTCAAGCTGGAGCTGGCCCTCAGACCTCAGAGCACGTGCTGAAGTGTAAATTGTGATGTACTGAGGGGCCAGTCCATTCAAAACTTTAAAAACAAACTAAGTTTTTAAATCAATTCTAAAATGAACAGGGAGCCAGTGCAAAGATGCAAGGATTGGGGTTCACGTTTTTTGGTCCCTGTTAAAAGTGGTGTTTCTTTTTTTTTTTTTTTTTTTTTTTTTTTTACCTTGTCTGCACATGCTTTCGAAGGTTAACACTACAAGAAGTGCAATCTTTTGACAGCAATGCATATTTTATTATTGCAATTAAATAAATTTATTTATTTCATTGCATAATTGTGACCGTCACCAGCCCTCCCTAGGGAAGGGTAAGAAATACTTTATTAAAGGGAGGATGTAAAAGAGAGAGGGCAGTGTTACACCAAGGTGAGGGGTTGGAGGGGGGTGGGGAAGTTAGCAGGGAAGAGGGATACAAGATAGGATATGGAATGGGTGAGGAATAGTTTTAAGTGATGCAATGTGAAATTGTGGTTGTGTATATTGTGTTTATTGTTGTGTTGTCAAGCCAGTTTGGTGACCAGTGTGTGGTTTAGGAATAATGGTGGTGGCTGTGAACAGAGGAAGAGGTGAGTGGAAATTCCATAAAACAGGTATTTGGGAACAACGTGTCTAAGGTTGAGCCCAGTATGAGTGTTATCCCACCGCCCAAGGCCAGTGCATCCATGACAAATGTATTTCCAAGTACCGCCACTGCAAAACCCAAGAGCCGCCCCCGGGCCCGAAGAAGCAGTCAGGCCAGCAGCAAGAGCAGGCAGCCTAAGGGCCCCCGGCGACCACCCCACGGCCAAGCAGTCCCCCGAACGCCCCCAAGATCCCAAGCCGAGAGGCAGCCATCGCCCCCCCATACACACCCGAGAAAGCCCCAAGGAGCCAAGGACCCAGCGCACCACGCCACCGATCCCACCCCCAACCCCCAGACCCCCCACCCCATCGACCCCCCCACCCCCCCACCCCACCCCCGCGCCTAACCCCCCGAGGGGAGGGCCCAGAGAACTCCCTGCCCGAGGCCCCAGCGGAGGAGCCGAAGCCCACACCCAGCAGACGACCAGAACCGCGCCGAACAGGCAGCCAGTGGGCACCCGCCGGCGAGCCCAGAGCCAGCAGGGGCCCGACCCCAGGCCAGAAGGACCCGGAACGGATGCAGCACCAGGAGCAGCCCGCCCAGGGAGGACGACCACACCCCAAGCCGCATAAGGCACCAGGGGGCCGCTGGGAGTCTCCCCGCCGGCCCCCAGGCACCCCAACCTAGCCCCCCACGGCGCCCCAGATCACCCTTCACTGATGCCGCCCGCGCCACGAGCTTCAGTTCTTTTTTTTTTTTTTAAAGCCAGGGCCCCCTCCAAGGGCCAAGCCAGACCGCCCCGCCGGGATGTGGCCCCCTATTCCGGCCCCCGACACCCTACCTCACGGGGCACTGCCCAAGCAGGGGCCGTACCAGTAGGTACGCAAGGGCGCGGCACGCGCCACCCGCCCCGAAAGACCCCCGCCAGGACCGGCCCGGCCAGCAGGCCAAGCACCCCGGGCCCCAGGAGCACCCCCCGGGACCAGGACCCCTGGTCCCGGGGGGTGTTTCAGCGTTCTGGACTAACTGCAAGCAAGAAAGTGCTTTTTGGCTGTTGCCCTAGTAAAGTGCATTGCAGTAGTCCAGACGACTTGAAATAAAAGCATGCACGACTTGCTCGTAAAGATTAGTATAAATTTGCCAAATCACCACGTTGGGTTTGTTCAGAAGCAATTGTGTCCGGAGTCCTATTGACGTGATCGCTCCTGGGCGGAGAGGAGTATCAGCCTGGATCCAGTAAAAAGTGACCATAAAAAGCTGTAAATGGACTGATATGCAGACGTGGAGCAGTGAGCAGGAGAACTTCATGTGGAGATGGAAACTCCTCAGTTGAAACGCATTGGAATACACAGAAATCTCTGTTAAACCAAACAGGAGTACAGCAACCTGCTTACCTGTTCGTTCTGATTGGCCGAGTCATTTGAATCATCAGCCAATAGAGTTCAGCCTATGTGACGGTGTGGCCATTATGTGGATTTTTCTTAGAAAATTGCTAAAATATTGGAATGCGGCCAATACCATAGCCCTGAAAATACGATAACTGTATTTGTGTTTGGGAAGTTATCCTGTTGAGGAATGTGCTTGTTTCTCCATTTTCGTTGGTTATAAAATAGGATGATCAGATGGAGTTTTTCTTCCTGCGATCCTGTAATGTCACACTAGCCATCGTCAGCAATACTACGGCTAACAAGCAGATAAAAAAAAACTCCGCCCTCTAACCCTGCTAGCAAACATCCACTGGTCCTCATAAGGACGGTTTTTGATGTCATTCCCTGTAGAGATAACTTCCAGAGTCAAGAGTGTCTTCCCCTATCAATTGTGTCCTGATTCTCTGTGCTCGCTGTAGGATGTCCGTGTCAGCTCAATAACATCCTGATGTGGTGTGAGATGAGGTGCTTTTCTATTATCCTCCCCACCTGTCCCTTTCTCACAACGTCTAAGCACCTGGGTGGTCCAGCGCTTTGCTACCCACACTGTTTGCTTTGCTAACTTGTTTACACTCACTCATTCCTTTGTGTATCAGTTTGTTTGTGTGCGTTTGATAGGAAGGTAGCAATCAGCCCCTCTCCACAGAGGGCCCTTCAAAGACAAGGCACTGTCTGCTAATGTTTCACGCCTCACCTGATTCCTGAAGGCTGAGGGATGTTTCTCTCATCTTAAGTCTGCACTGTTTCTGTGCGATGGAACAAATGACCCCCAGACAGAGAGTGAACGATTGTTTTGTGACACATCTGGGACACAATTGCACCCAAACAGCCAGCGCTAAATATGGTTGTTCTTGTTTTGTCTGCCAGGGAAGCAGTGCTTTCTGGTGTTGCGTCAGCAGCAGTTCAACGTGCAGGCCCTGGTCGCAGTGGGAGATCGTGCCAGCAAGCAGATGGTCAAGTTTGCTGCAAAGTGAGTACGGCGACTTGTCTTCCTGTCAAAGAGGGTAAAAACAATGGTGGGAAAACACACTCCCTTAACTGTCCGCTGACCCATTTTCACACATTCTGACTGAGGTGCTGAGGGCGGAAAATGAAAGCGGGCTTTTAACCGGGTGGAGTAGAGCGGTGTTCTAATGGAGCAGTTCCTGCTTAGATGATGGATATCACAGCTCAAATTAGAGGAAAGCCTCACATCATTCGTCTGCTTAGCAGCCAAATCAACACCGCTATTGTTGTGAGAAGGGGCACTTAAGCAAAAGAAGCATCAGGTGAACTTGTGTAACTATGTGACATTTACCTGAGTGCGGATGTGAGTGTTGTGGGACGATTCAAAAAGATTACAGTCGCTACAGAAACAATAATAATGTAATCAAATACACAATACAACTTTCCTTTGGACAGGCAAGAGTCTTTTATCAGTTAGTGACAATATGAATCTCAATCTAAAGGGTTCTCACTGGGAACTTTTCACAGCGTAGGGGGATCGCAAGTGTTTAAATAATATGGGAATGCCTGGAAGTTCATTTTGTGTCCAAATGTGCAACAATTATTACGACGGTACCTTTTACAAAAGGGAAAAAAACCCAACAGGAAAGCCTCCTACACTGGTTGCAACAGTTTCAACCAGTGTAGAGGATTAAAATGACACCTTAGGGGGCCCCTACGCCCAACTCAAACAATATTAGTATATGTAAGTTTTACTAGTAGGAATGTTAGAGGAATTACCTCAACATTATTTGACAATCTGTGATGTAGTGAAAACTCAAAGTGCTCCATTCATGTAACTTACACTGGTCTGATGAGGTTAAAGCAGTGGTTCCCAACTTTTTTGAATCATGAACCCGTTTTGATATCACAAATTTCTGGTGACCCCCAAAGACATTTTTTTAGGCTAAAAGTTAATATAAACGACTTTGTAACATTATTTGTCTATAGATTGATCATCTAAAGTGCATTCATGTGAGGTGTTGTACATTTTAAACAGAAAGCGATTGTCGCAAGAAGCAGAGAAAGGCTGAGAGCATCCATGTTTTTCCTTTTTTTTTTTAAAAAAAAAAGGACAACCATCCCTGTCTTTTTTATCCTGGTCAGGGTCACAGGGTGTCTAACCTCATTCTAGCTTGCTCCACATACTAGGCAGGGTAAACATTAGACAGAACCAACACACAGACTGTCAACCACTGGTTAGTGTCTCAGATTCCCTTACACATATTTTAGACTAAAGACTGAAACCTGAGAATCTGATGAAAACGTTTCGAGGTTAAATGCAACATCATTCAGAAAAAGCCAAATTTGTCATTGAAGTAGTAGCATGCATAGTTGTGGTGTGGCATATTGAGTTACACATCCACATCTATTGTAATGGGAAAGGGTGTCTGATAAACATTTAAACACTTTTTTTATATGTGGACGAAAAAAATGATAACACCTTCTTTTTTGCAAAAAAAGTTTTTATCGGACAGACAATTCTGGGTCAAAGTCGTCGATGTAAAATGCCATGCAGACACTTTCATTAACAACTCGCTGCATAATATCATTTTTTCTGAAACATGTTTTTTTCACACCCAACAATTCACAAACACACAACATGTTTTATTGATGCCCAACTATTCACAAACAAAGTCATTGTGGTTTGCAAATACAAAACTTCATTCACACACTAATGCATTTTTGTTTTGCAAATAAGAAACATACCTATTGAACAATTTCAGCACGTTTTACACATTTTTAAAAACATTACAAAAAAAAAATATCCTTGATGTACAATCTAAAATATTTTAAATTCTTTAGGTACAAAAACCTTTTCTACAACAATGGAAAAACTGGCTATTCGAATGGCTTTTATCAACCTAGATAAGCAAAGCAAACATTTGAGGTTGATTGCTGTATAAAACCTTTGCTGTATCTGAGGCCGTCTTACAGACTGTGTGCATGCTAATACACAGAATTAATTCAAAATAACTATAAAATAATTCTTTCCTGTAATATAAGCCATGTTTACTTAGGAAAAACTCAAGGCCTCAGATCTCGAGTGGATGAGTTAATGCATGGTTTTATTGTGGAATGCCGAGCCTTTCATAAATTGTTAACTGTGCGAATCAACCTGCTGCTAAAGAAGCTTCTGGATACTTCACAGCAGCAGGTCGAGGTCAACTGGAAAACCTGATGGAAGACGAAGGCATTATTTTATAACGAGAGCGAGGTCACGGCTTCTTAGACGCACGTCCTGACCTCATCAGTGTGAACAAGCTGAGCTTGCTTCATAACAAGAGTCACAAACCCCCGACTGTGCCACAGTTCCTCTCAGATGACCTGCCCCCAGCACTTGTTTAGATTCACAAGGAGTCATTAAAGGTTTCCAACGGAGCATCTTTCACTTCCTCTTTCTGTGCATCTGCAATGTGTGGTTGGTCAGTTACGTTGCAATGTCTTTTCTCTGTCAACGGAGAGTGAAAGTGATGTCACACCGACATGTTAATCAATAACGATCTAAAACTCAAGCTGTAAAAAAACTCAGTAATGCCCTTCAACAACTAAATTAGGGGTGTGCCATCTAAGGAACCTCACGATTCAATTTGATTAGGATTCAGGGTGCCACAATTCAATTATTCAATGAGAAATATTATTTTCAATGTATATTTTACCTTTTTTTCCCTCACATTGTAGCTATTTCATGCTTTTGAACAAGGTGTATGTGATGGTATCCATTAATTAAAGTAACCAAACTCATGCCTCACCATTATCTTTTATTTATGTCAAATTAAAACAAAATCCTCAATGAGCAGCATAAATACTACAACAAACTAAACACTTTGCTACGGACAATCAAAGCAGCTTTAAAAAATGAATAAAAGAACAGTTATTAACAACTATTATAATATCAACATTCCCTGGCTCCCTTTATTTGGAGTTAAAATCATGCCAAATCTTCACAAACACGAAAAACATGTTTTGTTCACACCCAACAATTCACAAACAAACTCATTGTGGTTTGCAAATCCAAAACATTATTCACAATCGAGTGCATTTTTTTTTGCAAATAAGAAACGTACCTATCAAACAAATACAACATGTTTTACACATCTAAAGTCTTTTAAGTTTATCCTTTAGGACATTTGTATGTGGATCTTCAAGGTAAAAGATCTTCAAGCTATCCACAATTAAAGTAGCTTTAAAAACATATAAAACCTACAGCATCAGCTCTCTTGTGGATATTGGGTTTTTAAATAAACAGTGGATGGATAAAAGAACCCAATTCATTATTAAATGTACAACTATTCATCATCATTGCTATCTTTGCTATCACCTGTCAACATGCTCAGGATTTTAAACTTTCAAGTTCTTGTGTAAGAAAAAAAATGTTTTTGAAGATTTAGGAATCATTATTGAATCGTCACGTCTCAAGTCCTGATTAATCTAATAATCGATGTATCGGCACACTTCTGAAGTCAATAAAGGATTGGTTAACCACGTCACTGTTGGCTCTGAATGTTTGGATTACATGCAGTTTCACATGATGATGGACGAGTAGCATGAGCTCCTGGATTACTGGATCTACGCTCATAATCAGGCTGAGGGCAAAGATGACATTACAACAAGGATTTCTTTCATGTGTTGTGTGTCCAAGTCATCATCCTCCCAGTCCCACGGTTAAATTAGGTGATCTACAGGATTTATTCTGCTTAGGTTCCTCAGCAGCGTTAAGCAGCTGAGGGCTGGAACTCAAACACTGCAATAATCCTCAGCAGACCCTTGGTTTAGTTTGATCAGGAGTGTCTGGATTTCATCTTTTCCTTTGTCAGAACAGAGGAGTAGCTCATTAAAAATAATAATAATTACAGCTTTGCAAACTTTGTAATGTTAAAACAAAAAAAACTATTGAATAAAGGAAATGTTACTAAACATGGCATAGCATCGTTAATGCAGGACTATAGAACGCAACGCTGTATTGGCTGAATTTCAATAATTTAGCAATTTTCCAAGAAAAATCCACGTAAAGGCTGCAACGTCACATAGGCCACACCCTATTGACTGATGAGGGTGTCCGGCAAGCGACTCGGCCAATCAGAACGGGCAGGTAGGTGGGCTTCTACACTCTCGAACGGTTCAACAGAGATTTCCGTGTATTCTGATGATTTTCCCTCGCCACATGAGGTCGTCTCCTCACTGCTCCACGTCTGCATATTGGTCCATTTACAGCTTTTTATAGTCAATTTTTACTGGAACCACACTATGACTGCACCATCCGTCAGTTCATCTTACCGTGCACTATATCAGCCTCAGGAGCGATCACGTCGAATCCGGACGCCATCGCTTATGAACAAACCCAACGTGGTGATGTGACAACTGTAGGGTTGCCGACTTTGGTCGTTTACTCAACTAATTGGTCGGTGCCGTCATGGTGGACCAAGATTTTCATTGGTTGGCCAGCAATGGTATCAGTTTCAATACCGTTTAAAAATGCAATGCACTTATATAGGTGATTAAGATTAAATGTCCAAGTACACACAAGTACGCACAAGTACATAGATTATCTTTATATTTGATACGTGGATTATCTGATTATGTAAATAGATCCACTGCTGTCTCTGGCGCAGCGGGACACACTGCGCACCTGTGTTTGATGTGCGTTTGTTTCCCTGTGCGCTGATCTGATGTTGACATGAACAGTTTATTAATCAAAGCAGACTTACCACTAAAACAAACTTAAATATGTCATTTGGATGAGGAAAAAATAGGTTTTAATTGTCGTTTCAGGTCAGGCATGGATATAAATACCTAATATCTGTCAGACCTGTAGGTTTCACTTCTGCTTTGTCGGGTTCTGGTCAAATTTTTCTTTTCTTTTTTTTTTTTTTTGGGTTGACTAATTGCTACGTGTGCCATAGTCTTGGTCGACCAACCATTTCCTTGGTTAACTACAGCCCTAGACAACTTTATGCTGTTTGTTTCCTTACTATTAAAAACTGGCTGAGATATCTTACATTTTACACCTTATTGGACTTTTTATTTGTTCTTTCCACCATAAATGCATACGAGCCAGCACCGCTTCCTGGTCCACAAACTTTTATTTATTACCGGTATTTGATCTTTATTGAAGCAAACACACAAAAAATAAAAACAAATATTAAACAGATGTATGACTTCTGCTGTCACTCGCTTGCATGCAATTTCCCTCCACTCGGACATCGTCCTGTATACGGAGCATGTTGCGTCCGTCCTGAGTTATTAAAGCTGAGAGCTGTCTTTTTTTTCCTACATTATCCAAAGCTTGTTTTTGAACGTTCAGTGGCTTTTACAGTTCAGTCATTCTGCTGCAGGGATGATGGTCAGTAATATTCTGCCTCCCGACACCCACTTTCACCAGACACGTGTGCGACTGAGTGAAAAATCTACACACACAGCGCTCCGCTGCATTGCCCTCACTCTCAACTTTAAATGAAAAAAAGAGTCCTATAAATACAATTTTTTCGCTTTCTCTCTCTCTTCCTCCCTGAGTTTTGCGGATCACTTCTTTGTGATAGTGTCGTCTGTTATGAACCCCTCCTCCTTCCCCCCTCAGTGAGCACTCAAACAGCAGTGTCCAGCCGTGCAGCAGAGCTTATATTAATGTGAAGCTGTATATTTTTCTAACTGATCCTCGGCTGGACTCTAAGGCAGCTGTCACGTGCCCCCTGTGTTCAGTCCATCATTACTACATTTTAATGAGCTCGAGTGAAGGATTACAGCAGGTTAACGATCAGGCTTCATGCTGGGACACACACGGTACTTTTTCCTCTCAGATGACACTCGAGATTTTCATTTAAATAAAAACCCAAAGGCAATCTGCATGAGCTGGAGTTTACTTTCCCTTGCATGTTTATCAAAAGAATCCAGTGTGTGTTGTCTACATGAAGCTGTGCGGTAGAGCCGGGTACTTCCCAGGATGATGATGCAAGTTTTTACAAAGCTCACAAAGCCCCCTCCAGCTCCACTTCCTTTGTTTATTTACATCTTTTTTGTTTTGTGGCTAATGACTGAAAAGTGGATTTAACTTCAAATAAAATGGCTCCAACTTTAATTACAACACTTTGGAGTTTTTGATCACACTGAAGAAAGCCTAGGGACTTTGGACTATCCTTAGTTTTCAGATTTCAATTTAGATTTAGAGGTCTTTTTAAATGAATTGTCTGAGCTGAGCATTGATTTGCTGCGATTGCCAAAACTAGTGTTTTTGTTCGGAGCTCCATTGTATATTCTATGAAAAAGATTCTCAGCTCATTGGATGTGAAAGGCACTTGTGCATCTGATTTGATCATCAGTAACGCGCTCCTGTTCTGAATGCTAATTCTCTTTCAGCATCACTAAGGAGAGCATCGTCGATGTGGAGGCGTCGGTGAGGAAAGTGGAGCTGAAGATCGAGAGCTGCTCACAGCAGGACGTGGAGCTCCACATCGAGAGGGTCAGCATAGTTTTTAATTATTATTCACAGGAAGTTCAAATGTTTCAAAGCAAGGATGATAAACGGCTATAGAAGCACCATGATTTGTAAGTTTCCTCACAAAGGAATATGATGCATTTCGTAATAATAGTGATACTGAAAAAGCTTTTATATGATATTTAATTGTTGTATTTTTAACCAATCAGCTGAAAATGATCAATTGGCAGCAAAAAACCAATGCTGCCTGTGTGCAGGTACTTCAAAAAAAAAAAAAGCATTTGAGGAATCATCGTATAAACACAGTTGATTTTATTTTTCTTTTACACAAAAATTGAGTTTACTAAATTAGCGCTTTTCACTTTTATTCTCTACTTATTTTATGGACTCCTGGTGCTTTCCATTAGCTCAGTGGTTCTTAAACTGTGTTGTTTATTCCCCACTTTGAACAAAGGTAAACTTTCAAGCCCCACCTGTGCTCATTGCCCCTTTAAATAATCCTGACAAATATCACATTTTCAAATTTATTGAACTATGTCATGTTTCATAATAATTAAAAACCTACATTAAACTAATCACTTGCATAAAAAAACTAATTTGAAAATGTAGGAGCTAACGCAACATTGTTCGTAATCTGTGCCAAACAGATGAAGAAAACAAAGGAAATTCAGTGCACGTTTGAAATTAACTAACTATATTTCATACGTAAATCAAAAACTTAATTAAACTAATCACTTTCATCAAAAACAAATGTAAAAGTGCAGCAGTCAAAAATACAGGAAATAATAAAACATTATTCACAATCTGTGCCAAAAAGCTTGAGAAAACCAAAAAGGGAGTTATCTAAGTCAGCTAATGAAAGTTTGATTATTGTTTAACTCTAATTCACACGCTGACCTCAATCATTATTTGTGCACTTCAGTTCCACGTTACATTTTGTTCCCTGTTGCATATCTGCACATTTTTAGGTTAATTTCCTTGTGTGTAGATGTTTTATTTAGTATTAATAATCTTTATTGTCAATGAAGAAAGGCCTTTCAAAAGATTTGCATGAAATTTAAAATGTGCTCCTGTTTGTCGCGCCCCACTTCTAGCCTCCATTCCCCACAAGGGGGGTGGGCCACACACTTTGAGAAGCATTGCGTTAGCTGAATGTTAATCTAATCTTAATTGATCAAACACTTGATTTGTAATCGTCGTTTACTCCCACTCTTTCTTTCTTTCTTTCTTTTGTGCTCAGATCTTTGTCATCAGCCAGGCTGAGCCTCGTCTCCCCCTGCAGCTGGAGGATGCTGTGAGGCCTGATGGAGAGGGAGAAGAGGTGAGGAACAAACAATGGTTATATGAACTTATGAAGGAGTTCTGAGATGAAACTATTGAGCTTTTAATTAGTGGTTTGCTCTTACTGTAGTTTAAAGGGCTGTGTGAGAGCCTGATGGTGAATCCATTGAAACCATTAGTCCAGTTAGTCCACACATCCCTCTGCATGCCTGTTTATCTTAGTCAGATAAGCTACAGCTTTTCATTATGTAGGGTGCTAACTTATGTGTCGTAGAGCTAACACACACACACACAGACACCTGCATTTACTGCTGTAGCCAATTTATAGATAGCAAGAATCCTGACATACATGTTTCTAATCAATAACCTTTGGGAAAACAAAACAAAAACACTGCACGATTGTGGAGAACATGCACGTACAGATCAGGGTCAACAAGATTTGAATGCTGCTGTGACGCAGCCATATTAACAGCCCATATTATACAGCCCTGTAATATTAGTTATTCTGTGTATTTTCTTCAAATTAACTATTTTTCCTTTAGACTTCAGTGATTTTTTCTCATTTGATTAGCTTTTTACATTCTTGATGCAGATATTTAAAAGATACTGTTTGGAACACATTTTGTTTTTTCTTATTATTTTTTTGGTAATATTACTGGCTTCACCTTTATGCCACTGGAAATATTTGACATGACTAAAGTCAGATTCCACCTGGAAGTATGTATTTGCTCCAAAGTGACTTTGCCCTTTCACAGTTGAGCTATTTCCAACCAAGGACGAGAGATTAGTGTTTTTGGCAGAATCAATAATGGTGTAATTAAACCTAATCACCTTGTTCGACTCCCCCCCCCCCCCACCACCACCTCCCCCTCCTTCTTGCCAATGGGAATTTCATCATACAGTCATTATAAGAACCAATAGCTAAGAGTTTAGATCCTTCTCTGAATTCAGATTACAGGACCTTACATTGATGCAGAACCATTTCAGAGCGATGAAAAACACTCAAAAGGACATTTCTTCCCCCAGCCAGACTATTGATGACTTATGACGGCTGTTCGGCTCTTTAGCCTTTGCTGTGGCAGATACAGCTTCTTTGAAAGCAATGCATCCACCAGGAAGGTGCTTATTTCAAGAGATATTTGATTATTGTCAGTTTTGAAAGAAAAAATGCATTTTTTATATATGCATCTCTCCAACTAAATGCATCAGTAATATCAGATAAACAAAAATATTTACACAAGTCAGAGGTGGTTTAGTTAATCCTCCTATAGTTGGAAGTAGGCCTGGACAATATATCGAGATTCAAGAAATATCAAGATTTCTATTTTGGCGATATAGAAAATTACAATATCACCTATAACAATATATTTTTATTTTATATCTTATTTTGTATTGAAATACTCATTTTAGGAGTCGCTGCTTTTGCTACTTTCCAGAATGGCCTTGGTAAAAAGAGTTCAAAGTGGTGGAAATGGGGGGTAGGGTGTGTTGGGGTATTTGTGATTGAAAAAGTAAGTAATTAAATTGGCAAATAATGGGCACGACCAATCGTGAATGTTGTTAAATTGGCAAAAATGAATGAAAAATGAAAATAGGTTAAAATATGGCAAGTTAGGTGTAGTTGTAAAAAAAAAAAAAGGGTAAAAATGAAGCTAAAATTGTAAAAATATTCTTAGTTTCTTGACGGCATTTGATGACCCCCTCCCTGTGTCTTGACTTCAAGGTTGAGAACCCATACCCTAAACAAGCCACACTACAGATCTCACTCACACATGCTGTCCCTTTTTGGGGAGCAAGTCAAAAGTGGCACATTATGTGCAGCTGTTTGTTGATAAATGTGCCTGTGTGGAATTATTGTCTTTCTGGTAAGACTTTATTGAAATATTTAGATTTATACCATAGAAAAAAATTCCAGATATGTGTTTTTGTCCATATTGCCCAGCCCTAATTGAAAGCATTAATGTGGCTAAACAACAAAGTATCGTCAGCTTCATTCAGATCCATTTCTAATTTACATATTATTGCATTACGTGTTCCCAATCTGCCTTAGAGATGCATTTTTGTGCACAGTGAGCTCATCTTTGCAGCTGCAGCAGTATCACTGGTATTTCTCTTGTCTGTTTGAATCAGTCACACATTGGGAGAAGCACCTGCCTACACCCACCCACACACCCCCCACACACACAGGCCTCTGATGCCCTCTCCGAGCGTAGCAGGATGTGGCAATGCGAGCTATTAGCTGAAACCTCTGTGGCCTCCCTGAGGAAGCCTGACATTTTACAACCCTGGAAGCACTGGTTCCTCCTGCGATGAAACATTTACTCTTTCATTTGTGCAGCTTTTCCTCCCGTTTGTTTTGGTCCCACGTTACAGATGTCACAGCCACTATAGATACTAAATGGATGTATTTACTCCATGATCCAGTCATTGTTTATGATGGAGGTGTGATCCCAGAGGTATAAAGAGTACTGATATATCCTACTCAAGTAGTATTGTTACTGTATTGAAATTGTACTCAAGTACAAGTAAGTCATTCATAAAATACTCAAGTATAAGTAAAATGTAGCTCAATTAAATAGTACTCAAAGCATGTTTATTTGGGAATAAATCTTGCCACTGTTCTCTTGCAGTAAACATCTCATGTATAAACTTAAAAAGGAAGAGACCAAATCTTGCACGATTGGAATTTAATTTAGCTTCCACAAAGGCATCTATCTGTCTACAAAGCAAGAAATGTCTGTCTGTGTGTGTGTGTGTGTGTGTGTGTGGCTCAAATATCTCTGTGGTTCAGGGACAGAGAGAGCTGAGACTTTCAACATGGCTGCTGCTTGGTTCAAAGGTGTGCGTCGTCAGATTTGTTTGGACTGCAATGATGTTGGTCATTAATGATTTCATGAAATTGTCCACCGGGAGCGGCACTTTTGTGAAATTTTAGAACTGACGACATCACTGTGGATTTAGTCTTTGATGGCTTTGATCATGCAGAACAGTTGGACGGGTTGAGGCATCCTGTGGGGGCACCAGAGCCAATCACTCTGTGGGCAGAGGGTGGATGGTGTCTGGCAAGGGGAAGCCTGTCCCGAGCAGAGGCACCGTGGCGGCTGGGGCGCCGTCTGCGCGTGTATGCGGCCCGGGGCTAGGGCGTCGTTCGTTCGTGTGTGTGTTTTTAATTCAAAATCAAATTTGCATTAGGAATTAAGTGTTTACAAGTTCTGTTTAAAGAGGATTTAACTTTTGTTCTGAATTAAAGAGGAATTAAAGCTCCCATGTAAACCATCCATGGAAAAGCTACTTAACCTCCCTTATTTCTATAGCAAGACTTTCTACGGGCACTGCACTAGTCTGTATAAAATAAAATGTTTTTCAAAATGTACAATTCTTTTTTTTTTTTAAATAAAATAACCAATTATTTAAATTCAAAAATGAAAAAGGTATATGGCTTTAAGTATAGCTACATTCATGAAAATAACCGGCATTCAATGCTGTTTTGGCGCAGAGCATTACATTTAATCTGATAGTTGTCTAGTAATTTTACAATGTTTGTTGATCATTTTAAAACAAAAACTCAGTAACGGTTGGGTGTAGAAATGTAACAAATTACTTCACCAATCACCAAAACGTAGTTAAGTACAAGTAAAATGACTGATTTAGAAATATACTCTAAAAAGTACCTATATAATGTGAGTACTTGTAATCCATTACTTTCACCTTTGTGTAATACACATCACCGTAAACAAGTGATAGCTTTGTACTGGTTTTAATGGCTTTTTAATGCAGTGCATTGCTCATATTACACATTTCCCTTAATTTGCTTCCCTGGGAGGTCTGCAGAGAATCTAGAAATATTTACACATCGCGTAAAATAAAAAGCCCCTGTGTAAAGCTATTGTTGAATATTTCATAACCTGAAGGCTTTTGTTTGACACCATCATGTGTTTTTGTTTCCCTTCAGGAAGGCAGAGCCACCGTTAACCAGGACACCAAGCTGGACAACAGGGTGATTGATCTCAGGGTGAGTGGCTGCATCAGCTTAACTCAACTTTAACTTTGTGTCAAAGCCTATTATTTAAAAAAATTTAACGTTTGAAAACAGGAAAAAAGATTTCACGCTGTTCGGATCAAACATACTGTATGTCCTTTTTAAGAATTCTACCTGCTGGTTTCTTCTAAACTTATAGACTTTCACTGGAACATTCCAAATCTAGGTGGTGGAATATTTTTAGTGCCGTAAATCTCGTACGTTGTGGGAGATATGCCGAACCTTGGGCAATGAGCCTAAGACGTGGGGCCACAAAGTGTCTCATTGTCTCTGATATGTTCCTCCCACGTGGATGATGTGGCAGCAGGAAGGCTCCAACTGCACCAAGCAGCACTAGGCTAACAACACCTGCTTCTGTAACCCTGTGCACTTTAGACTCATCTGCACACACGCCTGTCATCACTTTTTGCTCTGTGGAACTCAGCAGAAGCACAAAGTGGATCCCACACCTGCAGATACTGAGAACAAGCGTCATAAAGTCCTTTCAATGATAATTGAACTCATTAAAACAACCGCCTCTGCAACTGGATCATCATTTAACACTCATACACTTTACTAAATCACTCGTATGCATTAAGCTGTTGGAAATAGTTGTTGACTTGTGTAACTAGTTAAATTAAGGTTGGATGATGTATGTGTATAAATATATATATATTGCAAAATCATTATTTTATCACTACTTTTGTTGAGTTTTTTCAGACTATTTTGCGAGTTATTACAAAATTATAGAAAACGTTTACTCCTGCTGTTTGTAGGGATGTCCCGATACAACTTTTTCACCTCCAATACGATACCGATATTTCAGTCTTGAGTATTGGCCAATATTTATACGATAGCTGCACAAATCATACATAATTTTATTACTCTTTTTGCTGTGTGGAATGTTAGAAAAGGCTTGATCAAGTGATATTAATCAAAGAACAATAGTCAGCAACAGTAGGTATGAGAAAAACTGACCCATTTATTATTAACCAATTGGTTACATACATTTTAACCTTCAACATAATAACTACAGTATTCTACAATTGGATAAATATAATATATATCGGAGATTTTAGACACTGTCCGATTAAAATCCGATAATAGTTTTTTTTGGCTGATATCGGCCCATTATCAGTATCGGATCGGGACATCCCTAGTTGTTTGCATCAAACCTGTTGGAAATGTGGACAATTGTTGACTTGTGTGACTAGTTAAGGTTGGATAGGCTGCAAAATTGGGCTGGATTATATAAATAAATATATATGTGTGTATATATATATATATATATGTTGAGTTTATTCACACTATTTTGCAAGTTATTTCCCAGTAAAACAAAACAAACCAGTTTTCCGAGCCCTAAACTGAAAAAAATAATAAAAGAAAATAAGGCGGTTTTAAAATTTAAGTAAGCAATGGAGCAAACTTGTTCCATTTAAAATTAAACAAAAATGTTCACATGCAAAACTTTCTTAAAAGTAATTTTAGTCACACAGAGTTTTTCTTTACCTTAAACACAACAACATTAAAGTAAGGCGCTCACTTGCTACGTAACAAGGCAGCAATATCACTTCAGTGAATTTAAGTTGTGTTTTTTTTGTGGTCTCACACTCATTAAAAAAAATACTACCTTAAACGGTTCCATGAAGACTGACTGCAATTGTCAGTCTTCCTCAGAGGCATCTGCTGATCGCTTTAAAGTGTTTTTACGAGTTATTTTTATTGTGTGCCACGGCACAAGATGGGGATTGCTGACCACTGCTTTGCTACTTTATTTCATCAGTAAATCTATTGTTCTTCATTAATTTAAAAACCGTACGCTTCTTCTTTGTAGGTTTTTAGTCCATTGTTGAATTTCTCTGCAAAGATGCAATATTGTTATTATAAGTTGCCACAAAGCAGAAATCCCTGTAGTAAAGTCAAAAACATTGTCCATAATTGCCTTCACCTGATATTCTCAGAGTTCTACCTTTTCCTTCTTCACATTTTACAGCTTTATTTTGTCCCTTTGAAGCTTCACTGTGAGAACCAGGGCCATTAAAGCTTCAGTTTCAACCCACAGAAACATGTACAGTTTGTTTGTTGCTTCGAGGCACGGCGGCAGCTTTTTTTTTTAATCTTTCTTTGCCTTTCAATTCCTTTCAGAGCAGCGACTTTCTCACGTGTGGTTTCGTCATCTCACTGCAGACTTTCAGTGGGAAAAAGAAAGGGTTTCTTCGCTTTCTAAACGTGACTGTGGTCTTACACAGACTGGTTTTCTCTGGGTTTAATGTCGGAACAGCCCCATTGTGAAAGACGGTGACCAAATGACTGGTAAACGGCTCATCAGCCCACTGGTTCAAGTGTTTTACGCACTCCGTGTTCTCATTTCACTTAGCGCCGTTATCAAAAGTGAAAGAGGAGTTTGGAGCCACACCGCACTGAAGCAATATCTGCAGATTAATGAGATTTCCTTAGACAAGTTATCACCTTTTTATTCTGCCAACTGCTCCTCTGGTGACTCCTCTTCAGAGGTAGAAATGAAGGGAAAATTCTAACTTTTAATTAGCAGATATGCATAATAAGTGAAAGTGTCTGTCTTTTTTTTTTCTTGACTTGAAAAGAAAAGCAGACGTGTTCAACGTAGAAAATCTGTGGTCACTTTGAGATGAATCAGTCGATTTCAGGAAACGTTCTGGTTTTAACGATTTCTTTGTTCCCTTCTGTTCAACGGTCGCACTGCTGTGGTTCTCAAGACATCAGGTGTTGTCTCGAGAGTGATTATTTTTTTTGCCATTTGAAAGAAAAAAAGAGAAGTGTTGGAGCTAATTTTGATGTTTAAATAATTTAATATTTTACCTTAAAGTGGTCATTAATTTACTGTTTATTTAACTATAAACTTGTTTCTTTTTGTGGGATTTATTTATTTTGTATTCTTTGTTTGCACTGGGTAAATTCTAAACATTGACCAGGTGATCCTTCATTAACTGGGCAGGTTATGTAGGAGGGGCAAGCATCAAACGTCAATGAGGGAACGCCAAGTTGTCGGTGATTTGTAAATGGAATAAACCAAAGAAAACAGAGATTGCTTAGTCATTGATATTTTTTTCTTGCTCCAGCTTTCTCTGTGCCCCATGAACATTAATTTCAGATTTTTGACATAAGAAGTGTAAATTCAGCTTGTGTTTCACACTTTGTGTTAATAATAGTGTGTGTGTGTGTCCTCCCAAAGACGACGACCAGCCAGGCCATCTTCCGCCTGCAGTCAGGTGTGTGTCAGCTCTTCAGAGACACTCTCACCAATAAAGGCTTCGTGGAGATCCAAACTCCCAAAATAATATCAGGTAAAAGGACATTCTTCACCCTGAATCATTTCTGATTAGACTTTTCAGCGAAAAAGAACGTTTGTTTTTATGTAGACACCCACCAACAACCGCCTGCTTAGTCATTGCTTCACAGTGAGGTCGCCGTTTTTTTTTTTTTTTTCTCTAGACTGTCTCTCAAATCAGAAACCAATGGTGAACTGCAGTTAAACTGTTTAAACAGTGTCATGGGCGGTGTCGATGCAAACCACCCTAAAGGTAAACTGATTATTAGTGCTGAGTAATATGGACCAAAACTCATATCGCGATATTTTATTTCAAAATGGCGATAAACGTCATAAATCTTGATATTTTTAACTTGATAATGTCTGACAAAAAGACAATTCTGGGTTAAATTTGCTGATGCCCCACAGGCACATTTATTAACAAACAGCTGCACAATATGTGACACTTTTCTCCAATAAGGGACAGCACATGTGAGTGAGTTCTGTAGTGTGGGTTGTTTAGGGGAAGGTTGGGGTTAGGACGCACTCAGAAATGTATCCGTGTTTTTCATGTTGTTCTGAGAACTAACGAAAACAGCAACTCCTGAAATAAGTATTTTAATACAAAATAAGCTTTAAAATATATAAATATAGGCGATAGTGTAATTTTCAATATCGTCAAATTAAAAATTCTGATGTAGCTTGAATTTCGATATATTGCCCAGCCCTAGTGTTTGTTAGGCGTGTAATGGATCCATTGGTTCAGCAATGATCCAATCAAATCAATCAACATTTTTCTTAGAAAACAAAAGAATGATTTTCATTTAAATGCAGTGAAATTGTTAAAGCACCATCATTGGTTAGTATTTCTTTTCTTACTTTAGTTGTAATGTAACTGGTTGTGTTGAATGGGTAGAAAATATTGTATGAAATTAATCGAAAACAAATTAAAATGAAATTGTGGCAGACTTTGTAATATCTGCAAATATTATACCATTGTCCAAAGAATCGATATTTACACCCCTAGTGTTTGTCTAATTTGAAGTTTCTATTTTATTTCATATAATACATGTAACTATTATGTTTTAAATTATTTTATTGTTTTTCAAACCAAAATAAAGTACAATAAATAAAAATAGACAATATTAGCTCTAATAAAGCAGAATGCACATGCTTTTGTTCTTAAATATTTGGCTGATTTGTTATTGACTTAGTTTCCTGTCACGTTTGAAACAAACGGCTAAACGCGTACTTCCACATTTTCGAAATTGCTGATGTTTGGAAAGCTGCTCTCACAATATCAGTTTTTCTAGTTGGCGCGCTTTTTTCTTTTTTTTTTTTAATCTAGTTGGCGCTCTTTATTCCTTTTTTGTTCTTTTTGCATAACTGCATCTTCCTAAACTCCTCCCCCTTCCCCTTCCGTCTCCACCCCAGGTTTTTTTTTTTTTTTTTTTTTACAATGTGAGAGTATCAGATTAGGGCTTTTTGACGTCAAAGCAGAAACAGGAGATGTTTGTCTAAGTCTGACCTCTGTAGTGTCGTACTTCAGTTTGTTTTTGAAAATATCACAGTTTGTTGAGGAATCTGTCAAAAAAAAAAAAAAAATTATAATTTAATCAGTTTGTCAGACTTTTACAAATGTGAAATTTGTTTGGAGCATTGTCTGGATAATAAACAACTTACTGAGTTCCAACAGCCAGTGAACAGATGCCGTTAATCATTCTCAGGTGTGTTCAGTGAAAGTGTGGAAGTGCAAAATCCCAATTTCCTTTAAGAAGCAGCCGTATTTGTCAAAAGTGTCAACATGCACGGTTTAGAAATCTTTTTTCCTTGATTGCTTTTTTTTCCTTTTCCTTATTTTCCTTTTTTTCTCTCTTTTTTACCTTTTTATTTTTCCCCTTTTTTTCTTTTTTCTTTGTTTTTCTCCTTTTTTTCTTCCCCGTATTTTTTCTTTTTCCTTTTCTTTTCTTTTCTTTTTCCCTTTTTCTTTTTTCTTCCTTGTTTTTCTCTCTTTTTCTTTTCCCCCTTTTTTGTTTTCCCCACCTTTTTGTTCTTTTTTTCCTTTTGTTTCCCTATTTTTTTCTTTCTTTTCTCTTTTTCCTTTTCTTTTTTTCTCCTTTTTCTTTCCTAATGAATTTTTCTTTCATTGCTAACGTTGTCTTTTTCTCCACATGTAGCTGCCAGTGAAGGTGGAGCAAACGTCTTCACTGTGTCCTACTTTAAAACCAGTGCCTACCTGGCCCAGTCCCCCCAGCTCTACAAGCAAATGTGCATCTGCGCTGATTTTGACAAGGTCTTTTGTGTGGGTCCAGGTAAGACCATCCCTTTGTCCATCCCTCCATCTGTCACTAATGCGTTCCAACAAACAGCACAATGAGCGGCTGGAGTGCAATAAAAGGAAATGTAGACCCTATTAAGTGAGGTGACAGTTTGAAAATGGCTCCAAATGCTTTCAGATTGTTAAACTTTAAACAATCCTTCCTCTCCTTCTCTTTGTGTGTTAGAGACACAATGGGACCAGTAAAACACTTTATAGACCTCCTTAAATGATGAACTTATCAAACAGTGCCCCCCTGTGACCATCAGAGAGAACACGCTCACTTGCGTCCAGCTCCGGAAACCAATGTGTCACTTTTTTTTTTTGTAGTTCATGTCAGATTTTCAGCCAAAGATAACGATAACCCCGTGGGAGTCTGCTTCACATTCAGCATTTTTCACACAGCCCTCAGGTCTTTGTTTGCTTCAGTGTAGCAGCGCTGCCAGGGGAATCAAAGGGCTGAGGGTCATTACTGCATCTCTATCCTCAGCACTGTTGCCGTAGTTACACATGCACCCATTCATCAAGGAAAAGAGAATTGGGATCACCTCTGCACCAAAATCCCATCGGCCACAACTGTAGATGTTTTTTTTTTTTTTTTCCAATTTCAAATAAAATGCTGCGGTGCTACGTCGCCGTTATCATACAAAAAGAAACCTTCTGATCGAGAGGTTGGGGGTTCGATCCCAGTCTATATTTGTCAAAGTGACCTTGGGCAAGACACAGAACCCCAAGTTGTGCCTTGCATGGCAGCTCAGTCAGGTGTGTGAATGTGAGTGTGAACAGGTGAATGAGCTGTTATTAGGGATGTACCGATTGACTCAACTCCCGATACGATTCGATTCACGATACTGGGTTCACAATACGATTTGATTCACAATACTGGGTTCACGATACGATTCTCTCATGATTTATTTTACAAAATGGGACTGTAGACAAATGATGACTGAAAAATATTTCTTTATTTTTTTTGGGAAAAAAAACTATAAAAAACTGTACTGTTTTCCTTTTATTTTTCATTGTCAAAAGAATTCCTTGATAAACTATTCAAAACAATGCAATTTAACTAAAAATAAATCTTGAATGAAATAATTAAAGGAATAATACAAATGAAGAAGAAGCCTATTAATTTAAATTCTGGTTCTATAGTAAACAATACAAAACTGCATAATAGTTCTTTTTCTTTTTAAAAGTGCAACTTAAAATGTTTTTTGTGCCTTAACAATTGGACTTAAAAAAAACACCAGTCTGCACTGTATTTACGTCAGATATTTGTTTGGACCAGCAGAGGGCGCTGGTATCCCAGTGGTCGGTTGACATGCAGATATTCTTGCAGTGAATAAGAGATGCTATGCTAGCAGACAGAGCTAATAGAAAAACATGACTTTTTCAGATATTCACATAATATTACAGATATTCTTCGGTGCTAAAGGATTAAGGAATCATTTATGAATATGTTTGAGAGTAGAAGGCGGCCAGAAAGAAAGTAGTAGCAGATTCTGCCCACCGCCAACACTTCTTAAAAAAAGTACTGCGATTCAATTTTCACTGTATCGATGTGAACTCTGATACCTATGAATCGATTTTTAGCTGCCTTACGATTAATTGTTACATCCCCAGCTGTTATTGTAAAGCGCTTTGAGCCTACTTCAGTGTAGGGATAAAAGGCTTTATAAATCAAGTCCATTTATCATTTATCATCCCATTTACACACACACACGAAAGCAGATGTCATTATAGTTACATTTGAAGTAATTTAGTTTGTAGTCCAGGGGTCATCATCCTTTTTGTAACTGTGAGCCACTTCATAGATACCGTGTAGTCCAAAGGGCTACTGTAGAAAAACACTTCTTAAATATTAAATGTTCACGGTTTCACTTTGACTAGAGGGTAAGATAATACGGAAGGCTAAAAAGGTAGGAAATGTTTAAGTTTCAACATGCAACACTTCATTTCTCCTAATTTATTCACTTGTTTCATTACATTTCATAGAAAATGATCATCTTCCTATTTTACTAACAAACAACTTTTAACTAAATGTACAACATGTAGCAATGATGTCATATTTTACGAAAATCTACCTTGTGTTTTTAGAACTATATTTTATATATATGTGTATCATATCATACATAACATATCACTACCCATACACAAAGATGTTTAATTTAATACTACGTCTGTCATGTGTATTTATTGTTTTGAGTTTGATGCTTGGAAAGTAAATCCCGAGGGCCCGCGGGCCCCATGTTGGTGACCCCTGTTCAGATGTGTTTAAACTAGTGGACTGAGACGTGGTGTGAATCCAACAGCAGAAATATCCATGTTTATATGATATGAAGACATTCTTATGCACAACTTTAAATGATACATTCGACTCATTGAGGATTTTCATGCTTGTGCACGGGATGCACTGTGTTTCATAACACACACATTGCAGTGTGTGTGTAAGTGTAGAAACACATGCTAACCCTGCAGCTGGAGCCACTGACACATGTAGCAATCATGACATCATTAGTTATTCATCGAGGTACAAAGAAACGTCTGAAACCTCATCAAACAAACATTAAATATGCACCGTTCATTAGCAGTTTACAGGAGACGTGGATGTGTTATTAGACAGTTTGTGTGTAAAAACATTAGCATTTAATTTGCTTCCATTTACATGCACGGCCAAGGACGGTCATCATACCTCAGGGTTCCTTTGTGTAGAGTCTATAGCAGTGGTTCCCAAACTTTTCACTGTCCCGTACCCCTTCACACATTTCATCTGAAGTTATGAACCTCCTACTCCTGCATGCTAAAAAAAAAACATAATGTCATGTTTTGGTGAAATTTCTCTCTGAATTTTATCTATCCTGATGAGGATTACTATGTAATAAAGAATTATAAAAATCTGTAAGGACACAATAAATCTTATACTTAAGATTTGTTAAAGTAGTCTACTGGCATTTTCTGTGAGAAAAAACAATTTTTCATCACCCTGAAACTGTGAAATACAACTTTAATGAGAAGCATGAGGTTGAGAGGATCCACAGAACCTGAGAGAATTTGAGTCTTAGATCATTCTTCACACAAAGACTGGTTTTGTATTTTTTTTTTTCATGTTTGTCAAAGCTGAAAATCCACTTTCACACAAGTACGTGGTGGCAAACGGCATCAAAGTAAAGCAGTGTAGCTTTTTTTAATGAGATTGTATCTCTGTGACCACTAGAGGGCAGTCTTACAGAGATGTAATTTATGGCAATGCATGGAGGCTCTTGACTAGGGTTGGGCATCAAGTATTGATTAGTCCCTGGGATTAAATTTCCGATTCTCCTGGAATCGTTCAAATTTTTGAATTTTAACATGTACCAATCCACCGCCCGAAAGAAGAAGCCGCCGAACACCAACAAAGAAGAATCCAGCAAAGAAGAATCCACTGGAAGTGTTACCGCGCAACCATGAATATCGATAAAATACATGTATATACTTTTAATATACATTGCATACAATACATTCATTGTACAACTGCCTCCTAAAAGAAATGTATATCGTTAAAAATCGCAATCGTTCAAATTCAAATGACGTCCAACTCTACGTCCAACTCTACTCCTGACCGCTGCTCTATTTATTCTTTTTTTTTTATCCACATAACCCCAATGACTATTTGTGTACCCGTACCCCACTTTGGGAACTTAGGGTGTAGAGAGTTAATCGTATCCAGATCCTCATCCCACTTTTCTCCTTTTCTCTTCTTACACTGTGCAGTAATCATGTATAATAATAATATTAGGTGATAATATTTTTAGTTAAAGTAAACCCTGAGGTGGTCACCAGTTGATCATTGGTTTACCAACACTAAACCAGTTCTGTTTCAGTCTTCAGGGCCGAGGACTCCAACACCCACCGTCACCTGACTGAGTTTGTGGGCCTGGATATTGAGATGGCTTTCAACTACCATTACCATGAAGTGATCGAGTCCATCACTGACACCATGGTGCAGATCTTCAAAGGCCTCAGAGACAAGTAGGATGTGATTATTACTCTGAGAAGCCTTTGGGTTTCATTTGTTATTGGTCGACTCATAAATGCACTGTTGATGAAAGGTCAAGTGGAAGGACTTGATTTAATTTATTAGGATCTCAGCTTTTCTTCCCGTAGTCCACCACAAGCACCGTGAACTGTTGGCACGTAGTCAAATGTCAAATTGAACATAATCTCACCAGCTGCTGCTCCGATGAACGCCTTCGCACTGCCAAGAAGAGAAAGTTCAGTGTAGCACTTGTGCCTCCTAGTGGTGGAGATGTGAACTGCATCTATAAAGCACAGATTTTATGCAAGAAAACCAGTTTCAACAATGTTTAGAAGGGTTAGAAAACTGAGCTTTGAAGAGACGTACAACATTTAAGGATTTAAATAAAGTTTTATGCAAAAAAGCATTACAGAAAGATGTTTATACATGGACTTAATTGTAGAGAATAATAAAAAAAAAATTATAATAAAGGTGCAATAACAAAAAATAAATTGGAACAATAGCTTCGTAACCTTTTGTAAACATCTTTCAATGCTAGCACTTACTGCAGGGTACTTAATATTACTCAAGTCATCAAAAGCGTCCAAGTCCTTCACAAAAATGTATCAAATCTTTTTAAAAATGTGGTGTTTGGTCTTATGAATATATGTGATTCTCTTCAATGACAAACTAAAAGCATTTGTTTTACTCTGAACCTCTTTATTGTAAATATGTACGTAGAAACTTTGGACTTTCCTCTGGGATTTCACATTTAACAGATGATTGGAAGATGTGGTATTGCATGTTTTAACGTAGGAGGTAATTGGATGCAAATGGGTCAAAGTAGGCGGGGCTTAGACCGTTTGATCCGCTTGTTTTTATGACCTGTAGAGAGACATAAAACTCTTAAATCATATGAGTCTTTGGTTTGGGTTTGATTTAAAGTTGAGGTTCCTAAGCAGGAAGTGAGGGTACATTCAGATCTGCAGTTCAGACCATTCATCTTATAAAAAAAAAACATCTAATGGTGTGTTTTTGTTATTATAACCAGTTTTCAGACAGAGATCCAGATGGTGAACAAACAGTATCCAAGCGAGCCTTTCAAGTTCCTGGAGCCCACACTGAGGCTGGAGTACACAGAGGCGTTGGCCATGCTGCACGAGGCCGGGGTGGAGATGGGCGACGAGGAGGACCTCAGGTTGGAAGACATTCCTCCACTACAGCCACAGGATTGGATTAAATAAAAGCAGAAAACTGTGATTTATGAGTCTGTTTGTGAACCAGGACGAGATTCTTCCAGATTTAGATCATAATCACAGATCAGATCAGTTTGTTTACATTATTACATTAATGACTTTTTCTGTTTTTTATACAGTACACCCAATGAAAAGCTGCTTGGCCGTCTGGTCAAAGAGAAGGTGAGTTCATTCTAACATCTTTCCTTGAGTACTCTACAACACAGGTGTCAAACTCAAGGCCCGGGGGCCAAATCCGGCCCTCTAGAGCATCAAATCTGGCCCGCTCGAGAAAAAATGATTAAAAAAAAAACATGAAACATTTTGTAAATGACCAACTAATTCAGCTGTAGATGCGTATATCAGCCCTTCCAAATACAAAAATTCTATTTAAATCCACTATATTTACAGAGCTTAGATTTCCATATTTCACGACGGCTGTCATTATTAATCTGAAATTTTCCTCAAATTATTCCACAAAGTTTCCCCAAATTTCCAAAATCAGGGAGATTTAGGTGAAGATCCTGCATGGACTGATATAGTCTTTTATTTCATCATTTACTGTAGATATCATTTATACATAGAAATGTAAACCAGGACACGTTAATGTTGAATTTACCCTTTTTTCCACCTTAAATCTAAACCTACTTAGATCAAACTGGTTTGTATTTGGCCTCTGAACTAACTCATTCAACACCAATACTTTAGGGCATCCAGTTTAGTCTGCAGGAAAAAGTAATAATTACATCTTTGTAGATGTCGCAGGCCCTCAAAATACACAAATTAAATTAACTGTCACAATATTTGCCAGCACTCACGATTATATCACATGATGGCAATCATTTTGGGGGCGACCGTGGCTCAGGTGGTAGTGGGATTGTCCTCTGATTGAGAGGTTGGGGGATATGTGTCCTTGGGCAAGACACTGAACCCCATGTTGCTCCCAGTGGTTGACTAGTGCCTTGCATGGCAGCTCTGTCCCATTGGTGTGTGAGTATGAGTGTGAATGGGTGGATACTGTATGTAAAGCACTTTGTGACTTCTGTCTGTGAAAGGTACTATAGAAATAAACATTACTTCCTTATTTTTAAAAGCAAGCTGTCACTTTCCCCCCAAAATTCAGCAATTTCACTTAAATTGTTCCACAATGTCTCTTCAGATTAAATAGAAATTAATCTCAAAATCAAGTAAATGTAGGTGAGGACAGGGACTGAAATCTGTCACTTATTGCTTATATTATTATTATTATTATTATTATTATTATTATTATTGTTATTATTATCCGTGCCTCACATTTATATACAGTAATTTAAAGGTGGAAGTGCAAAGTAGGGCATGTTATTGTTGAAATTGTTTGTTTTCCCGCCTATAATCTGTGGTCCACGAGGGATTAAACTGGTCCGTATTTGGCCCCTGAACTAAAATAAGTGAGTTTGACACGTCTGCTCCTTTATTTAATTTAACTTAAAATTTACACATTTTAAAACGAGTGGTAAATGTAGTGAAGGGAGGAAAAATCTTTTTAAAATATACATTTAACAGTTATGTCCAAATAATGACAAATCCTGATTGTATTTTTGCTTTGTGTATTTCTTATTTTTTCCTACAGTATGACACTGACTTCTACGTGCTGGATAAGTATCCACTCGCTGTCCGACCTTTCTACACCATGCCTGATCCCAACAACCCAGTAAGCCTTTGATTCACCAACTCTTGTTGAATACGTTTGTAAATGTAGAAATATGAATCAAAACTCTGCCTTCTAATGTTGACTGTTGTGTTTTTTTAATTCTAGAAATACTCCAACTCTTATGACATGTTCATGAGAGGAGAGGAGATCCTGTCTGGAGCTCAGAGAGTCCACGACGCTCAGCTTCTGACTGAACGAGCCACACATCATCAGATTGGTGAGAAAACAACAGATTTGAATCAAACAAAAGCTTGTGATTTAGTTTAAAACAGTGGTTCACAACCTTTTTTGGATCGTGACCCCATTTTAATATCACACATTTCTGACAACCACCTGTTATATTGTGTTACAAATACAGAGTATTTATATTTTATACTGCATTTAATAGGAACTAGATTTATACTTGTGATAGAATACAGTTGAGTTAGTTTAAAAAAAGAATCCAAATTTATAAATGTAAACAATTCATTTTTAATCAGTTTTTTCTTTATTTTATTTTCAAATAAACATTATACAAACACACAACAGGGTCTCAATAGATTCCATTAACACAGACAAAGAAAGTAAATAGTAATAATGATAATAATAATAATGGTAAAATAATAATAGCTTTGAGAAGCCTTATATATTAAGAATTTGCCCACATTAAATCAAACCATACAAATCAATTCAGACTCATAAGTTATTTACTTAAGCTGGAAACTTAACTCATTGCAGGTATAATAAATAAGGTATAATGACAACTTACTATTGTAATCCTTTAATCAGTATTTTCCAATTAATTACTAGACCCCGTTTAAATTCTAAGTGACCCCACATGGGCCCCGACACCAAAGCTGAAAAAAACACTGGTTTAATGTTTACAGCTATTTTAAAGACACATATTTTTCCTGTTTTTTCATAGATCTGGAGAAGATCAAGGCGTACATTGACTCTTTCCGATACGGAGCGCCCCCACATGGTGGTGGAGGGATAGGTGAGGAACATTCCAGCTTTTTAAATGACTGATAGGAGGGTATTTATCTGCATCCTGATGGATAATGTGGTTGGAAACTGCTTTGTCTGGTTCCTTCGTAGGTCTGGAGAGAGTGTGCATGCTGTACCTGGGCCTCCACAACGTGCGTCAGACCTCCATGTTCCCCCGTGACCCCAAACGACTGACCCCATAAACACTTCACTGATTGAGCTCAGCCAGTCTAACACACACACACACACACACACTAATCCACAATAGAAGAAGGCAAAGGACAGCTAGTGCCACCTAGTGGTTGTAACATGGGACAACTCAAACTGATCAGTCAGATCAGAAGATGCAGCTCTAACAGTCGCTGATACATTACTTTATTGATCAATGAATAACAGACAGATTAGAGAAAGAGCTTAGTGCTTTTAACGTGTGCGCACACACACACTCACACACGCAATAACTCAATCCAACCACTAATCAAAGACTCAGTATTTTTTATTATATGCAGTGGTTTAACAATAATTTCATACTGATGTTTTACTACTGAGACATGTCAGGCTATTGTTGGGGGGTGGGGTTCTGTAACAGCCGTTTTGTAATTAATGCAAACAAATGTCTTTAATAAAACAGAGATAACACATTGGAAGCAAGTGTGGCTTTGTGTTTGTGACAAATCATATGCTGAGGTTTTGGTTGGATAAAGTAAAAAAACATCTATACATGGTTAGGGCTGGGCAATATCGATCAAAACTCAAACCTCGATAATAACTAAATAAAGTCTTACCAGAAAGATAATTCTGGCTTAAATTTGCTGATTAAAAAATGCAACACAGACACATTTATTAACAAACAGCTGCACAATATGTGTCACTTTTGGCTTTTTCTCCTGTAAGGCCGAGGTTCTTGGGGTCTTGAAACACTGGAAGGGGGTCACCAGATGCCTTCAAGAAACCAAAAATATATATTTTTTTAACGATTTAAGCCGATTCTTGCTTATTTTTTACAATTTTTCTGCAACTACACCAAACGTGCCATATTTTAACCTATTTTATTAACTTTTTCTTCCCATATTTTTTGCTCATTTTCATGCATTTTTTCTACATTACTCCTATTTCTGCCACTTCTCCATCAAATTTCAACCCTTTTCTGCACATTTTTTCCACTTTCAAGACATTTTCAGCACTTATAAACCCTTACCACCACTTTTCCCACCTAATGTTGACACATTATTGTCATTTTTAACTTCTTTTAACCATATTTAATGCTCATTTTTTACCAATTTAACCACATTCCCAATTTGTAATGAAATGATTTGCCAGCTTGAAGTTATTGTTCCTACTTTTTAAATTATGTTACATTATATTAAATAAGCTATATATATATATATATATATATCCGAGGTGATATTGTAATTTTCTATACAGTCAAAAATACAAAGGCCTAAACATGCTACAAAGAAAGTAAAAGTTCTGTACAAGCAGTGTTTTTCTTTCTGTGAGCTCAAACTATAGCCAGTATAGTTACATACAGTATAAATAGTTCCACATTTTACTAATCACAGATCAGTGCTGATATAAACTGGTTTACACACTGGGTTCAGTCAGTAGCTGCTCCGCTGACTTGAAGGATGAAGAAGAAGATGTGGACGATGTCGATGTAGAGAGAGAGCGCTCCGTACACGTACTCCTCAGGGCTGATCGCCAACTCTCGATTTCCAAGCAGCAGCTGAGTGTTGTAAACCAGAAACTAGAGATACAGGAGGAGGAAGAATAATTAGCTCAGGTTAGAACGTAGAGGTATAAACAAGAAGGCATTTATCATAACAGATCATTGATCTACGACACGAACACCTCCCATCTAATAAAACAACAAATAAAAGTAATTTCTTCATATACTGCATACAATTAATGTATACAAGATTTAACAATACCGTGCATACAGCTCTTCAGAATGTCCTTAATATTATCAGATTTAAATGTGAAAAGTTGGGTTTTCTTTCAGAATGCAGGTTAAACTATTAGTAGATTCAGCTGCTCAGTGGTGGAATTTTTAATTTAGTTAATTCATTATTTTATACAATTATGTTCATGATCTTTATTGTAATGTTCAGACACAAAGTTTGTGATTTTGTGTGTAACTTAGAAGGGTCATATTGTGACATGGTCAACTTGGAAGCAGTTATTTTGAAAATGGTGACATAAGATAAAGGGTAAAGGGGTGAGAAAAGATGAACCCCAATATTTCTAGTTTATTTTAACCTCAACTAAGTCAAAAAACAATAACAATAAAATCCATTTTGGCAACAGAAATGGCCAAAATGACATACCGCACCAGACTTTTTATTGAGTTTGCTTTATTTTATGTTTTTTTTTTTTTTTTTTTTTTTTTTTTTTTAGCAATTACTAGACATTTCAGGTGACCCCATTTTAATTCCAGGCGACCCCACATGGGGTCACAACCCCAAGGATGAAAAACACTGCTGTATTGTATTTGGTACAGTAAAAATAAACACAACTTGAACTGCCCTCATTTACCTTATGTCAGTGTGAACTCACCAGAGTGTAAACCAGGGCTCCGATAGCTGCGTAAACCATGTGTAGCCAAGGGACCTGTGGAGTGACGTAAGAAAGGCCTGTGAGCAGACATAGGGCAACTGCACGCCTGGGGGCCACATGCGGCCCTCAAGCTAATTTTGTGCGGCCCCCAAAAGTAAACGCACAAAATGACTTTAAAAAAAAAAAACATACAGTACCCAATATTTACACCAAAAACTTAGCGGATGACCACAAAAATACAGAAAAATAACTGAAAAACTGTAGAAAACACACTGAAAAAATGACTCCCACAACACAAAGTGACTTCATAACCACGCAAAATGAGAGAAAAACACACAAAGCAACAACAGAAGTACACATAATAACAGAAAATAATACAAAACCACAAAAAAATACATAAAATTACTCCAAAAACACAAATATAACAAAAATAACAGTAAAACACATGTAACACAAACCAAACAAATACATAAAATGACTCCAAAAACACATAACAGTGTTACAAAAATAACAAAATATACAAATCAACCACAAAAACAGGCAAACCCTTTGTGTGTCTTGTATAAATGTCTATTTGTCATTATTCTAAACGCTGACATGAATGTAATACTTTGGTCCTGGGATCTGACAGTCACATGTGTGGCCCCGCTGTGATAAAACTTGCCCATCTTGTTACACACGCACATCCATCCACCTTCTCTCTGATTTGTTGCTCCAAAACACTGAGAAACTGGAATAAATGGTAGAATGTGACCAAAGAGTCCTCACTCTGTCACTCACTCACATATTGAAAGGAGAGCACAACGGCAGTAACAATCCCAATGATGGTGAGCAACACGGCAGCGATGCAGAGGAGTCCACCACAGGAGGTGAAGTCCACCTGTGAGGAGAAAAAGAGCATGTAATGGGATGGATGTGAAGCTAGTTTATACTTCAATACCCATGAAAGGACTGAGGGAATTATTTCAATGAAACACACAAACACCAGCAGAGGTTACATTACTGTAGTTGAGTGGCTTTTATGGGTACTTTTTAGTATATTTCTATTCATTTTACTTGTACTTTACATTTTCAAAGTAGTAAAGTCACTTTTTCTACATTTCTACACCCAACCATTACTGAGTAAATTGTTATTTTTTTGTTTTAAGATGATCAACACACATTGTGAAACTACAAAATAATGAAATGCATCACATCAAAGCCGACCAATCAGATTAATCGTAATACACAGCGCCAAAACAACAATGAATTCAAATGAATTCAACTTTATTTATATAATGCAAATTACAACAATAGTCATCTCAAAGCGCTATGCAGGTTATTTTCTCAGTTTTAGAGTTAATACATGTAGCTATACTCATATAGATTTATATCTTTATTATTCAATTGAAAAAAACAAAAACGTTTCAATAAAAAAATAATAATCAAAAATAATTATATTCAATCAAAGAAAAAAAAGAGTTAAAAATGCAAAAATATATTTGAAACCCAAATAATTACAATTTAACACTTTTTTTCTTTGATTGAAAATATTCATTTTTTATTGAAAAGATTTTATTTTAACATTATTGTTTGGTTTTTTAATAATAAAGACACTTTTACTGTCAACACTATTTAATTGACCTACTTTTTAATTGTACTTGAGTATTTTGTGTATGTCTTACTTGTACAAGTTGTACTTGAGTACTTGAGTAGGATTTATCAGTACTCTTTACACCAGACAGAAATATATATATATATATATGTGTGTGTGTGTATATCTCCATTATTGCATCAGATGTAGAAGTTGTATACCCTTCTTAACCCCCCCCCAAAAAATGAATAAATATTTAAAGGACCTCGGTGGCCGTGGTAACAGGAGACTAAGGAGATCTTTTACACTGTCAACAAAGCCGTCCTCTGTCGACACACAGGACGCACAACACACTTCACATCTTCTTCTACCTTAGTTTGGAAGCAGAAGACTGTGACTGAGATGCAAACCACTGCTGTTATTCCCATGGCCAGAAACACGGCTTTTGTGCTGTAGTAACTGGAAAAACACAAACATGTCAGACACAGATGTTGTATAAATGCTGTCAGCTTCTTATTTCTGTTAAAAAAAATAGAAATAAATCAAACCTTGAAATAGATCCAGACATGTAAGACAAGGCGAGAGTCTACAAGATAAAACACGAACACAAGGAAATGAACTTCTTTTAAAAAAATGGCTTTGGGCAACTTTGGTGTTGTTGCTTTCCCTCTGATCTACTGTAGGACATATTCGTCTTATATTACGTTATGTGGTGTCAGAACAAAACAAACAAAAAAAAAGGTGCAAGACTCACAAACACTCCCAGTAGCACAAGATTGCAAGGAAATTTTCTCCTAAAACAGATATGAAATAAATCTATAACTAATGCTTTTTTTTTTTTTTTAAAAAAAGCACATTTTAGCTCAAATACATGTTTACCTTGGTTCTTTGCAGCAGAGGAGAATACAGTAAACCACAAAATAAACAACTCTGCACACAAACAAAACTGTGTTAACATTTATAACAAGTAAAAAGTAATAAGTAAGGCTGTGCAGAATTTAATGCATTTCAAACTCAAGGTCCGGGAGCCAAATCTGGCCCTTTCAATCATCCACATCGGCCCACAGGGGAAAGTAAAAAAAACCAAATAATCTGGTTGTGGATATTTCAGGTTGCAAAGGGGCGTAAAATATCTGGAAAATTTTCACAGGAACTTAAGATCAGGAAGTTTGGCAGTCTTGAATTTTTTTTCAACTTTTTATGGGAATTATTTATTGAAATTAAGCAGAAATTGTGAGTAACTCAAATCAATATACCGTATTTTTCGGACTATAAGGCGCACTTAAAATCCTTTAATTTTCTCAAAAATCAACAGTGCTCCTTATAATCAGGTGCGCCTTATGTATGAAATGAACTACTGTGCTTCAACATACTGAACTGAAAACGTGAGTGTATTGTTCTGTATTTTATGTGTTAAACCTGAACAATGTTGAGTTATTGTTAATGAGTTGAATAAAGTTTGACTTATCTGACTATTTTATTTCGCTTAATGCGTCTTAATAATAATAATAATAATAATAATAATAATAATAATAATAATAATAATAATAATAACAAACCGGTGCGCCTTATAGTCCGGTGCGCCATATGAAAATAGACCCAGTCAGACCCATTAATTGATAGTGCGCCTTATAGTCCGAAAAATACGGTATGTATCCAAAATAATACACTTAAAAAAAAAAATCACGTCAACTGTTTTATTTGGAAGTAGAACTTTACAAATATTCAAGTAGAGTTTTATTGAATTTGTCGCAAATTCAATAAAACTCTACAATATTTGCAGAGGTTGGCAGTTTTCCCATGTTTGTAGAACACAATGGAAGTCATTTGTACTCTCATATTGTTGAAATAGTTAAAAGAAACCTTAATTTTTTCCAAAATCCTGCTCAATCCTCACATTATTTGAAAAAATTTCCCCAAACTAAATAAACTAGCACACTGCCTGTCAGAGGTACAGTATGTATTCATATTGAGATTAACAGGAGTTCCACAGTGTGGATGGGAATAAAAATGGGATATATGTCATTTATTTTGTTTGCCAAAACATTATCAAAATGTGATCAGCTGTTATCAACATTTCCTGAAAATCTCATCAAAATCCGTTCATAACTTTTCAAGTCACTGTTGGTGACGTCATCAGTTTGAACATTCTTTGAACACCGATGACATCACTGTTCTTGACGTCATCGGTGTTCGAAAACAATGTTTGACAGGAGTTCCACAGTGTGGATTGATCATTTCAAATGGGTTTTGGAATGACCAAATTACTCAAAAATTAGGGATGCACACACTCGGGGTATTTGGAAGCTATTGACAAAGTTTCAGGTCGATCAGACACTGCGTCAGGGAGATATTCGCTCCACAAACACACACGCATACAGACGTTCCTTGCTTTTATAGATAGATAGATAAATATAGTTTTACCTGTCATCTATTGTTTGTATATTGTTGGTGCCTTATACACTCTACATACTTTTATATCATGTATACATAGAAAAGCAAAGTAGCACTAATGTTGAACTTGTTCCATTCCCCACTTCTGTGGCCCACTTGAGGTCAAATTTTTCCGTCTTTGGCCCCTGAACTAAAGAGTTTGAGACCCCTGTTGTTATAGAACAAACTCACAAAGATGCCCAGTAGATTCCAGGGTACTTGATGACAAACTTCTTCACTGGCTCGCTATCAAAAGCACACAGAAAACAAAGAGTTACATCAGATCACATCTTTCAGACACAAAGGCAAACTGTTGGTGAATAAGGGTGGAAGAAAAAAATCAATTTGGCGATATATCGTGACATTTCACCACGCGATAATAATAAAAGGTCCAAATTGATTTTTTTAATCATGTTTTTTCACGATAAAACCATTTCATTGCGCTAACGTACTGTATGCATAGCACGTAAACACCCAGTCACTAGGTGTCAGTGAACCACATCAGACCTTATTAAACGACCTCACTCCTCAATGCATTTTAACTTGGAAGATGATTGCACTTTATTTTCATAACTGGACACTTTTATAGATGTATGTGGTTAGTTTGTCTTAAAGAATTTAAGAACTTTACCAAGAAGCAAAATTTTAACCTTTTTTGAAAAATTGTTTTTGATATTTGTACTTGAGTTACAGTCAGATAACATTTACTTGTTCTCACAAGTTAAAAAAAAAGGAAATTCATTGTATTTTGAAACCCTAGGTTCCCAAAGTGGGGTAAGGGTATCCCCAGGGGTACGCAAAATGTCATAGGGGGTACGTGAATGAAAATTAAAAACACAACATTGGAAACTAGAATATAAATAGAGCAGCTAATGCTACTGCTAGGTTAATGTTATTGCAAGGCTAATGCTAGATTAAAGCTAATGCTATGTGAATACTCAGTGAATGCTAATGTTAGGCTAATGCTATTGCAAGGCTAATGCTAGGTTAAAGCTAATACTAAGTGAATGCTAATGTTAGGCTAATGCTATTGCTAGGCTAATGCTAGGTTAACGCTATTGTTAGACTAATATTAATGCTAGGTTAAAGTTAATGCTAGGTCAATGCTAATGGCAGGCTAATGCTAGGTTATTGCTAATGCTTGGTTATTACTATTGCTAGGCTAAAGCTAGATTAATGCTATTGCTAGGTTAATGTCAATGCTAGGTTGAAGTTAATGTTAGGTCAATGCTAATGCTAGGTTATTGCTATTGCTAGGTTAATGCTAATGCTAGGTTAAAGTAATTGCTAGGTTAATGTTAATGCTAGGTTGAAGTTAATGTTAGGTCAATGCTAATGCTAGGTTAATGCTAGGTTATTGCTATTGCTAGGTTAATGCTAATGCTAGATTAAAGTTATTGCTAGGCTAATGCTAATCCTAGGTTAAAGTTAATGCTAGGTCAATGTTAATGTTAGGTTAACGCTATTGCTAGGCTAATGTTAATACTAGATTAATGCTAGCTAATGCTAATGCTAAGCTAAGGCAGGACAATGCGGGACAGCACCTACATCCTCACTTGCATTTTCTTCAGGAAATGCAAATATTTTAGTTATTATTATGTATTATTCCTCAACAGGATAAGTAAAATTAAGGGACAAATTTCACTGTAGTTCTACATTGTCTATGAGATTATGTTTATTACATGTGCAGGAGTAGGGGTACATGGCTTCAGATTAAAGATGTGAAAGGGTACGGGACAGTGAAAAGTTTGGGAACCACTGTTTTATACCATTTTGTACTTGTGAAATTTGTAATTATTGATATCGTGATATATTGTATTGTTTAGCATCAGGAAATATTGTCAGATTCATGACAATGCACACCTCTAGTTGGTATACTCACACAAACGTAAATACTGCAACGACTGAGAAGGTGACGGCCAGCTGGGCTGTTAGAATCAGGTAAACCTGTCCACAAACGACAAGAAAAACACAAGGTTACAGCCGACTACATACGGTAATAATCTGTGTGTCCTCACCTTTCTGATGAAGGCATGACGGATGGATGTACTGTCCCACTGGTAGCTGAAGAAATTCTCCATATCTGCTCAGTTACAGAACAGAAAAACAACATGTTTCTATGTTTAATAAGACACTGAACCTAAACCAGCTCTGTATCATTGCTGTATATAATGAGTGAATGTGGCTGATATTGAAAAGAGTCAGGTATCTGTGCTAGTGTGTCAGAACCTGTGTTAGCAGTGGGCAGACCAGCAGACAGAGTTGGTATTGTGGTGGTATGGATTCCAGTTGGAGGGAAGCCTGGACCAGGGCCTCCACACTGTGGATAGACGCCGCTCTGGCCCCAGTATCCAGTCATACCTGGACTGGGACTGTAGGATGGAGGAGGTGGAGAAGCCATGGTATGTGGGGGAGGATAGGGGTACATATCTGACTTTGGATGAAGAATTACTTCCTCATAGGGTGGAGGACTGTCTATTGTAGAAGTCATGAGTGAGCAGATCCACCTGAGGAGAACAAGATAGATAGATAGATAGACAGACAGATAGATAGATAGATAGACAGATAGATAGATAGATAGATAGATAGACAGATAGATAGATAGATAGATAGATAGATAGACAGATAGATAGATAGATAGATAGACAGACAGATAGATAGATAGATAGATAGATAGATAGATAGATAGATAGATAGATAGATAGATAGATAGATAGATAGATAGATAGATAGAGACAACAATAATATATCATATGTATATAATGGTATACATTTAATAACTCAATAAACAAAATAAAACGAACAAAATACAATGTATACATTGTGATAGAGTATATTATGAATTGAAATATTGCCACACTATATGTTGTATATAAAATTGAATTGAAGAAATTTGTGTCACAAATATTAAATAGTAAAATGTTAATATCATGTACATGCATGTGTATGTCTGTATATGTATATATGTGTGTACGTATATGCTTGATGTGCATGTATAAACCGTACATATAAAACTTCGTTTGGAATATATATTGATTGTGTATTGTAAGAAGAGCCTTGTTTTGTTTTTTTGTACTGGCGTAGGTGTGTATAAGCTATTGCTTCAACCTACACTGTTTAAGGCTGATTATTTAGACAATTGAGTGTTGTTTGTTCTGCTCTTTGTTTTTTCGGAAGACTGCCAAAAACAAATTCAAATTCAAATAGAGATGTAGAATGAAGAATCAGCAGTAGGCTGTATCCACACTGATGGTATTTCTACATGATCAAAACAAGCAAGCCATGCAGAAAAACACCCAATGGGATTTTTTTTTTAATTTTACAAAACATATTGACAAATATAAATGTAATATAAATGGTGTCTTACCCACAGGTGTAGCCTCAGATGATAACAAGATGGTCTACCTGTCCTGTCTTTCCTTAGAGGTTTTGGAGCTCCACACTAGCTACAGCAGGATGACATCTTTGTAACTGGATACACTCCCTGAAACTCACACTCTTACTGTTTCACTGAAAGCATGGATACTGCATGGCATGAGTTCCTTATTTTAATCCTCCAATTTTTGTTTTTAATCTGATTGTAGTACGCAATGATTAAATTGGAATAAGTAAGTAAAACTGTCATTTTTACTGAACTGTGTGAATTTAAGGTTTAACATTAAACCTAACATTAAGTTTATATTGCAAAACAAATAAATAAAAAGGATCTTTTTTAGAAGGTCTGAGGCACTCAGAGGGACTGTTGTTAAAATGTATTTATTTCACGAGGGCTACGGAATGATAAAAAAAAACATGCTAACATGTTTCAGCCTAACCTAACATTCATCAGGGCAGTGATAAAGGCCTTCAAGCATCTTTAAACTTCAAAAAACCCATGCAGCACTCCATGCAAATGTTCTTTATTCTTCAGTGGTTGTTTTCATGCTCATAGTGAATTGCAGTAATACAATTGGAATAAGTAAAACTGTAATTATTACTGGAGTGTGTGAATTAAAGGTTTTAACATTAATCTACAAAAATCAGATGCATAAAAAGGTACAAAAATGAAAACAATTGAATATCAAAATGTGTTTAAATCATATAATAATAAATCTAATAATTCATAATAAAAAATCATGGACACATACGAGAGACAATAAGGAACAACACAAGTTTTGGTGCCTGTTTATGTTTTTTTTTTTTTTTTTTTTTTTTCAATATATGTACTAGTTCTACATATTCTGTAACTGTTCAGTCTGGAAAAATGATATTTCTCTTTAGAAATATTTATTTGTAATGCCAGATTTTGATATCACTAAATAAAGTTGTTGAAAATGAAAAACTTGGTGCCAAAACAGACCTTTATTATTATTATTATTATTATTATTATTATTATTATTATTATTATTATTATTATTATTATTATTATTATTATTATTATTTTCAAGTAAAAGATAAAAAAAAGAAAAAACCCAGACCTTTATTTATTTTATTTTTTTGAGTTTATTTCCGGGGTAGTGGCCGCCTCATGCTACGTTGACATATGACGTCATGACGTCAGGCTCCACCGCAATGGCGCTTCCTGACTGGACAGTGACGGTAGTGGGTGCTGCGTCGTTTCTCTGTCTCTGCTGCTTGTGTTTTCGTGTCAGACGAACTGGACTATTCGTCATTTGCAGAAAACTCTTCACAAAGATAATGGCCCGCTCGGAGAAGCCACTCTTCAGAATTGCGTGAGTTTCAGCTTACGGGGGACATTAATTAGCGCTCGCTCGTGTAAAGACGTGTTTGCGTAGCTTAGCAACCGCGGCTAGCCCCTTCATAATTCGTCAAATTAATATTTGCTCATTTAAAAGAGCGTCTCAAGCTTTCAGAAACACTATCGGCAACATAGTGTTTAAATAACGATATTTAAAACTATACATTCCTTATGTATCATTCGGTCTTACTAGCGTAAAACATTCCTTAATCGTTATACGTTGTTTATCAAGTTTTTGAATCACAGAGCAGTGTCAAACTCAAGGCCCGGGGGCCAAATCCGGCCCTTTAAAACATCTAAATCGGTCCGCAGGGGAAAATAAAAATAACCTGAAAAAACAGTGTAAATTTCCACAGGAATTTTGGCAAGATTAAAAAAATAAATACATTAAAAAAAATCATGGGAATTATTTATTGAATTTAGCAGACATTGAGAATCATTTTAAATCACTGTATTATCCAAACATAAATATTGGCCTTTTTGCAAAATATCACCATAAAAAATACAACATTTTAACAGATTTATTTAAAAGTAGAACTTTACAATTATTCAAATAGAGTTTCATTGATTTTTTTTTTTTTTTTCACAAATTAAATTAAACTCTACAATATTTGTAGGGGTTGCCAGTTTGCCCCGTTCTTGTATAATATGATGGAAGTCATTTTTTTTCTCAAATTGTTGAAAGAAACCCATTTCCCCCCCCCAAAATTCTACTCAATCCTCAAATTATTTGAAATAATTTCCTCAAATTAAACAAATATGGTCACCACCTGTCACCTATAGCTTGGATATTATCAGTGCCTTATGTACTCTACATACTTTTAGATTGAAAATGCAAAGCAGCACTAATGTTACTATATGCAGGGTTTATGAACATATCTCGGTAACAAACTACACATTTATTCTATCTTTATAGACATTAAATAATGTTACTGCTTCATCTTAACAATATCTAATGACTTTTCAGGTACACACTATACACACGGACCAGACTAGGCTACATGTACTACAAGAGACAGATGAGAAAGGCCCGGGAACACTACCCAGCAGGACATTCCACCTCTTTTCCCATGGATCTCAATGGTATGTAAGAAGAATCTGTTTTTGTTGATATTGATATCGTAAATCGGTCCCATATCAGTAAAAAATAAAGTAAATAAAAATAATTACAAAAATGTGGATTATATCCAGCACTTCTATCTGATAGAACTAAATACTGACAGTAAATAATAGCTGAACTAAACTTTAAAATTACATTTGGGTTATTTTTAAAATTGATTTTTACCTGAAGTTTGTTAGATATGTTGAAGAGGTAAAGCCTCAGATTTGTTTACTTTATTGCTGTAGGCTGTGCTTTAGATTTTATATTTTATATTTATTTAAAGTTTCAATGAATCTGAAATTGTTTATTATGAAACAGATTGATTTATTGCTTGTGTTCATTGAAAAATACATGACAAGAGGCCCTTGAAAAAATAATCTCATATTAAATCGCAATCTCAATATTGAGGAAAAAAAATTGCAATTACATTATTTTCCAAAAGTCGTTCAGCCCTAGTCTTGAGGATATATTTTCAGTTTTCTAATTTAATTTATATTTTTTTTCTGTTCAATTGTAGAATATTTTTATGGTTAAGTTAATCTAGTGGTTACTTTGCACTTTACAATGTTTTTTTTTTTATTATTATTGGATTCATTGACTTTTTTTCAGGGTCTCGAATTTAATTTGTTCAATAGTAGAATATCTTTATATTTAAGGTAAAGATTTCTGTAACCCATTCGTTATCAATAAATGGGTCATTGTTTTCTGTTTGAGTAATATCACATGATCAAGCCTTTGCTGACATTCCACACTACAGGTTAAGCAATAGATGTATGTATGATTCATGCCATCAAGATCATTGCATTTGATGATCAATAATACTATTTCCACAGGTATTAGGATCATTCCCATATCGGTGCTTTCTGACAACTACAGCTACCTAATAATTGACACCGCATCCAGTCTCGCTGTTGTTGTAGATCCTGCAGATCCTCAGTCAGTCCAGGTGAGTGCATTTAATACTCTCCTTTTTATATCGAGACATTTTACATTAAAACACTACAGGCTGTCCTTCAAAGCATGGATTCTCAATCTTGGGTTCAGGACCCAATCTGGGGTCGTGAGACACTGTTAGGGGCTCCCCAGATGCCTTCAAGAAACTAAAAATATTTTATTTAACAATTTGAGCCCATTTTTGCAACTACACCAAACTTGCCAAATGTTAACTTATTTTCATCACTTTTTCTTGCTATAGTTTTTGCTCCTTTTAATGCATTTTTGCTACGTTACTCCCATTTCTGCCACTTCTCCATCAAATTTAAGTGTATTTTCTGCACATTTTTTCTATTTTCAACACATTTTTGGCACTTATGAACCTTTTCCACCATTTTCCCACCTAAATCTTTTCACTATATTTCATGCTTCTTTTTTTTGCCAATTTAACCACATTCACAATTTGTCATGTCCGTCATTTGTCAGTTTAAACTAACTGTTTGAACTCTTTTTACCACCCTTTCTCTCTGTTTTTGGCCACTCTAATTTGCCAATTTTTGCGGTTCTTAAGATCCCATTTCACCAACTTTTCCACCATTCTTGTCCACTTTTATCTCATTTTATAGCTGTAAAAAACAAGAATTTACATCTTTAAGATGACTATATACAACAGCGCAAATAATACTAACCTTCCTGAATAACAGTAGACATTATTCAGATAAATAAATAGAATGTTCTTTAATGTTCACGTCTGTGTTTAGCTTTTAATTGAATCAAACTAACAATCAGTTTGATTTCTTTCAGGCAGTTATTTTGGAAGAGGGAGTGATGTTAGAAGCAATATTATGTACGCACAAGCACTGGTGAGTTTCATGGTCATTTAGAGCCTTATGTTATGAATTCAGATGATAATTTAAAGGGATTTTGTCCAGTAATGTCTGTTTTTCGTTGTTATTGTTACTTGTATAAACACAATTGTAAACTGTATTAAAATGGCGGATGAATGTTTTTCTCTTTGTGATTCTCAGGGACCACAGTGGTGGGAACAAAGGGTTGAAAAGACTTCACAGCTCATGCCGAGTTTATGGAAATGCAGCTGATAACATTCCTGGCCTGACGCAGTGAGTCCATGCCTGCACATCATCATAAAACACAGTCTTTGTGGCTGAACTGCGTCTGGTCTTGTTGTGGTTCTGTCAGAGCTCGTAGCAGCTGACTTCACCGTGAACATGTCACGGTGTGATTGTCCTGAAGGCTGGAAGCTTTCAAACTATTTATTAATGTAAGAATGTACGAGTTGGCAGTAAACAAGAGTTGTTTGTCTGAATATGATGAGAAGGGATGTAAGGGAATGTGTTTGATGTAAGAAAAGCCAATAACGTGTTTGAAATATGTGGTTTTTCTGACCTCCAGCCCTCTATCGCACAAAGAATCTGTAACGGTGGGCCGCATGCACTTTAAAGCCCTGTTCACCCCAGGACACACAGTGGGTCACATGATCTACCTCCTGGACGGCCAGGCCTTTGGGGCGCCCTCCAGCCTCTTCTCTGGTGACCTGGTGTTCCTTTCTGGCTGTGGTGAGTTCTAATTCTAATTTTATTTTAGTTTTTTACAATGTTAAAGAAAAACTAAAAACAAAACCTAGAACTGTATTAGATAAAGGTCGTATAGCTCTGTCTGCACACCTTGTACAACAGACTTGCTGAACGTTGAGCATGAAAAATGGAAATTACAGTTCTAAAATTACTGATTGCACGTTTTATTTTTTTTACAAGTTTTAAAGAACAATGGTCACGATTTTTACCTTTTTGTCAATCGAAGGGTGCATTTTATACCCATTTTGTGGGAATTTTGTTGCAAGGGTGGCGCAACAGGAAAAGTTAAAGAACCACAGGGTTGGATTATGCAAAATAAATGTTATTTTAGACTTTGTTTTGGACCGGTGCTTCTAAATGAGTTGAGTGATCATCTTTACACTCATATCCCAAAAGCCTAGTGTTTTAACTGTCACTGTTCCCCGAATAGTAATAATATTGGACTCAGTTACAAAAAAATGTAGAAGGCTGAAACTCGTGAAATGTATCTGAAAACCATCACCATCGATTTAGTCAAAGCGTTGGTGCCTGCTTTAAAAAAAATACATATATATATATATTCAATTATATTTTATTTTGTAATAATACATTTTATTTTACCTTTATTTAACCAACCTATCTCCTTTGATAAAGCTATGCTCCTGTGTATTTTATTTTAAAAAGTTTTAATAAAAAATGTGATGTTACAAATTTGAAAAAAAGAGTTTATAGTTCCTAAACGATACATGTGGTATTTTTTGTTGTTGTTGCTTTTCAGGAAGGATGTTTGAAGGCAGTGCTACAACGATGCTGTCGTCTCTTGACATCGTCGGCTCATTGAGTGATGACACTCTGTTATGGCCTGGTACGACCATTACTATAAACACGACATAAATGGAATTTGGGCTTTTTCATGTATTTTTTTTAATTAATTTACCTAATACCGCTTAAGTCTATGTAATTATGTTAATTTCCTTCTGAGAAAATCTTTTGCAAGCACTACACATGTTATTCTCATTTGAAATATGAAGAATGGATCTAATGTGTGAAAAATAAACCTTCTTAAAAGAGGAAAAACTAAATGTTAGCATTCCTCCTAACCTCATTTTTTGTAGAAACTATAGATTTAGTATTCCTTTAGTTGTGTAACCTCTGTTTTGTTTAGCTTTTCATTCGAGGCATGATGCTCGCCCATACTTTGTTTCAACATACTGTAATTTCAGAGGTTTGTTGATGTATGCACAGCACACTGACCATAATTTCACTGTTCAGGCTGTTGTCTGTCCAAAGACTGGAAAATAACCAAATTGATTCATTCTAAGAAAAAAATGATGCCCCTTATTTGTTTAGGCAAGGGAATGTGATGTTTGGCAACATCTAGCGTTAGCAACAATGTTGTTGCTTATGTAATTTGTTGCCAAGCTCTCTTCTGTACTATTTACACAGTCATTTCCTTTCCTACAACAGATTTTGGATTGTTCCAATTACACAGTATGCATGTCATCCATAGATTCATCACGTTTGTGTTGTTCAGCTGCTGTTATGGATTCCTTATCCATTGGTTGGGATGTAATTGTATCCACTGACTATTGATAGGTCACGAGTACGCAGAGGATAACCTGCTATTTGCTGCTGAGGTGGAGCCGCGTAACGCGACCAGGGAGAGCAAATATCAGTGGGTGCTGCAGCAGAGAGGGCAGAAGATGTGCACGGTGAGAGTAACGCACGACTACTCTTTTAGCGCACGGTTCAGTAATAGATTACATTAAAGAACGGCTTATCACCCATGCACAATTTCCTGGAGAAAATATTCTGCAGACATGTTCAGTGACGTACTCCACAGAATCAGGATTAGCTTACCAAAAAATTCATAGATCGATAAATTGAAGATTATTTGCTCCACTGTTCATCTCCACTGTAAACACTTTTACGTTTATTGACATTGTTGGAAAAGTTAAGCCAATCACTGTCCTTGTCTGGCAAAAAACACAAGAAATCACGATAAGAATAAAGTTTAAAAAAAAAAAAAAAAAACGCTTCTATGCATCCGTCTACAGGACTCCACACCCCACAATGCAATGGGCATAACTTTTTCAACCATTTCAATAAGAGTTTTTACAGTTTAGTTGAAAACAAATTTTACACTTTTTTTTTTATGCGAGCTAATGATGAGGTCTACACACTGAATTTTTCTGATTATTTTTTTTGTCTCTAGCAGCTTTAAAATATATACTTTTTTTATAAAGCATCTTTATTACAAATTCAATTGTAGATTAAAGTGCTTCACAGAAATTTGCTCATGCATTTGACAAAAGTAAAAAATTATAAAAAGGTTTAAAAATTAATGCACAAAGAAGCAATTTAATAAAATAATAAAAAAAGATGATAAAATAAGGAAGAGTATGGAATTTTTTTGGAAATACAAAACATTAAGAATAGCATAAAAAAACTGTAGCACTAGATAAAAACCAGAATGAATGAATATGTTTTTAGTTTAGGTTTAAAAATGGTGATAGTCTTTGAAGCTTTATCTGATTATGAACACATGCAGGAGCCTCATGGAGTTTATCCAACTGAAACATTTGGAATGCTTCATATAAATCTAATGGAAACAAAGCAATGAATGAATAACTTTTTTTTTTGGGAGAAGTAACAAATTGTGCAAAGTTGATTGGGGAGAATGGCTGATTTCTCTTTTCAAGCGCCTCCTTGTGCTAATTAGAATCTGTGCAAGTCCATTTGGAGCAGATGCTCATTGTCCCAAAACATTCCCTCTGTCTTTCAGAGTCCTTCAACAATCGGAGAAGAGAAGCAGTACAATCCTTTCCTACGCAGCCACTCTGCAGAGCTGCACCTGGCTCTGCGGGTCCAGCAGCTTCCAGATGAAGACTGGACTCAGTTCAGGGCCCGAGTTCTGGAGGAGCTGCGCAAACACAAAGACCTGTTCAACAGGAGGTAGTGCTATAAGGAACACATTCAAAATACTGCACATAAACACACATATCTGACTGCAAAGCATGCACAGCACAGCACAGAGAGTGCTGCTTTCTGTGCTTTACATCAGTGAAATTAGTGTTTACTTTAAATATATGGAAGATTTTTAGTATTGCCCTAATTAGAGCAAATAAATAAATGAATGAAGGGTTAAATTATCTCTACATTAATAATAAACTACAGGAAGGGTTGGGGTCAATTACATTTTAATTTACATTTACGTTTTCAATTATCCATATTCAATTACAATTCAATTATGATTACTTTTACCAGCATTTTTTCCCTTGAAACTGCATTCTGAATTACTAAAGTGCAATTACAATTAATCAGAATTACTGAGCCTTTAAAGATGCAATATGTGGAATTTTCAACTTTTAAATATGTCTTAAATGCCTAAAATAAAAAATTGAGTGTTAAGAAACATGTCCTTCGCTGTCATGCCGTATGTGATTTTTTGAGACAACATAGTTATATATACATAGATAAATATTGCCTTCCTGTAGTACCTATTTTCCACCGGTTGGGTGAGTATATGCCTGTTTACAGCAAAGCAGTCCCTGAACTAGGCCATCTCTGGTAACAAATATCCATCAAACAGATAAACGGTGCGCTACCCTTGAGGTTTACAACTAACAAACAACTGTTTAAACATCTTCACTCATGAACGCATCACACATGTAAAGCTGACGATATACAGCGGCTTGCATTGGCGGGGTGTAGCAGAGAATATTGTCACCTGTACATTCAGCGGTCAGAACCAGATATGGTGGAAGTGTTGGTTTTACTCAGTAATATGCCACCTGGTGGTGGCAGACGATGCTTGCAAATCTCACATATTGCACCTTTAATAAATAAGCCCATAAAACGTAACCTTCCTCTTGTGTTAGCTTCCTGTTAGCATTTCTAATGATACTGTAACAGATCAGTTTTGACCCATATCTTAAATCAGCTGTAAAATGCACTAAAAAATATTATTTATCATCTAATTTGTTTTTCGTCTATTGGTTACCTTGTTAAGCTTTCTTATCATTGAAAATATTAGTATTAATATTTTTGGTGTGGATGTCTGAGCCTTTTTACTGTCAGTATATCCCTAGATTTCTACTTTTTAGAACTATTACATGGTTTAAATAACAGTGTTTTTAATAAAATATCCATGACAATTACAACTAGAACACATTCCCTGAAGAAAATGCAAGTGAGGATGCAGGTGCTGGCCACTGCATTAGGTGAGCATTAGGAAAAGTTAGAACAAAGCCAATACATAGCAGAGTGTCCAGAAACTATTTCAACAGTTTGATACCAAACTTGTTGGAATGTTCTAATATAATAATGTCGGGTGTTTTTATGGAATAGACAGTTGATATTTCCAAATATATTTATTGAATAGATAAAAATGAGTTTAATAAAAAAGAAACAAAGAACAAGTGTAAAGGTGGTGGAGGCCATCTTAACGGTGTTGTGGTCTTGCTTAGCTTAAGTAGTCAGATGAGTATAGTAGTGATGTTGTGAGATATCTCGAGGCTATGAAGCTTGTCTATCTCTTTGATCTCGAGGGTAGTCATAGTAACTCAGTCGCAATATCCATGGCAGTTCTGGTCAACAGTGATGATGTCAGAATTAATTATAGCATTAACCTAGCATTAGTATTGATGCAAACTAATACCTATATGCTTCAGTTCATTTATATTCATTAATGATAATATGATACAATAACTCTATTCTGTGCCAAAGCTGTACACTTGGAGTTTTTCTATCCATCACAGATGATCTCCATGTGTCATTAACAGTCATCTTACCCTGTCACGTGTTACTGAAGGACAGAACACAGTACACTGGGTTGTGGTAGCTGTAATAGGACCTCAGGACACCAGAATGGACACAGTGCTGTGGTTTAGAAACAAAGAACAGATCAAGCTCAGTGTTCCTATCAGTAGTTGAAGCAGAGATGAGCTGTATAAACCCTCTGGACTGGGAAAAACTCAAAGATTGGCTTTGACGCTTCAACAAACAGGTCCTCATTGAAGTCACCACAGACAATGACGGACTGTCAGTCTGAGGTCTGCAGGTAGTCCACCAGGCTTCTCAGGTTAGACAGGAACAATGTCACATGGTAATCTGGATGTTGGTAAATCACTGCGATGATTAAACTCAGAGGAGCAACAACTTTCAAAACCAGAAACTCATGGTGAGTCACATTATGCTCAAACTTCTTTTCAACAACTTGGATGTGATGTCTGACATAAACAGCAACTCTTCCACCACGTCTTCCAGCAAGTTCAGGAAAGTTGTTATAGGAAAGGTGTCTGTTACGCTGGAACAAGATGTAACCCTTCAAGTGGAGACTCTCAGCAACAAACAAGTCATGCAAGCGAGATTCAGTCAGGCATAAAACATCTGCAAGAAGCAACTCATGATGTCTTTTCAGGTCAGTGACGTGAGCTGGGAGTCCCTCGGTATTGTGGTGGATAATAGTCAGAACATCAGGCTGGTGCAGATTTTCTCTTAACTGTAAAAGAGGCATAACGTCATCCAAACAGAGCTGTCTCATAGCTGAAATTGATGCAGTGACCTCGTGGCTAGAGTAGATTTTCTTTTCATCCATGTCTTTGATGTACAGTTCACTGAGAGAAGTGACCCTGGAGAGAGCTACATAAGCCATTCCTGGTTCAAAGATGCTTTTCACCTTGGACTTTATAAATAGTGCAAGCAAAAGCCAACTTAACAGGGAATTGTCTGCATACCACACTGTTCTGCTTCAGATTGTCCTCCTTTCTTTCAATGTAAACCAAAGACACAGCATGTGCAGGTGCTCTACCTGGTAGGTTGTTCACAGCAGTGCAGTGATTGTCCGTAGACAAAGCTTGGTAGCACGTTGATCCCTGTCAAGAGGCAGCTATTTTCATTAGTGTACCAAAGAAAGCTCTATTTATCAAACCAGCTTTGATGTCTTTGTTCCTGGTTAGCTTGACACGAGCGCCCACAGCAACCTTTAGACAATCAGTGAGGAAATTTCTGCTTCCACACACTGGTTTGTCCTGCAGTGCCATTCTGCCAGTCTGATGGTCCTTTCTAAAGTCATCTGCATCAATCTGAATCACATCAGCATTCATTTGGGACAGTGCTGCTGAGTCATGTGTTGCTACCTGTTTGTTAGTGGTAAAAATATGCAGTACATCTTCTGGACATTGAGCCTTTGAAATATCTGTTAGAATCAGACACAGTCATCACAGTGACATTTGACTCGGATCCTGTTCAGCATCTCTGCAAAGGTGATGTCATCCTTCTGCCGCATGATCTCAGTCAGAGTGACCATCTGAAAATGTTCCTTTCACATGTCAATGTCAGATGGGTCATGAACACACAGAGGCTTAGACTGACGCACTGGTGAGAGCTGATAGAAATCACCAACAGCAATAACACACATACATGTAAGTCCTAATGATCTCTGAATGCCTTTGATCTGTCTGGCATCAACATAAACAAAGAGTGGCTTGGACACCATGGCAACTTCATCAATGATCTCAGCATTCAGATGTTCACACCTCACCTCATCCAGACTTCTTGGTAATTTGAGCAGGGAATGCGGAGTTGTTCCTGAAATGTTAAAAGCAGCTTCACCAGTTAAAGATGTAAGAAGAACAGAGGGCTTAGTCTGGTCCACGTTCTCACAGTGTCTCAGCAGTCTGGTCAGGATCTTTGATGACTCGGCGTGGATACATTTGATCAGGTGTGACTTTCCTGTACCTGCTCCTTCATTGATGTAATAATAGAAGGGTTGAGGTCTGTGGCCACAGACTCTCTTGATGCACCATTCTCTGACAGCGTAGAAAACACAGGCATGCTCCTGGTTCAGGTTTTTGGTTTTCCTTAACAATGTTTTGAACTCCACCACGAGTGAAAAAAGGCCTGGTATAAACCACAACGTTCTCTCAGATCCTGCTCACATCCATGTGGAAAGTACAGTTTCAGTAAATTACCATAATATTGCCCTGCGTTCTTATCCTTTTTTACCGCGATGGTATCTGATGATGTCTGGATGATCATCTCTACATCTTTGAACAAAACCCAAATCATTTAGAAGAGGAATTACTTCCAACAAACCTGTATGTTGCAACAAAATCAGCCAAACACGTACTCAAATTCAAGAGTTTCAGGTCTGCTCTAGTATTTGTCTGTCAATGAAGTCATCCAAATTCTGGTGCACTCATCTGTAGTGTTCTCCAGAAATGAGAGAGGACAACTCATTTTTCCAGGGTTATCATCAGTGGGAATAAATACAACACAGCATGTGCACTTGTTTAAACTCAGACCACAGGCTCTGGCAGCACATTCTTGTGCACTGATTTCCCTTTTTTAGAATCGAGTTGCATGATTTTCTTCATCTCATCACTTTTATTTACCCTTTCTGTGTTGGAGTTCTGGATCACAGTTTCTTAGGTACTCTGACAAACCACTTTCACATTTTGTGATATACTTAGTCAGATATTTCACACAGCTGGAGGCATTAAGAATGTAGGATTTGTCAATGTTAGCATCCCAGGCATAGAACAAATGGGGGTTATAATTGTTTATCCTTCTCTTCATGCTTCAATATCACTATGCTGGATTTGTGCATTTTATCCACATACAGTTCATAGTCCTCCAGTGTAAGCTCACACTGAGTAAGAAGCTACTCTAAACTCATCGACTCAATCCCAGGTTCATTCAGCAGAGGTTTGAGCTTAGTCTTAGCTGCTTGAATGTCTGTCATCATTTTCTCTGCTGATCATGGTCTCACTGCAGGGTGGTTTGGGGAAGCCAAAATGACATCCAGATGCCAAACTCTTGAAACATGACTTGGTTGTCTATCAGGGTCAGGCAGTTGGCCGGTGATGTATTCATCCACAAAAGCACAAACTGTGTTCATCATCGTTCTCAGGATCAGGTACACCTTCAACCCAGAGAAGACAGTGAATGTGTGGGCTTCCTCTGTGCTGAAACTCAACTCTATAAAAATAGTTTATAACCTTTCCGAGAGGCTGAGCAGGTGACAACAGCAGATCTCTGAATAAAGCTTCTACATGTTTGTCAAACATCCTCATTGCTGTGACAGGATTGCTTCTGAGAATATCACATTTGTCTGACCAGTTCAGCTATTCAAAATTGACCTCCTGACCTTGTTGTCTTTTTATTGCTCGTGTTACCTCAGGCCATCGCATCTCAGCAGCAGAAAATGTACAGAAGAATGTTGGACTTCCCATCTGTCTGATCATAGCATACACTCCTGAGTTTTTTGATGCCAATAGGCAGGTTTACCTCTTAAAGCTTTCATAAATCTGAAGGACTCTTTATTACACACCAGCTGCTCCACTTCATGTCTGCTCTGCAACATACCTGAGGTGATTTTTCTGCCATCTCTAGTCACAGCTTTTCCTTTTCGTAGCTGGATTGACATGGATGATGTTGTTAAATGCAATTCAATGAAAAACTGAGCGAAGAACAGGTAGTTTGTATCCTTTGCAAACATTTCATCAATAAAGAAAAGCCTGGATTTAAAATACATGCTTTGTGAAAGTTTCTTGAAGCCATGGCTTTCCAGGGAAAGCCATGGCTTCAAGTTTAGAAGTTTTACAAAAAACTCACAGGATTGCAGCTAGAGCTACTGAGTATATTCCCTCACTGAATGATAAAATGTCCTCTGCAAGGTTCGGTGGTTGAAGGCATGATTCCAGAGCAAGTCCACCATTAGGCATGTCTCCTTCCTGTTCTGGGTCATCTCTAGGATCAGCTGGTTGATCTATTTCTATGTCTGATTCATTGTCAGGATTGCATAAAGCTTTTCTCTCACACATCTCAATGTTTGCTAGATCAGCTTCATCATATTTATCATCGTCATCATCACTGGAATCACTGTCAGGGTCAGGGATTGTTGGGTCTCCCAGCTCAGTTTTGTCAAGTCTGAATCTTCACTATACCTATTTTTCATGTATTCTTGTTGCTTTCTCTGAAAATTATCTTGTGTTCTGCGTGATCTTAAAAATATTCTTTTAGTTTTTGTTGGAAAACATAATCCTTTTTGTACCTTGTTGTCATGTACTCAGTTTTCTTTTGTCTAAAGTCAACTTGTGTTCCTCTGTTGAATCACTGGATCCATGTATATATGAGATCTTTTCATAGCCTTGAATGTATAATCAGTTGAGTATCTCTGTTGTTCTTTGATTTTTTTTTTTTTTGTTCTTTTTGTTGTGAATGTTTAGGCTTAGTAATCAGTCTCATCTGAATTATTTTCCTCTCAGATTTACTATACTTTGATATGTTACGAGTAATTGCTTGTTCATTATGAGCGGAGTCTACATTCATGTCTAAAGAAAGTAAAATTGACTTGTGTTGAAAAGCATCATTAGCAGCAAGGGTAGGAGTCTGTACTGGTGGACCTGTTCTCTGCTGTGTGGAAACCACCACAAAGTCATTGGAAATACTGGAGGAGGATAGAGGTCTGTGAACAGGTTAGTGGATGAGCTGGGTTCAAGGTGTCAGTGATGTCACAGGTTAACTTCACCGTTGATCTAGAGGAACACCCAACATTCTGTACTACATTTTAAGCCGTTTATTTATGTCTGCAAGATGGGTAAACTTAACCATGACAGCAGTGCCAGCATTATGTGACCCTGGGAGCAGAGGTAAACCATTTATTCTCCTGGAATGTAGATCAACGAACCCATATCTGCCTGTTCTGGTCCTGAAGACCACAATACTCAAGGTTATCATGGTCAACAAACCGTACTGCACGTCTGAAGACAGTAATGTCAGCTGTGATTCCAGACTCCTAAGGAATCCTCTATGTTCTGGTGGTTCTCCAAATGTACCAGGGTTGCTGTCCTCAGTCAGATCACTGTTTATCACACAGTTACAAGCTGGTACTTTGGTAAGAAGGTCACTAAACTTCAGGTAGTCATTGGACTTGGTCACCCTTACTCGTTTCTACATTTCATGACCTTTGTCAAGGATGTCATTGAGGGTTTTTTTAGTGGTGTGTTCACTTTCATAGAGGAAGGCAAGTAAAGTCAGTGAGTTACATGTGCACTGTTTCTTTCTGTAATGCTCTTCATATTTGTGAGAGTCCTGACTGTGACAAGCACACACACTGATCACAGATGGTTGATGTCTGGTTTCCACCGGCAACATGAGACGGTCCAGCAGCAGACATACAGTCACTCTGTACTTCTGTGGTGTCAGTGAGGAAAGCTTCATGTCCATTGGGTGACAGCAGCTCAGACGTTGTTGACTTTTTGTAGGTTCGCCCACCTGTGCAGCAGGAGACTCCTTCTGACGATGTAAATGTTGTTTCTGTGCCTGAGACCTCTTGTTTGTGCGAGGCATTGTTACAAGTAGAAATGGGTTGAAAAAGTTTAAATTAGTTAAAAAAAGTTGACAACATAAAGTCACTGTACTTTTGTGGTGTCAGACATCAAACATGTTAGGATAAGTTGAAAGCTGTGAGCTTGGCAGTACAGAAGCTTTGCAGAACATCCTGATTTACAGTGACCACCTGTCAACATTGAGCTAAGTTGAATGCTGCATAGAAGCTTTGCAGAACAGTTCAATGTTGTTGTTGGTAGTTGTGGTTACATGCAGTCATGTAGAATCTATTAAGATGAAAATCACATTCTACAATGTGTATGGAAAAATGAAAAGTTAAAAAGGTAAATAGTTTAGAAAGTTGAAAAGTTAGAACAAAGCTAATACATAGCAGAGTGTCCAGAAAATATTTGAACAGTTTGAGACCAAACTTGTTGGAATCGGTTGCAAAATGCGGGAGTAGTTGAGCTTGATGGAAGAAGAATCCTCACTAATTACAAAGTCAAATATTTGAACCCAATTACAAATCAATTACGATAACGGCAATATTTTTTTTAATTACGATTTCAATTATAGTTACATCATAATTGTAATTAATTACCAATTATAAGTTTACAATTATAATTGACCCCAACCCTGACTACAGGACATTAAGTCAACTATTTTAAATTAAATCTACCAACTTCCCTCACAAGTATATATATGTATATAGTATATCTATGAAGATATTAATGAATAGTCTATTGGTAATTATTATATTTAGGTACAGCTTTTCTGATGGATGAAGGAGTGAAGTTAAGAATTGTTTTGCTACTTTGGGGATTTATTGTATATGTAACAACTTGTTTGCACTTTTAAAGTGATCGTGAAGAGGGTTTAAAACGTCCTTAAATAAGAGAGACGTTAGAAAAGAATGAATAATATTTTTTAGAATAATATACGTGAATGGTACCATTTAGGAAGCTTTGCTGTGGGTACTTTGTTGTATTGAAGCAGCTTAAAAACAATATATACCATGGATGTTGGTGGAGATTTTGCACATGAATAATCATTGATGACAGAGACAGATTTTATAACAATTTGTGTTATTTGGGAGAAAAGAAGTGTAACAGTGGCCAAAGCATCGATATGTGTTGATACTATGCTTACAATAGTTTTTAAGTTTTTGGGGTTTTTTTCCACTTTTCTATTTAATAAAGTAATATTTGACCGTTTTAATGTGAACCTCTGCACATGTGAAGGATGTCACCTCTGCCATATTGTAACGTATCAAACCTGACTGTCATTCTGTTGAAGGGACGTGTTATTTTATTTTGTATCACTGCTTTAAATACTGCTTCAAATGAAGACAGTTGTGTTTCAGGGTAACGATCAATATACTATTGTTTTGATTAAAACACAAAGAAGCACTCAGAACAAGCTTTTTATTTTATTTTTAAAGTATATACATATATTTACTTTTTTGTGTAATGGAGTAATGTGTCATTGACTGTGAAACTTGTCATTATTAAAACTTGGAAACTGAAATGTGTGCCTTTGTTTTGTCTTTACTGGTATTTCCCTTTTAATTGTTCCATAAGACAAACTACTCTATAGCATACACTAGTAATCATGGACTGTTAAAGACATACAAATCTTGAGAATAGAAGTCATTTTGGGTGGGAGTCCTTCAACAGTCCGTGATTTAACTTCCGCCATCAGAGCATGTCATCACACTGTTTAAGGGAGGACAGTGCTTCTTCCCTGCTTCATTGTCTACTACCAAACTGCAGAGCTGGAATTGTCGCCCTCTGCTGTCACAACAGTTTTTATGCTCTTTCGATGAACAAAAGAGGGTTACATTGGCATCTTTAACTTTTTATTGTTATTTAGAGCAACCAAAAGCGGCACAAATTGTCATTTTGACTGAAAAAGCGACTAAATGACCTAAAAAGCAGGCTGAATGTTTCACTCCAATAGAAAACAATGGGATGTGTACAGGCAAATAGGCCGTGTGACATCATCAATCACCTTGATTTCAAGATGGTGAAACAGCCTCTAAAACTGCAAAGTAGTCCCATTTTTTTAAAAGGCAATAAAACAAATATGGTGCACAATCATGCATTGTGTTAGGTGTAGATGTTCTATTAAGTACATTTCAAAGATTTTAGGCCAAACTTGTAACAACAATGGAGGATCCCTTTAAACAGATTGTGTCTCATTTTTAACCAGGTAGACCAGATCCATTACATTTCGTAGGAGATCTGGACCAATATATACTGATTCTGGATCAGTTTTAAAAATGAAAAAAGATCCTTATTAGTCATTAGTAATTGACCTCATCGCTGACTCTTGGTGCTTCCTCCAATGATGGATGAGCATTTATGTGTATTAACGCTAAAGTGATGCGACCTAACAACCTCTGCTTGGCTCGGTGAAAAACATCATAAAACACAACCCACCAGTGTTGAAGCTCTTCCACATAACAGTGTCGTAGTCGCATCCCCTGCTGATTGTTGACTAAAATGTTTTCTGTTTGTTTGATGCTGATCTGTTCCTCATTTGCATATGTTTCTCTATGTTTCACTTCAGGTTATGTTTTAATGAGGAAATCTCTTCCAGTGGAGCCGTGTGTGTGTGTGTGTGTGTGTGTGTGTGTCTTCAAAACTGACAGTGAATCTATTCACTCTGCTGCTGTAACAACTTCATACCTAAATGAAAGCGGTGAAAAAAAGTACGGCACAAGTAAATGGTTTGAGTTCTTTCTTTATGAAATGGAAGAAAAGCAGATTTTTTATGTAAAAAAATATCCTATTAAATTCAAGTTGGCATCATTACTAGTTTAACAAATCAATATTGTATTGGGCTAATTAGGTATATCTTTAATTATCATTATCATTTTATTTAAAAGGGTAAGTCATCTGCTCTGTGTTGTGAGTTTTTTTTTTGGATAATTGGAATTGATTTTATGCAAGGTGTTAAAAGTTAAAGTTTTTTATTTTCCTTTTAAGTTTTGAATTGTTATCATCCATATAGCAATGAACTATAAATGCTTTATCTACAATACAATACCACGATTATCCAAAACTACTACGTTTAGAGAAGGACACTCAAAACGACAAGAAAAACACACAAAAAAATAACTCCAACATGACAACAATAGCACAAAAAAATGCCTCCAATTTAAAAAAAATAAAATACAAAATGACACTAAAAATAACCAAAATGAAAGGAGTATACACAAAATGACTCCTTAAATACTGACAAAAAACAAAAAAAAAATGATGACAAAAACACAATAAATACTTCTCAAATGAAAACAAAAATAAAAATTGACTGAAAATGAACAAAATGAAAAGAATATACACGCACTAACTTAAATGGCTCCAAATCACAGGAAAAAAATCACAAACTATAACAAATACACAAGTTAACAACAACAAAAAGGACTCCAAAACACACAAAACTACAAATTCCTGTTTAACATTCAAATATCATCACTGGGGTATCACACGTCCTAAAATGTATTCGTAGATTTTAAAGGAAGAACATCTCAAAGTCTGAAAACTAGTATTAAAAAATAAAATAATGTTTTTAATGGCTGGAATGAATTCAAGATAGCTTTAGGATTGGACTACAAACTGAATATTGGTGTAGCAGAAAGACAAGCGCATTATTTTTGCTCAGATTATAATTTAACAATTTGGCATCGTTAATCACTGAACATTATTACAATGTGTATATATTTATTTTAGATTTTCTGTACACATTCAACAGGTGAACAATTAAACAGAACAATATTAACATCATGTTGAACAGAAACTGAGCCAGAAAAAGCCTCGTCTACAAAAAATATGCAGAGTTGCTTTTATAAATATTTCCAATTAAGATTTTAGATTAATAACAATATTAGATACTATTGCATGGTAGGGGTTTTAAATTTAGAGCTCTATCATAGTTTTTTTTTTTTTTTTTTTTTTTTAAGAGCTCTTTAATAGTGTTTTAATAGTTTTTCTTTATGAACGGTCACGCGTACGTCATCACGTACGTGACGTCACAATACCACGCGTCGGAAGCGGAAACCGCAGTTCAGCTGTTGCTGGATTTGTAGTTTTTCATCAGCTCCTCCGTCATCTCGCTGCTCCTCTGCTGTCAACATGCTTAAAGCGGTGATTTTAATCGGAGGTCCGCAGAAAGGTGGGCTTAACTTTGTCATTGATGTGTTCTAAGACTGCTGTGAGTGGTTATTGCTAAGCTAGGATGCTAATGCTAACTGAGAGAGTCGTGTTGTGTTTGACTGACGTGGCGGAACGTGAACGCATCACACATTAACAGACAAGCGTCACGATCAGTCAATAAATAATGAACAATAATGGATAATAACACCGTTTTCACTGTTTGCTGACTGAAAATATTTGAAGTTAAAGTACAATGAGGTGCACTTTTGGTTATTTGGTTTAAAAAAAAAAAAAAAAAAACGTGTTTCTAGTGTCAGTGAACCTAAAAAAACCCCAATGATAGTCAGATTAGTCCAATGTTAACCAAATAGCACCGTGTAAATTAGCCTGCTGATTATACAACGATATATTTTTATAATATTGACAGTGAAACAATATATTATAGGCTATCGATACAGTGTATACAGAATATTTAATCATGTAAAAAAAAAACTTATCGTAAGTCAAATATAATGTCTTCTATAATACATTACATTGTAAACTACATTACTGTGGTTTAGTTCAAATGCTGATCCTTTCTCATGTCGTGAATAAATAAATAAATAAAATGCAATAGATAAATCCTCTCCTAAAACTAACTCTCATTGGTATTGAATCAATGAACTTGTATTATAAGTAATTTCTTTGTTTAAAATAAACATTCAGAAGTGGCAAAAATACTAGTCTTCAGTACTCAAGTATAAGTATAGATACTTGAATAAAAAAATGACTCTGGTACAAGTAAAAGTATTGAATTTGCTCCCTTACTTGAGTAAAAGTTAAAAATAAGTACATGCTACTAAATGTACTTTAGTAAAAAAGTACAACAAATTTCCCTTCAATAATAAGACAGGGTTTTTAAACCAGCAAATTTCATGTTTTTTCTTTTTTTTTTTAAGAACTTGTAGGTGTACATGGACATAAATTAAAACTATTACCTTTGGACATCTGAGGAATTTAGCACTCATAATAGATACAATGTGTAAATATAATGTGTTGAGAAAAGGGGAAAAAAAGTGCAAATGCTCAATAAAACCCAAAACATTTTTGTTGGTTTGCGTCTTTTTACGTCACGTCATCTTTGAAGGAGCAGAAAGTACAGATATTTGTTTAAAAAAGTAAAGGGTAAAAGTAAAAAGATGCCAAAAAAATAAATACTCAAGTAAAGTAGATATACCAGAAAAAAAATACTTAAGTACAGAAACAGAGTATTTGTACTTTACTTGTCACCTCTGTAAACATTACATATTGTATTAATGTAGTTATTCAGGTCAGCATTGTTGTGATGGTTTTGCTCAAATGCTAAATTTGAATTCATGTTTACTTTTTTAAGTTCAGAAAATAGAAAAAAAAAAAAAGGTCTCATTGTCCTTACAGACTACAGTTCAGTTTGTTAGTTTGGATAGTTTAGGTTTTTATTTGATTTTTTAAATACTTTTTTGGCACAATATTCATTTCATTAATGCACCTTTGTATTTCATTTTCAGTTTTAGACATTGATTGTGTTTTGTCACTCATTCAGTATTTTTTTTCTTCCAATAAATGTCACTTTCTCTTCCAGGCACCAGATTCCGGCCTCTGTCATTTGAAGTTCCCAAACCTTTGTTTCCTGTGGCTGGTGTTCCCATGCTCCAACACCACATTGAAGCATGTGCAAAGGTGAGCACTCCCATATTTCCTCCATAATCAGGGGAAAATTCACACAAAAAGGTAGATTTTTAGGTTTGCAGTTCTGACAGAATCCTAAACACAATGTCTTTTAGTTATTTGTATGTTTTGTACAACATTCTTCCTCCTCATAGTGATTTACTTCTCTTTAAAGGTCCCAAATATGAAGGAGATTCTGCTCATGGGCTTTTATCAGCCAAATGAAGAACTCAACAGATTCCTGTTAAATGCTCAGCAGGAGTTCAAGATTTCCATAAGGTAAAATAAGGACTAGCAGGTTGTCTTTGTCTTGTTAAGGTTTTTCAGGAAATTTTATTTTGATCTCCTGAAATTTACTTTGATCTCAGGAGATCAAAGTAAATTTCCTGAAAAAAACATTTGTCTGAATAAATGAAACTTAACATATTAAAAAAGAAGACAAAAATGACTTGCTGGGATTATTACGCGTAAGACAAGGATACATCAAAGCAATTAGCTGACATATCTGAATAAGGCTCGCTGTTGACAGTCGAAACATATCAGGCGATCAAAGTAAATTTCCTGAAAAAACGTTGACAACGCTGAATAAATGAAACCTTACAATATCGTTCAAAAAGAACTTGCTGGAATTATTACATCACGGAAACATCAAAGCGATCAGCAGACACCTCTGAAGAAGACTGGCAGTTGATAGTTGAAACATGTCAGGGGATCAAAGTAAATTTCTTGAAAAAAATGTTTGTCTGAATAAATGAAACCTTAACATATTAAAAAAGAAGACAAAAAATAGAACTTGCTGGAATTATTATGCGGAAGACAGGGAAACATCAAAGCGATCAGCAGACACATCTGATAAAGATTGGCAGTTGACAGTCAAAACATGTGAGGACACCAAAGTAAATTTCCTGAAAAACCTTTGTCTGAATAAATGAAATCTTAACATATTATTCAAAAAGAAGACAAAACAATGACTTGCTGGGATTTTTACGCGTAAGACCAGGAACTTTCAAAGTGATCAGCAGACGCCTCTGAAGAAGACTGGCAGGTGACAGTCGTAACATGTCAGGAATATCCTGAAAATCTTTGATCTGAGTAAATGAAACCTTAACATGTTATTCAAAAGAAAGACACAAATAACTTGCTGGAATGATTACTCGGAAGTAAAAGAAACATCAAAGTAATCAGCAGACGCCTCTGAAGAAGACTGGCAGTTGACAGTCGGAACATGTTAGTAGATCAAATTACATTTTCTGGAAAGCGTTTGTTTGAATAAATTAAACCTTTGTTCTCCATAAAGTAATGGTTTTCAGACACCGGTTTTACTTTCACCTAAAATAAAGTTGAAAGACATTTTTTCTGACAAAAGATCAATATGGGTAAAGAATTTAATTCATGGCAAAATGTTTTAGGATTTATAAAATCCTGTTAATTATGTATTTCACTCAAAAAGAAGGATTCAAAAGATTATTGAAAAGAAAATAAATTTTCTCTCTCTCTCTCTCTCTCTAGTGCCAGTGGAGGTTTTATTGTTGTTGAATGACTGCAGCGATGCCATTTTTCTTCCTGTGCACCGCAGGTATCTGCAGGAGTACGCAGCCCTGGGCACCGGAGGGGGAATCTATCACTTCAGAGACCAGATTGTCTCCGGCAGTCCAGAGGCTTTCTTTGTGATGAATGCTGATGTTTGCTCAGCGTTTCCTCTGGAAGAGATGCTGAGCTTCCAGAAGGAACACGGAGAACCAAACAGCTTTGTTATCCTGGGAACAACGGTGAGAGAGAGAGGGGGGGGGGTTGTTTTGTGGTGTTGGGACAAACTGTGAAAGTTTCAATGAAAATAAACAACTTTAACTTTCATCTTCTGTTTATCAGGCTAACAGAAAGCAGTCGATGAATTATGGCTGTATCGTGGAAAATGAAGAAACAAACGAGGTATTTATTTATTTTTTTATATTTTAGACATGGTTGGGGTTAACTATAATTAAAATCGCAATTATTTATTTATTTATTTTTATAATTTTTTTTAATTTAGTTTTGCAACATACAATACAATACACAGGAACAAACAAACAACCCTACAGCATACACCCAGGGAACAGTATTTACAATTTCTTACAGTACAGGTGTGTGTGCGTGCGAGAGTGCGTGCGTGTGAGAGAGAAACAGGAGGGAAGGGATGAAGAGAGGATTTTTTTTTAATATATATTAATAACAAAATAAGATATAACAATAATGATAATAATAATAATAATAATAATTTATATATATATATATGTATATTTATATATATATATATATATATATATATATATGTATATTTATATATATAATTTAGATGATATTTGTTTTTAGTGTATTTTACAGCCGATTATCATTATAGATGCTAACAGAAAGCTAAAACAAGAGTAAGGTTAACTCTTATTAGGGTATTTATTTCAAGTTCAGTAATTGTGATTAATTGGAATTGAACTTTAGATATTGAGAATGTAATTGTAATTTAATTGTAATTGAACATGGGTAAGTTAAAACTTAATTGTAACTGATAAATGTAATTGACCCTTACCCTGATTTCAGACATTTTTTTATCCTTTAAATCAGAGGTTCTCAACTGGTCTCACCCTGGGACCCTTATTTGGCCACGGTCATTAAATTGCAACCCACATTTTCTTTTTAGAATTCAACCAACCAAATTAAATTTTTAAAAATAGCTGTTGATCTTTTTTAAAACATAAATTTATATATTATCCTGTGCAACATGCATTTCACAGCATGCCTGTCAAAATAAAAGGGTCTTTCAAAATAAAAGACGAGTTCAACATGAGAAACATTAAGTAAAATAATAGTGGTTCTCAAGGTGTGTGACGCTCCCCTCTGGTGGGGAATGGAGGTATCAGAATCAGAAATGTTTTTAATGGCCATGTACAGTTTTAAGGACAGTACAAGGAATTTGTCTTGGTAGTTGGTGCACAAAAAAAAAAAAAAAAAAAATAAAGAAAAAAAACAAAGAACAACCCAGCAACAATAATAATAATGATAAATATAAAGGATGAGGGATAAATAAAGGATAGATATAGAATAAAGGATAAATAGGATAAATATATATATATATACAGTGCAGCAGATAATGTCATCATGGAGGTGGTGATCGGGTGGGGGGGGTTCAGTGGGTGACTTGGGGTGTGTTCATGTGGATGGTGGCAGAGGGAAAGAAGCTGTTTTTGTTTCTGGAGGTTCTGGTCCTGATGGACCGAAACCTTCTTCCAGAAGGGAGAGATTGAAACAGTTTATGACCGGGGTGGGAGGGGTCGGCCACAATCTTTCCTGCACGCCTCAAAATCGTAGAGGCGTACAGGTCCTGGAGGGAGGGCAGATTGCAGCCGATGACCTTCTCTGCAGAGTGGATGATACGCTGCAGTCTGGCCTTGTCCTTGGCCGTAGCTGCAGCGTACCAGATGGTGATGGAGGAGCAGAGGATGGACTGGATGATGGAGCTGTAGAAGTTCACCATCATCTTTGTTGGCAGACTGAACTTCTTCAGCTGCCGCAGGAAGTACATCCTCTGCTGAGCTTTTTTGATAAGGGAGCTGATTTTCAGCTCCCACTTGAGGTCCTGAGTGATGATGGTCCCCAGGAAGCAGAAGTACTCCACAGAACTCACTGTAGAGTCTCCCAGGGTGAGGGGGGTGAGGGGGGCTGGGTTCTTCCTGAAGTCTGCTATCATCTCCACTGTCTTTAAAGCGTTGAGCTCCAGGTTGTTCTGGCTGCACCAGGACACCAGCTGGTCTGTCTCCCACCTGTAGTCAGACTCGTCTCCATCAGAGATGAGACCGATGATGGTCGTGTCGTCTGCAAACTTCAGGAGTTTGACCGACTGGTGAGAGGAGGTGCAGCTGTTGGTGTACAGGGAGAAGAGCAGAGGAGAAAGAACACAGCCCTGAGGAGATCCAGTGCTGATGGTCCGGGGAGCAGAGATGGTTTTTCCCAGCTTCACGTGCTGCTTCCTGTCAGACAGGAAGTCTGTGATCCACATGCAGGTGGAGTCTGGCACGTTCAGCTGGGAAGGCTTGTCTTGAAGGAGAGCTGGGATTATAGTGTTGAAAGCAGAGCTGAAGTCCACAAACAGGATCCTGGCGTAGGAGCCTGGGGAGTCCAGGTGCTGGAGGATGAAGTGGAGAGCCAGGTTTACAGCATCGTCTACAGACCTGTTGGATCTATAAGCAAACTGCAGGGGGTCCAGGTGGTGGTCGGTGATGTCCTTGATGTGGGAGAGCATGAGGCGTTCAAAGGACTTCATGACCACAGATGTCAGAGTGATGGGTCTATAGTCATTAAGTCCTGTGATCCTCAGCTTTTTAGGGACAGGAACGATGGTGGAGGCCTTAAAACAGGCTGGTACGGTGCATGTCTCCAGTGAGGTGTTAAAAATGTCTGTGAACACTGGAGACAGCTGATCAGCACAGTGCTTTAAGGTGGAAGGAGAGACAGAGTCCGGTCCACAAGCCTTGCGGGGGTTTTGTCTCCTGAAAAGTCTATTTACATCTCTCTCTTTGATGGAGAAAGGTGTCTCTGTGGGAGGGGGGGAGGAAGATAGGAGAGAGAGCCTCTGTAAGCAGCTGTGGTGAGACTGTAGCTTTGATGTGGGGGGTGAAGGTGTTGGCTTTTCTCACCTCCTTTCCAAACGTGTACTTCGACTCTCTGTACCTGGCTCTGTCTCCACTCCTGAAAGCGACCTCTTTGTCTGCCCTCAGCCCTCTGAGCTTAGTTGTGAACCAGGGTTTGTCATTGTTATAACTCACCCTGGTCTTTGATGGAATGCAGCTGTCCTCACAGAAGCTGATGTAGGACAGGTGGTTCGCGACAAACAGGAGTAAATATTTAATTTTTTATATTTAAAAAATGACTACACACAAAGAAAGCAATAATGAATAGCCTGAAAATTCAAAAAGCAATAGATTATCAGACTGGAAATAAAATGTAGCGTAGAGAAGCGCAAAAATAATGATTTACGTCTGCATGTGAGATAAAGCGTAACAATAAACATGAGTTCTTAAGATTTTTTTTGCACAGATTACAGTGTTTTCCTATTTCCTGCACTTTTACATTTGTTTTTTTATACAGGTAATTAGTTGAATTTAGTTTTAAATGTTTTATTTATTATGAAATATGATGTTACTTTTAGGGGGGGATGGGCATGAGAATTCACCTTTGTTCAGTGGAGAATACACACAAAAAAGTTTGAGAACCACTGCTTTAAATAATTAGTTAAATAATTAACTTTAAACTCACCTTTTTTCCCACCCAGGTGTTGCATTACGTGGAGAAACCGAGCACGTTTGTCAGTGACATCATCAACTGTGGTATTTACCTGTTTAGCCCAGACATCTTCCAACACATCGGTGGCGTGTTCCAGAAGAACCAGGAGGAGATGTTGCTGTGAGTTGAAACTGTTCTTTTCTTTCTGTCTTTCTTCTAATCCAGATCTGTCCTGAGGCTGCTCGTGAATTTCATTTACTTCATGTTTTTTCCTTTTTTTTAATTCTTTTTTCATTCCCTTTCTTACCTTTCATGTTTCCTGTTCCCTCATATATCATCAGATATTCCTTTGATGGGTAAGTTGGTACGCTAAGGTTGCATGGTGTGGTTATAGAGCACGTAGAATGTGGTGTGATCTGTCCTTAAGCTTATACATGCCATGGGAAATTTTTCACAACACCCACCTTTATTTATTTATTTATTTATTTATTTATTTATTCCTTCATTCATTCATTCATTTATTTATTCCTTCATTCATTCATTCATTTATTTATTTATTCAATTTTTTTGGTGTGTTATTATTTCCATAACAAAGAGAAAACTTACTGCTTGTCATCTCTTTAGTAAAACGCTTTATTTATTTTTTTTACATATATATTAAAAGACGACATGTCAGTCAGGGTTGTTGTGTTTCTTTAGTTTATTTAGAAGTGTCAAAATTAATTTGTAGTATTATTATTTGTTGTTTGCGTTTTTATATTTGTTGTTGTTCCAACTGATTTTGTTGTGAAAACATTAATTACTTTTTGGTTGACAAATAATCATGATTTCAGTTATGACTAAAATAATGATGATTTTTTCTATAATTGATCAGCCCTAAGTGGTGACCTTTCCTGATAAACTCTAACAGTGTTTGTGCACTTAGGTTGATGTCGTGCAGTCTTTTCCTTGTTTAACACTGTAGAACATATGCTGCTTTCCTGAGGGGTATTCCATAAAGCGGGTTATGTTCAAACTCTGAGTATGTTCAGGCTGAAATGAGGGAAACTCTGAGTATCTCATTCCTAAACGCGAGGTATGTTCTTCTCTGAGTATGTTTCCATGGCAACACTTTCCGTGAACTAAACCTGGTCGCTGGCAGGTTTCATCAAAGAAACCCTAGGTTTCTACCTGGCTCCGCCCACCTGAACACCGTTTCTGAACACTTTAATGAACCTTAACTCTTCTCTGAAACACATTAGTAACATCACACACCACAGACGTGTTCACATCATTACTAATTTTTTTTTTTTTTGTGTGTGCAAACGGTAGTTTTCATTTTAACATTGTAGATGTAGATCATTAAGTGAAACACACTGAGAGGTTGATCTGCATTAAAACTGACGTCTGTAGTAAAGTTCACTGAATACAAACCTGTGGAGAATGTAAAGGAGGAGATGATAGTTTAAATGAATCCACTTTTAAGGCTCGATTGTTGTTTTATATTGTTTTACAGTTAAATCTGTAGATCACAGCTCTTTGAAGATATGATGGCGCAGTGAGTTGTGACGCTGCTCTTGGAAGCGATGGGTCGCAGGTTTGCGTCCCGCTTCAGTGTTTTTTTATGACATTTTTAGGACGTCGAGAGGACTCTGGCGACAATATTACATTAAAAATCAATATAAATGATGCAATATCAAGCGGCATTTACTGTCTTAATATCCAGTGTAACAGGATGGCTCTCTATGTAGCCATCCTAAGCTGCTGACACGTCTCCTCAGACACGTTTTATTCATATTATTCACCGCTCGTCACGTCACTGAAGCAATAAAGTGATGAAGCGACCAAAAAGTGTGACTGATTACGGGTGATTTAAGCCACTATAGTCACTGAAGACTGAACGCACCTTTAGAACAGGCTCATATTCCTCAAACACCGGCTTATTTCACCCATTACGGTGAATAAATCACTATTTTCCGGGTGTTTGCCATGGCAGCTCGACTCATCTTCGATCCATTGATGATGGCTTTTTATCGCGTGCGTGCGTGCACGTCAGCAACCCAAGGTTTACATACTCAGGGTTGATTGACCCACTTCATACCAGCTGTAATGGAATCAGATACCCAGAGTTTCCCATCGCGGGGTATATTGACCCAGAGTTTATGGATAGACTCAGAGTTTGTTAACCCTCCTTTATGGAATACCCCGCTGCACTGCTGCTTTATTATTGTCTCTAGAAATCCTGTCATGTGTGTTTTTGTAGCTGCTACACTCACTTTGTCCACAGCAGCTAATGTAACTCCATGAATCAATGGATTGATTCACTGTTTTCTGTATTATTTTAAACACTTTCTGTGTTTTTCTTTACCGTGGAGTCACCGAGACCACAATTAGCACACCAAGGACACTTGAAGTATACAACAAAAGGGCCACGACCCACGCTGTGCATGTAATTCACCTGCGGAAACATCGATAGCACTTAAATCAAGCCGATCCACGAATCAGCAGAACAGTTGAACACGTCCGAGGTTCTTGATAGAAGTCTCTCAGGGAACGCAGAGCCTCTCAGCACATCGCCTCGCTTTTACAACAAACTTCGATTATGGGTGCCGTGCGAGCCTTTTAAAATATTCTTTTCATCAATATTTAACACGTCGTTTCATCTTAAGGCTCCCACAATACAAGATGCCAGAAAGCCTGATTAATATGGAACACGTTGCCTCTTTTGCTTAAGATTAAGTTGGAGGCGCTGAGAGGCAGCTGTGGTTTGAAGCCAGTAGTCAGTAGTGACACCATCAAAGTTAATGTTTGTAATGCATTTGTGAAGGGCCTTTAAATCACTGCTTTTCTACTGAGACTCAGATAGAACCAAGCCTTTAGGTTGTTTTTTTTAAATATTAGATCTTACAAACGGCGTAATCTAAGATTTCAGACGTCCACAAAAACAATGACAGGGGTCCTCAATCCCAATGACAAAGACAGCTCAACTGAAAGATTGTTTTATGTCAGCTTCACTAGTAGAAATAAGAGGTGATTAAAAGCTGCATTTGCAATAAAAATCACTTTAAACACACGTTTGTAGAGATCCACGTTTAGCAAACTGGTGATTATTAAAGGAAGCACTCCAATCACGTAACTCACTCTGGTTTGATGAGGTTCAAGGCATCTAATGGTTGCCATGGTAGCGTAGACTTCCTGTTTTAAGGTAGCTTCCAAAGTCCCATTTCGTATTTTTTAACCGTAAAGTTATTGGGTTTTTTTTTTTTTTTTTTTAGGAATAACGTCATAATATTCCAGGAACTGGATCACACATAACTAAGAATTAAAACATTGGATTAAAATATTATTTCACCATTGACTTTCTATGGGAGTAGAAATTAGAAGAAAAATCCTCACATGACAAGAACATAATTGGCTGAAATATATATATATATATATATATACACACACACATATATATTAGCAGTGCACCAATTTATTTAAAAGCCTGATCAGCTGATTTTTTATTTTTATTTTAACAGAGCATACACCTTGAATATTCCTATTTTATTTTATTGTAAAACATTGAACAATACTTGTGAAACGATACAAACATGTTTTAACAGCACATGAGGCAGTTAACTCAAATATAAATGAAAAGTTTAGAACGTTGCTGTCCAAAATATGAAATTATATCAGTTCCTTTAGCCTGCTCATTCCAATCAGGCACGGTACCAAAATCCCTGAAAGTAGCTGCTGTGAAACCTCTGGATGCCTCTATACTGGCTAACTATAGACCAATCAGCAACCTTCCATTCATGGCCAAGATCATTGAGAAGGTGGTCTTCAACCAACTGAGTCAATTCTTAACATTCAACAAAATATTTGATCAATTTCAGTCAGGTTTTCGTTCTCATCACAGCACTGTAACTGCTCTTATCAAAGTGATCAATGACATAAGGTTGAACACTGATTCAGGAAAAGTATCTGTTCTCATTCTGTTGGAGATAAAGTCGTTGGAAAAGACGCTGGAAAACTCACTGGAAAACCTACAAAGCGAAGCAAAGCTACTGAAAGAAAAGAATGAAAGAAATGCTGAAGAGATAAAATTGTTGAACGCCAGGGTTGAACAGCTGGAACAAAAGGAAAGAGAGAAAGATGTCATCATCACAGGCCTAAAGATAAAACCCAGGAGTTACGCGAGTGACGAAGAAACAAAATCGATTGAACAACAGGTCATTGACTACCTGGAGTCGAAGGACATTGTCCTGAACCCTGACAATATCAACTCCTGCCATCTCCTGCCAAAGAAAAATGATAACATAGCTATAAAAATAACCTATATATATATATATATATATATATATATATATATATATATATATATATATATATATATATATATAAATGGATCATGTGGATTTAAATGATGAGTTAATGTAAATAATTCTAAAGAAATGGCCATAAATGATAAAAACTATAGAATTACATGTATTCAGCTATTCAGGGAGCACTAAACCAGTGTTTTTTAACCTTGGTGTCGTGACTCCATGTGGGGTCACCTGGAATTAAAATGGGGTCGCCTGAAATTTCTAGAAATTGATAAAAAAACTAACTGATTACAATGATTATTAAATTATTATTATTATTTAAATCTTCTAATTATCAATTTTTGTATTCTTTACCACACACCATATAACAAACATAATCAAAACAAATTCTGGACGAAAAAATCCGAGGGCTTATTATTTAGTTTTTTTTTTAGAATTTGTCAATTTATTTTGTTGGCACAATTAAATTCCTTTTTTTTTTAATTATTATTTATTTTAATTAAAATTTAAGGATGCAATGAAGGATTAAAATACATTGCTGTTCTACACACATCATTCAGAAAAAAAAAGAAAGGCTTTTGTGTGTGACATAGAAAATATTTGCCTCGTCCGCTTCATCTGCCGTTACAAACCGTGCCATAAATCTCAGGTTTTGTAGATGAAGCTTCGCTGTAATAAAATAAATAATTGTTGTGGTATTAGCTGTGATCAATGAGCCGATCAAACATCTGATCTCTGTGTTGCAGAGAGGAGTCGACCAATGGGTGGCACAGGGCTGAGGCCATCAGGCTGGAGCAGGACGTCTTCACGGCTCTGGCAGGACAAGGAAAACTCTACGTTTATAAAACCCTGGGTTTCTGGAGTCAGATTAAATCAGCTGGGTGAGTGACAACCAATCAGAATGCAGGAAGGGAACACACTTGGAAAAACTCTAATAAATGCACTCACATACATTAGTGCTGTGTTTTTCAACCTTGGGGTTGTGACCCCATGTCTGGTAATTGATTACAAAAATTACTGATTAAAATTATTATTAGATTAATATTAATATTTTTCAAATAAAACAAAACACAATCTCAAACAACTGTATTCTGTACTTTAACTTCCTAAAATATAAATGTATTTTAAGATATACAATAGAACATTTTTATAATTAAATAGTTAATTACATAATGAAATAAAAATAAAAAACATATGTTATTGTAATTTTTAAATTATTACTCTTTCAAATTAAAACACCACACACAAGGTCAAACATCTGTATTCTATACTTTCACTTCCTCAAAAATACATTAGAATAATTAATTAAATAATTAAATACAAATAATGTTTTTGTAATTTTTTAATTACTGCTCTTTTTCAAATTAAAGCACAACACAATCTCAAACATCTGTATTCTATACTTTCACTGCCTCAAATACAATAGAAACATTTAAATAGTTCATTAAATAATGAAATAAAAATTAGTAAGTAATTAAAGTAATTAAATAAATAGATAAAAATAATATTGTTTGTAATTTTTTTATATATTACTCTTTTTCAAATTAACACAACATGCACAATCTCAAACAACTGTATTTTATACTTTCACTTCTTGAATATAAATGTAGTTTAAAAAATAAATACAGTAGAATAATGAAATAGTTAATTAGATAAAAATTATGTATTTGTCATTTTTAATTATAACTCTTTTTCAAATTAAAACACCACACACAGTCTCAAACATCTATATTCTATACTTTCACTCCCTCAAATATAAATCTAGTTAAAAAAATAAAAATAAATACTGTATATAAATATCTGAGCTGGTGTATCTGGTTACTATAGTGATACTCTTAACACTGTATCACAAACATAAAAAAGTAATTTTTCTTTAAAAAAAGAAAGTCTGTTGGGCTATCAGGTTGGTATTTCACAGTTGCTGCTTGTAATTCTAAATTAGTAACTTTTTTTTTTCCTAGATCTGCAATTTATGCCAGTCGACTGTATCTGAATCAATATCACAAAACGCATCCTGAAAGACTGGCTACAAACAAGAAGGGAGGACCCAAAATAAGTGGTATAAAATATAAATCTTTCCTCACATTGACTCAAACAGATCCATTCATTCTCCTTTTCCTTGTCGTCTAGGAAACGTCTATATTCATCCTACAGCCAACATCGACCCCACTGCAACGGTAACACTTCATTTCCTCTCACAATAACAGCTCCATACTATATTATCATATGAATATGTTCATTAGGTGTCAGAGTAACTGGTTCTTTCCCAATCCCAGTTAGGTCCTAACGTCTCTATTGGCACTGGCGTAACTATCAGTGCTGGGGTCAGAGTTCGAGAATCCATCGTCCTCCACGGGGCAAATCTACAGGTGACGTCACGCACGTGCTCAGTCTGTGCATGAATACTTTTCTCTCATGCTGTCACTTCTCACCCCTGATCTCCATTAGATGCGTATCCATGCGTATGTGCTCCAGCACAGCTGCGTAACGACTCTTATATTATTGCCGGAAGCAAATTCAGCAAAGATAAGCTTGTGTGTGACAAGAATTAGTGCACAGACAGAATAACCTCACTTCCTCACACTCAGTTCTCCTTCACCCTCCACTAAGGCTGGGCTATTTTTTTCCAAAAAAAAACACAGATTTTTAAAGAAAAATTTGAGTTTCGATTCGATTTTCAATTATTTTTTTTTATTTCAATGCACTTAAAAATGACTGCAGACATCAGATATTCTGTATAAAGTGCAACTTTATCACTCTGATTGTCTTTAAGAGTTAAAATGCATAGAACAATATCAAAATAAAAAGTAAATGAGACTCTGTCATTCAACAATTTCAAGCTTTAACCAGGTTTAAGCAAAAGTGCAACAGCAACTTCACAGTAGCTTAAATTTTCTGATTAAGAAATCAGATATCTACATATTTTATAACATATAACATTACAATTAAATAAATTATAAACTATTCCTTTAGCATCTCAGTATAGTGTGAATAAAACATTAAACATGCCTGTGGCACACATAGCTACTCAAAGGGTAAACACGTAAACAAAGAGGGGACGGGCTCATATCGTGCTACGATAACCCACAAGGACGGAACGCAAAAAAGTCCAAAAAAATTGTGGTGGGGAAAAAATTGTTTTTTTTTTTTTTAAACTCAAATTTGTAAAATAAAATTTGTTTTTATCTACAACTTTGATAAATCAATTAAATCAATTTTTTGCCCAGCCCTACCCTCCATGTTCAAAATGAGATGCACTAAATACTCATTTAAATAGAGTGGTCTAAACTACTTCTGCCCGTGGACAAATTATTGCTGCAATCTCGCTGCAGGTGAGGAAACTGTGTCACCACACTTTATTTTAAATCATAGTGTATCGGCCCCAGAGAGTGGAGAATTAACAAATGAAAGCGTTAAAAATATGGGATTTTATACTGTTTATTTTAACTTCAAATTGGTAATTATAATAATGATGGTGGAAATGATCTTGATCAGAACATGAACTAAAAATAAGAGTCAGTGTTGGTCCCAGTCCAGGCGGGAGATGACTGGAAATGATGAAAACTATTGAAATAAATCAATTCAGGAGGCACTAAATACTGTTTAATTCCATTTATTTACAAAATGAGATTCTTTCATATGTTTGTTATCACTCATTCATTCCATCATTATGATCTACAGTTGTTTTTCACAGTATTCTGAGCAAAATGTTGTCGTCACAAAAAGGAACTGCTTGGATTCAGAAATAAGGGTACTTTGAGAACCACTGTATAAGACTAAAACATAATATATCACGTGATTATGTGTGAATTAGGGTGATCTGCTGAGTCATCACGATTCCCGCTGTCTGGTGGAGCTGCAACTGTGCGTATCACAGACGCAGACAGTGAAGCACAGAGACGTTCTGGAGCCCTTAAGTATCCAGTGGAAATCCGGTGTCAGGCATCTCAGAGAGCCATGTGACATACTGTACCTGTATATGTAAATATGTGGTGTTTTTTTTAACAAAATGAAAAGAAAAAATATATATTACACGTTTGGGAACTGATGCTTGCTACATGCTAGCTAGCTAACTGCATAATCTTTTAAACACCTATCTGTCAAAACATCAACAGAGCGAGCGACGTCCTCAAATTACACGCTCTTATTGTGGAGGGAATCACTTCCTTTGCTTCAGTTTTATGTTAATTGTGTGATTATTTACAGATTACCATTCCTAAATCTTAGCTATTCTTTGTGTTTTCCCACTATAGGACCACTGCTGCGTATTGAACAGCATTGTGGGATGGGATAGCACCGTTGGAAAGTGGGCGAGAGTAGAAGGAACCCCGAGTGACCCCAATCCCAACGATCCTTTGGCAAAGATGGACAGTGAGACCCTGTTCAGAGAGGGAAAACTCACACCTTCAATCACTATTTTGGGTGTGTGCACAGTTTTGCTTTTAAGTTGTAAAGTGTGTTTTATCATGACTTTGCTGCGAAACGTTTGCATGTTTTTGATCATTCTGGTAATAACTGAGATTTTGTGTCCTCAGGTTGTAACGTGACCATCCCCTCTGAGGTGATTATTCTGAACTCTATCGTCCTCCCACATAAAGACCTGAACCGCAGCTTCAAAAACCAAATTATTCTGTAGTTAATATTCTCAATGTCACCGATGAAGGATGCTGCCGTCTCTGCCTCTGAGTTACTGTACATAAAACCTCCAAAAGGAAAGATTTGAAGCAGCCATTACATTGTTCTGAAAGGTCATTTAATATATTTGTCCCCCAGCGTTTATGCAGCACTGTAAGTGCCATTAAGGCTAATAATAATAATAATGCATATTGATTCACCTTGAAAAAATGCAATCGTTCATGCCCACAGGTTTGTTCTTGTGTTGTTTTGCACACGTATAGAATGTGTAATATATGTAGATGGAATGAAAATAAATGTTTCTAGTCGACTTTATTGGCTTTTAAGGTCGTCTTTGAGAAGTGTTGCGTAATTTCAACATGACAACAGGAAATACTTTAATATCACTATCATACGGAAGAGGATTAGGGCCACTAATAAAAAAGCAAGGTCCAATGTTTTTTTTTATTACTAATGTTCTCAGAAAAAAGTCAGAATTTTGCAATTAATCACAGAATTCTGACTTTAATCCTAGAATTCTGACTTTAATCTTAGAATTCGGACTTTAATCTCATAATTTTGACTTTAATCTCAGAATTTTGACTTTAATCTCAGAATTCTGACTTTAATCTTAGAATTCTGAGTTTAAACTCAAAATTCTGACTTTAATCTCAGAATTCTCACCGTAATCTCAGAATTTTGACTTTAATGTCAGAATTCCGACTTTAATCTCAGAAGTCTGACTTTTTTCTCAGAACATTACCAAGAGATGATTTTTGGCCCTAATCCTCCTCCGTACTACCACTGAATGCTGAATAAAAACCAAAACAAAACAAAGTCAAGCTTGGAATTTCTTTTGTAAATGTTAACTAAGCAGCTGGGAGTTACGCGACTACTATGGTTAAAGGCTGAAAATATGCAATCACTGTTTCAAGTGTCACATTAGGATTTACTTATGAGACCTTTTATCACTCCTCATCATCATCATCATCATCATCACTCCCTTAAGTTTCCTTCAATTACTGTGTGTAATGAGTGACCTTAAAAGGTGATACAGGAGGATCTGCTCATTTGTTTTAATCAGAGCTTCGTTCACTGACATTTATGTGGAGCTGCACTCGCGTTGAATCAGGAGTCAAGCAGCTTCTCAAAATTGGGAGCTAACCACGCAGTTGTGCGGACCTTTTTTCTTAGCCTCTTTGGACCTTTTTGATCCAGCACACTGCCTCAAAGAGAAAAGGGAAGTGCGTGTTTTTTGATTGTGCTACGGGTTAATAATTAAAACATAAAAATGAATAAACTCCATTCCACTTCCATCAGAAGTCTAAGAAAATAAAGTCAGTGAATGAGAAGAGTCTGATAAAGTTCATAGCCTGATACTTTCCTGGTGTTTTTCTATCTTTGATATGTGTGTGCTAACATGCTGTTAAAACTTCTATCGTAGTAAAAATCCTTTCAGGGGTTTTGACAGCGTGTCAAAGTGACTCTGAAACCTCTTCAGATGCAGCGTCGCAGGAAAACTCCAAAACAAAACATGAGATTTTAAGGCTGTGATGCCTTCCTCACCAAAATAGACTCAGTCCTCTTCACTCCAAGACTCACAAACTTCTGTTGCTCTCACATTGCACTTTGAGTTCAAAACACATCATGGCACAACACAACAACAACACGCACGCACGCACTCACACATACAGCACTAGCCTAAGATAAATAAGAAAAACAGGTCTCCACTGCTACGAAAGCTTTATTGTGAAAGTTTTTCCACATCTTTCACAATATTTTTTTTGTTTTTTTTTTTATTAAATACATTTAATGAAAAATGTATTTGTGTGCAAGTCTAAAAAAAAATAGACAAGCTTAAAGATACAAAGATCACAGATTGTTAACAATGACGTTAGTGAAAGAAGTGAAATAAATATATTTATTTGAATAAAACTTGGTCATAGATGAGCAGCTTTTATTAAAGCACAGGCCACAGAAGTGTGATTGTCTGAAGTAATCAATATTCATGTCAGCATTTAGTATAATCTGAGCATTAACACAGGAAGAAAACGAAGAGTTTGTGTTGTTTGGTTCGTTTCTTGTCATTTTTGTTGTGGTTTTGTCTGTTTTTGCAGTCATTTTTGTGTTGTCTAGTTATTTTTGGAGTCACTTCGTCCATTTTTGTAGTCATTTTTGTAAATTATTCTGTTGTCTTTGTGATGTTTTGCACTTTCTGAGTAATCTTCATCTCTTATTTTTTTGTAGCTTTTTTGGTTGTCTTGTGTGTTTTTTGTTTTGTATTTTCTTTTTTTTTTTTTTTACATTTTTCTGTTGTCCTTTTGTGTATGCGTTTGTAACGTTTTTTTTTACGTTTCTTTACTTTTGGGGCCACACTTAATCAGACTGAGGGCCACATGTTTGAGCTGAGATATTCTGATTGAGTCAACATTTCTCCAACAAATTTAGTGCCTTTTTTAATTGTATTTATTCATTTCTGGAAATAAACTTATATACAGTAACTATAACAGTAAGTTTTCATGTTGTGTTTAGAACTGTGTAGGAAATGTACTTTTCTACATTTTATGTAGTATGACATTAATATTTTGACATTTTCCCCTAATCAGATTAATGTAAATTTAGGTAAAAAGTCCTTGGTGGTTGTTTCTATGTTCAACTTTACTCTACATTGAACGCACCACAACCAGAATGCAGAGGGTTCATTAGCAGCTGTTGAGATTGCTCAAACATAGATGGGTTACTTTCTATAAACATGACCTAAATCACTCATTTACAGTTCATAATGCGAAGAATACTGCTTTAAAAGCAAAATAAAAATAATGGATCAATTGCAAAAATTAATCGGACAACAGTTTAAAAATCGGTTTGCGAGCAGCTTTATCAAATACATTTAAATACAATCATTCAATGTTTGGTTTTTTTATGAGTTAATTCTGTAACAGATTCACAAACAACCGTGATTCAACGCTGTTTTGGCGCGGTTTAATCTGATTGGTCGGCTATGATGTAATGCATTTCATTGTTATCTGGTCATTTATTGTTTTTTTGTAGTCCCACAATGTCTGTTGATCATTTTAAAACAAATAATTTACTCAGTTACGCTTGGGTGTAGAAATGTAATGAACTGATTTACTTAATTTAAAACGTACTTAAGTGCAAGTAAAATGACTTATTTAGGAATATATTCAAAAAAGTACAAGTACCCATAAAAGCAACTCAATTACAGTAATTGTAATCGATTACTTTCACCTCTGTGTTTTACATATATTTTACTGTATATTTAGATTTCCTCAAACAGACAGCACAGTATGTGTGTGTGTGTGTGTGTTTGGCTCAGGAGGCTGGTAACTGTGGGCTGAGGTCCAGGGATGTTTCCACTAGTGAGGACAGGTGGAGGGTTTGCATGTGGGCACAGGTGATGCCTAGCAGAGGGAAGGACCTAACGCTCTGATAAATGAGCCGTAGGATAGAAAGTGACGTCTCATATTCGCGTGGTAAAGAAAAGCAACGTTTGGCTGCTACGCATCACAATGAATGAATACTAATGTTGTGTTAAAGCTCTGATCTGAAACATCAAGGAAAAATCGCTCCCCACAGATGTTTTTTTTTTTGTTTTTTTCCCCTCACCAAAAGTGCTTCAGCAAATCCAAGGTTGGAATTTCTGACTTGTCACTTTGGTAAATGTAATACACTGATGTGTGCTTCAAACTGGATTTTGCAAAAATAATGTAAAACAGAATTCAGGGTAGAAGAAACACATTTAGCAACAATCATTCAGTCAATATATTGTTGTTTTTCTAGGTTTTAAATAAAGTATTTATTAAGCGTAGCTGAAGAAAACGATAACAGACAATATCTAAACTACTTTGGACATGTGTAGTTTGAAACCATGCAATTTTACATGATTGATCCATTAAGTGTTATTATTAGGGATGTTTAGCATCATCACTGTTGTTTTACAAGTACTGTATTTTTCATTATATAGTGGATTTTGTCTCTTTAAAGTTTCATAAGAATAAATTCAAAATTCAAGCCTTTTGGAACAGTGACTTCATACTGACTCTGAGGTGTTATACTGAGGCTTATATTGTGAGTTATACTGACTCTGAGGGGTAATAATGACTCTGAGCTTCATACTGAGAGTTATACTGACTCTGAGGGGTAATAATGACTCTGAGGGGTTATACTGAGCTTCATACTGAGAGTTATACTGACTCTGAGGGGTAATAATGACTCTGAGGTTCATACTGAGAGTTATACTGACTCTGAGGGGTAATAATGACTCTGAGGTTCATACTGAGAGTTATACTGACTCTGAGGGGTAATAATGACTCTGAGGGGTTATACTGAGGTTCATACTGAGAGTTATACTGACTCTGAGGGGTAATAATGACTCTGAGGGGTTATACTGAGCTTCATACTGAGAGTTATACTGACTCTGAGGGGTAATAATGACTCTGAGGGGTAATAATGACTCTGAGGTTCATACTGAGAGTTATACTGACTCTGAGGGGTAATAATGACTCTGAGGGGTTATACTGAGGTTCATACTGAGAGTTATACTGACTCTGAGGGGTAATAATGACTCTGAGGGGTTATACTGAGCTTCATACTGAGAGTTATACTGACTCTGAGGGGTAATAATGACTCCAAGGGGTTATACTGACTCAGAGGGGTTATAAATTGCAGATTACCCCTTCAAAATAAAAGCTGATTGTGTCGTCGGTTGTTCTCAGAAGTCACACTGCAGGCAAATGTGGCCCAAATCTGATTTTTTTAAAAGCAGTGTAAACACTCAATTCTGACTCAAATCTGATTAATTTAAATCAGATTTAGACCACTTTCATATGTGGTCCTGAATCAGATACAGATCTGATCTTTTTCAACCTCAGTGTGAACGGCCAAGGCGGATTTAATGAGCGTTTGATACATTGACATGACTTTATAGTGCGTGACCCGAAACCACTAAAACAAGTGTAAATATAACATTTGTATGAGGAACAAAATAGGTTTTAACTGTAGGTTCAAACCTTGAAGGTTCATATAATAAATGTGTTTAAACTAGTTAAAAAAATGTCACTAACATTTTCATCTGTTTCGTTGAGTTTTAAAGTGTGAAATGTCTTTGAGTTTCTTGAAAAGCACTATAAAAAATTAATTCAGTAATATTATCAGTATTTTGGACAGTGGTTCCTAACAGCCAATCAGCATTCAGAATCTTGCACTGGGTTCTTTTTAACGATGACAAAACAAAGACGAAAGGCAATGATATCACATCTCACAGTAGGTTCTTTTTTCTGGACAGAGACTTTTACTCCTTTGAGAGACTGGTAGCTTTTTGGTAACGTCCACAAGTTTTGCATCTAACATTTTAAAATGGAGAAAATAAACATCACAGCAGAGACAGAAGTTTCTTCTGATAAATCATCTTGTAATGAACCAGCTAATCCCAAGTGTAATCAATGTGGGAAGATGCTTAATCAAGAAAGAGAAATGGATTCCATCCTTTCACTGGATGAGGCACATCAGGAACTGAAGGTCAAGTTGGAAGAAAAGGACCAAATGTTGAAGCTAAAGGAAGAGGAAATCACTTACCTTACATTTTTACTGGATGAGATGGAAAAAGAATTAGACGTGAAAAACAGCCAGTGGGAGGACAGCCTTAAACTTAAACTGGAGGAGCTACGTGAGAAGGTCCAGGCTCAGAAGAAGCAGTTGGATGAAGTAAAGGCTGCTTTGTTGGACATTAAAAACGAGCTTCAGAAGAAGGAACAAATGTTCTTAAAGCAGAAAGATAAACAACAAAAAACGATTTCACATTTGAAGGCCACTCTGAAAATGAAGGAGGAGGACCTAAAAAGCCGCACAGACCAATGGAACCAACTGGAGGAGAATGAAAAAGCTGTGAAAGCGATCACAGAAAAGGAAGCTCTCTGCAATAATGAGAACCAGTCAACACAAACGCAGGTACTACAGACTGCCCTGGATGAAGCACAGAAAAAAATTGTGGAAATGGAAGAGGAGCGGTCCAACCACATCAAGACTATGTCCATCATGAAGGCCACGCTCACTGAAACACAGGAAGCCTTCACCAAATTGCAAGCCACAATTCAGGAGCAGAAGCAGGAGAAGGAGAAAGAGAAGAAGCAGAAGCAGGGGAAGGAGGAAGAGAAGGAGAAGGAGGAGAAGAAGGAGAAGGAGGAAGCAAATGAGAAGGAGGAGAAGAAGGAGAAGGAGCAAAAGAAGGAGAAGAGGCAGAAGCACGGGAAGGAGGAAGCAAAGGAGGAGGAGGAGAAGAAGGAGAAGGAGCAAAAGAATGAGAAGAGGCAGAAGCATGGGAAGGACGAAGTGAAGGAGGTGGAGGAGAAGAAGGAGAAGGAGCAAAAGAAGGAGAAGAGGCAGAAGCAGGGGAAGGAGGAAGCAAAGGAGGAGGAGGAGAAGAAGGAGAAGGAGCAAAAGAAGGAGAAGAGGCAGAAGCAGGGGAAGGAGGAAGTGAAGGAGGTGGAGGAGAAGAAGGAGAAGGAGCAAAAGAAGGAGAAGAGGCAGAAGCAGGGGCAGGAGGAAGAGAAGGAGAAGGAGAAGAAGAAGGAGAAGGAGAAGAAGAAGGAGAAGGAGAAGGAGAAGAAGAAAGACAAGGAGCAAAAGAAGGAGAAGGCAGCTTCTAATGACAACCCGATAAAGAAATGGTTCAAAAACCTGTTTAGAACCAAAAGAAAATAAGGATGGTGCTGCAGATGGATGATGTGAACAGTAACTGGTGTAACAACGTGACAGTGATCCTTCAGCACTGCTCTCCTCAGAACAACCAGAATATCGGCGCATGTTTGTGTCAAACTTACGTGTCCTGATGTCATTCCATTCATCTGAATTTGGACCGAGGACCTCCTGTGTGTCACTGAAGGGATGTTATTGTTTTTGAATAAACAATTGAAATCTTAATTGCATTATTCTGTTTAAATATCCTACTCCTTAGTTGAGTATTACATTCCCATAAATATATTAAAATAAAAATATAAACCTGTGCTACAGCAGGGCAGGTTCTGTTTCTATCTAACACATGCTGATGTTTGAAACTTAAAATGTGTGGATGTTAGGGATTTAACGATTCACTCAACTCCCGATACGATTCGATTCACGATACTGGGTTCACGATACGATTCTCTCACGATTTATTTTACAAAATGGGACTGTATATAAATGACTGAAAAATATTCCTTTATTTTTTTTTTGGGAAAATACTATAGTATTTTTCATTGTCAAAAGAATCCCTTGATAAACTATTCAAAACAATGCAATTGAAATTTTTTAAATTGACTTGATTCATATAGCGCTTTATCACCACACTGAAACAGTCCCAAAGCGCTTTACACATCAGCTCATTCACCCAATCACTCTCACATTCACACACCAGTGGGACAGGACTGTCATGCAAGGTGCTAGTCGACCACTGGGAGCAACTTAGGGTTCAGTGTCTTGCCCAAGGACACTTCGACACATAGTCAGGTACTGGGGTCGAACCCCCAACCTCTCGATCAGAAGACGACCCTCTACCACCTGAGCCACTGCCGCCCCTTAACTAAAAATAAATCTTGAAGAAATAAATAAAGGAATAATACAAATGAAGAAGAAGCTTATTATTTAAATTCTGGTTCTATAGTAAACAATACAAAACTGCATAACAGTTATTTTTCTTTTTAAAAGTGCAACTGAAAATGTATTTTGTGCCTTAACAATTGGACTTAAAAAAAAAAAAAAGTCATTTTACTGTATTTAGGTCAGATATTTGTTTGAACCAGCAGAGGGCGCTGGTAACTCAGTGGTCGGTTGGCATGCATATATTTTGCAGTGAAGAAGAGATGCTATGCTAGCAGACAGAGCTAATAGAAAAACGTGACTTTTACAGATATTCACGTAATATTACAGATATTCTTTCAGTGCTAAAGGGGTAAGGAATCATTTATAAACATGTTTAAGAGTAGAAGGCGGCCAGAAAGAAAGTATTAGCAGCGCCCTCTGCTGGTTAAAAAAAGTACTGTGATTCAATTTTCACAGCATCGATGTGAATCGTTATACCTATGAATCGATTTTTAACTTCCTTACGATTAATCGTTACATCACTAGTGGATGTAAAGAGCAATTAAATAAAACCAATCTTATAATTCAAAGCCAAAATAAACGCTCAGGTTAATTTAATCATGACCACGATTCAAATTTGATTAATTGGCAGCCCTAGTTCCAGCAGAAGTCTCCATCGCAGCGTTGGGTTTAACGGTTACACGGCAAAGCAAGAGGAAAAAGTAAGACAGACGTAGAGAAGCAACAGAATAAAGTAAGGATGTCCCGATCACATGGTTTCAGACTCGATGGGAATCGGGCGTTATCTCCCGATCAAGACTCGGTTATGAATGTATATTTATTATCATTATAGAGGTGGGCGGTATAGTGGTTCATACCAAATACAGCAGTATCGGTACTGATTACACAACGCTCAGATCGGAGTCTTTTCAATGTTGCGCTCCTTGGTTGATGAGGAGCGATACCACACAGGACTCTGAGCCTGACAGCTGACGTAACTGACACACACACACACACACACACACACACACACAAATCAGCCAGTTTATGATAGAAAGAAACAATAAACAGCATAAAGTTGCCAAATAACCACGTTATGTTGGTTTAGAAGTGCTCGTGTCTCGACTCAGAGTCCGATGTTGTTGAGGCGATGGTGCACGGGGAGCGAACGGAGCAGTTTATCAGTCTGGATCCAGTAAAAAGTAACCATAAAAAGCTGTAAATAGACTAATATGCAGACGTGGAGCAGTGAGGAGGAGACTTAATGTAGAGATGGAAACTTGTCCGTTGAAACTGATCAGAATACACGGAAACCTCAGTTAACCAGAGTACAGCAGCCCGCCTATACCTGCCCGTTCTGATTGGCTGAGTCTTTTGAAGGGCACCCTCAAACCTTGGAATGTGACCAACATAATGGTGCGTTCAATATCCCGGAAAATACGGTACTTGTGTGTGAGGAGCGGCTGTCAGCCTCTTACTGTCCTTACAGCAGCCAGTGATACGTGCTTTAATGTCAGAGTCTCTAAAACATCAGAAAACTCTCCAATAACACCAGATAACGTCCCTACATTTGTCACTAGTCTCTGCTGAGAAAAAAAAGCCCAATAAGAGCTCCACAGCTGGAGCGTTCACCAGGATTCTGGTAAGAGACGATAGGATTCAAAACAGGGAGGGGAGAGTTTTTATACAAGTCTCACAATTCTACAAACTGCAGCTTTAATGCGAATCAATGTGAAAAATACATGCCGAGTAATGTTCTGTGTGACACCAGGTACACGAAGCAGAGTCCGCGTGGTCGTAAAATGTGAGCTTTGCACTCACTGGCCTTGTGGACTCCGAGGACGTCCCTATGACTGGATGCTCAGCTGGGAGAGTAGAGCAGCATGTAATCCACCAAGGTAACCATGGAGATATACTGGTCAATCATCACCAAACATAGTGATTTTCAATGAGAGTTCCAGTGAGTCAAAAAGATAATCAAAAAATTATGTTTATTAGGATTTCCTAGAAATCTGACCTACGTTTGCAACAAAACCCAGAGTAACGACCAATAAGTGGATGAGGTCAATATCTATGTGTTTTATTTATTTTCTACCAAACACCTTTCCAAGTTTTATTAAAAGCATATCTGCACCACAAAAACACTAAACATTATTTGGATCGTCTTTATCATCGTCCTCCTCTACATCTGCTCATTCATTCTCCAGCTCCACTGCACAAAAACTAGGAGACAAATGTAACATTACACATGTGGGTCAGACTGGAGCTGTAAACCGTTCACACTGGAATCTGATACAAGTCGCATTTTAATGGTAACAAACAAATAAAGAAAATGGATCCGAGCAACAACAAAAAAATCAGAATTAAGCATTATGTCTGGCAGTGTGTGAACGTATAGCCATAGATTATCCTTGTTGAGCTGAATCTCAGAAATGGATCAGAGAACTACACTTCCCAGAGTGCACCAGTAGGAGGAAACAGGCTGCGAGTCATCATCACTGAGTGAGAACACCTGAGGAGAACCAGAGGGAGCTGAGTCTGGACAGAAAATCCAAGTTTACTCATGGATTCAAACCAAAGACGCCAATGGTCAGTGAAATGTTTATTATTTACTAAAAGCTGCTTAATATGGACAGGATGTGTTTAACTGAATACCAGCAGATTCATAATGAAACATTGCAGCATTGATTTCGTTGAATGAGTTTACACTGAGACAATATTTCATGTTGAGTTTGAAAAATTCAAAATATGGAATTCAAAAGGATAATACTGAGTTAGAAATTGTACAATTCTGTTAAATCTTAAAACTTGACTGAAAATGAGGAAAATTCATGTAATTAGATTTTTCTTTATTCCATTTAAAAGACTGTTAAACCATTTAAAATGGTAACTTTGTTTCTGTTTAAAAGTTTATAACCTAATCATCTACCAAACTACTGACAAAATTAGTGATTTCACTTGGAATTTTGAGTTGTCCTCGCGTCCTTTGGAGGTTGAACAAAAGCTGGACTTGAACATTCTTTCAAAATAAAAGCTGATTCTGACAGGGTTGCCGATGGCCCCTTCAAAATAAAAGCTGATTACCTCATACTACGTTGTGCTCGGAATCCAAATAGATTGTCCTTCCAGAATAAGAGCGGATTTTCCGATGGCCCCTTCAAAATAAAAGCTGATTCTGTCGCGATTTCCTGTCCTACCTGTCACCTGCATCCTCACTTGCATTTTGTCTTCAGGAAATGTAAATGGATGTAAACATTTTTTTTAATTATTAAGCAATATTAAAGTAGTTTACTTTAGTAGTTTATTGAGCTACTTTTTACTTGTACTTGAGTATTTTATGTTGCTTGTACTTTGGTATTTCATGCATGACTTGTACTTTTACTTTAGTATTTTATGCATGACTTACTTGTACTTTTACTTTAGTATTTTATGCATGACTTAGTTGTACTTTTACTTTAGTATTTTATGCATTACTTAGTTGTACTTTTACTTTAGTATTTTATGCGTGACTTAGTTGTACTTTTACTTTAGTATTTTATGCATTACTTAGTTGTACTTTTACTTTAGTATTTTATGCGTGACTTACTTGTACTTTAGTGTTTTATGCATGACTTGCTTGTACTTTAGTGTTTTATGCATGACTTGCTTGTACTTTAGTATTTTATGCATGACTTGCTTGTACTTGTACTTTAGTATTTTGTGTGTGTGTGTGCAGGGTGAAGTTTATTTTGCTTTAGCAGGATAAATACAGCTTTCATACAGTTTCCCAGTGCGATGGTGACATAGTGGGAGCGTGGTGGTGATTCCTGCCTTCGCACCACTAAACACCATCATTACAACCACACTCAGTCGTGTCGTAGCAATTACTTCTCCCGAGCCGACAGTTTTCATTAGATAAAAGTGAGGAATTAGTGACACTTCTGTGAACATGAAGAGCTGAAGTGGCTCTGCCTGTTAAATTTGTATACATTTCTATTTATGACCTTAGTGTTGGACTTTAAGGAAGAATGACTGCTTTAAAAATATGATTAGTTTCATCTCTGGGCCTCGAATACTGAGAATCTGCCTGGAAATCCAAATGTTTTAGATGGGAGTAAATATTTCAAACTCTTTAGTGTATATATATATAATGCAACAATGAGCACTGTTGTTTTCTACTTTCTTAGAAGTTCAAATGAAAAGCTTCAGAACATTAGCTTAAAACAAGGTGATATTCTATGTTTAGTTAATAGGGCTCGGGCCACGCCACGAGCCACTTGCAGTATTCCATCACCTCGGGCCACTATAGTTCTCCTGTGCATTTATTTTTTATTATTTATTAATCATCTTCCGCCAAAACTTTGGCGCGTAACTAGTCCGAGGGTTTTGAGAAAACGCACGCAAATTAAACATCAAAACGTGCGGGATGGTCGGGAAAAAAAAGAAAGTATTTTAAGGCCCATTGAAATGAATGGGAAATAAAAATAAAAATAAAAAAAACTTCATCAAAGAACATCAGATTCCCATTGAAATGTATGGGGTTTCTATGGCAACTTGATCACTGACAGCCCTGAAGAGGTTCTCTAAGAGTAGTTTACAGGTTCTCTGAGTGGTTTCAACTGATTTCAACCAATCAACTCTTCATCATTAATCCTCCTCTTGTATATATATATTCTTATACTGTTAACAGTAAGCGTAATGTAGCTTATACCACTTACTGTACTTTCAGGACCACATTTTGAAAGTCTTGGTTTCTGCTTTTCTTCAACTTCATTAATGTAACGTTAAGGAGAAGAAACACTTTAAACTGTTCCTGATTAATTAATGCTGTATATTTGATTTTAAAACATTTAGCATTAGCACTCGTTCATTGTTAAGAGTTCTTTGAAATGAAGTTATATTTAAATTTACATGGACTTAATAATTTAATTTTATCAAACGTTTTGTTAGTCCAATTTAAAGAAGTGAATTCAGTTTAAAGTTTGTCTTTTTTTTTTTTCTCACCTCAATAATTTGTATAACCCATATGTTAAATACTGTTCCTTCATAATCTGATATAATCTCCTTCTTTCCTTTCCGTCTGCCCCCTTGATTTCTTTTTGTTGTTAATTTAAAATGAAATTTTAGTTTTCTGAGTAACTAAATTTACAAGTTGAAGCAGAACACTAAACATAAAATCTAATAAACACAATATTCAAGTAGAACCGATTTATGAAATAAAAGCAATGGATAGGAAGTCATTAGGTTATTGTGGTGTTTTTCAACCTCGGGGTTGGGACCCAATGTGGGGTTGCCTGGATTTAAAATGGGGTCGCATAAAACGTCTAGTAATTGGTAACCCAAAAAAAACAAAAGAAAAAAAAATGTAGATTAAAAACTCATTAAAATTCTATTTTTTTAATTTTTTATTTATTTATTCATTTTTTCAAATACCCGCCACACCCAATAAATATCAAATAACTGTATCCTCTACTTTCTCAAATATAAATCTAGTTAAAATAAAAAGAACTAAGGCTAATCCTGGCTACTCTGTATTTGTAACACACTATAATAAACATGATCAAAAACTAATTCTAGAAAAAAAATATATTTCTGAGGTCGCCAGACATTTGTGATATTCAAAATGGGGTCACGACCCGAAAAAGGTTGGGAACCACTGGGTTACTGTGACGAAGCAAAGCTTATATAATAATGCAAAAATAACCAGTACAGTTTCCAGGTGAAAAACAAATGTACATAACTTACAATAGGGGCCCAACATGATGGTTTGTACCATCTACGCCCCTGGTCACAGCATCACAAGAAACCAGTTTCACCCAAAAGACAAAATCAGATTATAGAAATCTAATTTAAACTCACTCAAAACTTTAATTTACTTCAAGGGTTGCTGAAATATAATTCTTAGTGTAGAAAAGTCAACTAGCATGCAATATAATATAATAAAATAAACCAGATTCAGATTCTCCATCTGTCAGAAAACCTGGGAGCTAAAGTTAATGCCACCCAGGAGAAATGCAGAGAATACTTTCACACATGGGTATTAATTAAACAAGCAACTCCTCCTATGTATGATCTGATGTGCTCTATGATCAGAGGAGTCCGACCTTGTTGTGTGTTTACTCAGGAGGAGAAACCACCAACACTTTCTGGGAGCAGTGGTGCCACCGTTCTTATGTGCGGATGGTTAACTTTGTGATTTATGCAGTTGAGTAGAAGGTCCAAATGTTTCCTGCTGCAATATTTATCAGACATGCCCACCATCACTCCCCATTCTCAATGCAATCATGCACGGTGGGTGGAAAGAACACTATGCATAATATTACATAATGCTAGGCTGTTACATACTAATGCAGGATAGGTACTGTGCTTATTTGCTCCATTTCCGCATGATCATAATTTAGCATTTATTGTCCGTATAAAGTTAAAGCTTTAACTGTCACAGCCTCTGCTTTAAAACAGACGTATGGATATGGATTCATTGTCTACGTGTAGTTATGTTAACCAACACATCAGCTTTTCCTTGCACTCAGTGAGCAGACAGGACTACAAATTGTGCAGATAAATATGCATTGTAGTTTTGTTGTTGTTGGCTATAAATGACTCCGTGATATTTCTTTCAATTTCACCTGTTTGACATGTTTGACATAACTTTACTCACAGCAGGGGCCACAAAACTGAGTGTCTGAACCAAGGGCCACAATATCAAATTTTGCGTCAGGATTTATAATAATAATAATAATAATAATAATAATAATAATAATAATAATAATAATAATCTGATAATTAAAAAAGGAACAAAATGTTGTATTTTTTTGTTTTTGGATTAATTTTGTATTATTTGTATTATTTTAGTTGTTTTGTGTGTTATGAGTCATTTTTCTGTATTTTTGTTGTTTTTCTGTTTTTTCTTGTCGAATTGTGTTTTTTTTTTTTTTTTTTGGAGTAATCATGTGTAGTTTTGTTGTAGTTTTTGGCATTTTGTTATTCTTTGCTTATTTTTCGGTCATTTTATATGGTCATCATATTTGTAATTTTACTGTTGCTCTGTTTTTTTTTTACATACATTATTCTTAATTACAAATTAATTTTGCTGAAATATGTATCCAAAGCGTTGTACAACACAAGCAGTAAGGGTTAAGGCCAAGTGATGGCCCTGGTTGGATTTGAACCCTCCGATTCTTTAACCGTTGCACCAACATCGTCAAATTTATATGGTCTTTATAATCTTTTTTGTGTCATTTTCAGTTGTTTTTTGGTAATTTTTTGTAATTCTATGCGTTTAATTTGGGGATGCACAAAACTAGATTAAGGGCTGCATTTGGCCCCTGGGGCCACCAGTTTGCACCATGTGTGTACTAATTTGATGAACAACACATCCTGCCAGGGGTGTCAAACTCATTTTAGTTCAGGGGTCAAATACGGAGCAGTTTATCATAAGTGGGCCACATATTGTAGGCAAGAAAATGAGAAATGTAACCGTTACTGTGCTCTAGTTTCCACTTCTATGTTTAAAAAAATAATAAAAACATGTACGACACTGATGATATCAAAGCAATAAGTGACAGATATCAGTCTCTGCAGGATCTTCATTTTCCAATTAATTGATTTTGTGACCTATTTTAGTGTGAGGGGAATTTCGCTTTCTGCTGCGGGCCGAATAGGATGATGTGAAGCAGTGTTTCTGAAATGGGGGTACACCATGGCACTACAGGGGGTACTTAGAAATGGAGAGTGGAAAATGAACACAAAGTATCAGCCTTAAACTGAGGCTCCTTTAATGTTTAGTGTTTTTAGTGTCTTCTCCCAGTAGAGGGCACTGTGGGTGTTCATCAATGCAGGCATGTGTTTGGTTTCCATTTTGAAGAATATCAAAGATTTTCTGTTGTACTTTTTAACTTTGTTCACAGTGTAAAACTCACAGTCCGACTTGGAATCCAACGTCCAATAGCAACGCTCGGTAATGGCAGATGTAAGAAGTGTTACCAGGCAACCATTAGAATGTTCAATGAGAATATTACTACAGCATTTGTGATTCCCAGTGATGGGAATGTTGGGGCAAAGCTTTGAAGCATTGGTTTCAATTTGTGACCTTGAATTCTTTTGCACAATTTCCTTTGAGTCAGAAAAACTAATAAATATGTAGCTAAATATATAATATTCAACCCTTCAAGTAACAGTTTATCACAGTTATTTCTAATTGGGGAATATAAAGGATACAGTGAGTGATGTATAAGAACGACAAGCTTCCAATAATCGCGCCCAAACTTGTTCAAATCAGTTGGAAGAATTTTTTAAGATAAAAAAACTGAATAATCCCATTTTTCCTTCTGTGATGAAATTTGAAACATCAAAGACGGAGAATGACGCAAAATCTTTCAGGCAAGTCTGCGTTCCACTGCCACGTCTGAAAAATGTGAGAAAGGAGTTCTAAGAGTTATAACAATGGACAAGCTGCGTCCTCTATGTGGAGGAGTTTCTGGGAGATTTTTCTTTTTTCCTCTCACTGTACACACTAACACACACACAAAGCAAGTTTGCACTGTATTATATTGGTTTTCAAAGCAAAGTGATTTTAAAAAGTGTTTTGTTGAGAAAAATGTATCTGTTCTCCACTTTCCTGTATTAATAGTTTATTTGAGTCCTCATCAGGTACGGAAGAGAATTAGGGCCAATTCAAGTCAATGGTTTGCTAAAGAAAGTGTCTATTTGTGCGGTTGCTGGCCGTACGGACAACCCCCTGTGCTGTTGGCACGGTTACCGAAGTACACGTATGTACCACTTTTTTTTTTTTTTTTTAAGAATTCAACCAACCAAATTTAGCTGTTAAAAACACATGTATAATCTATTTTTAAAACATAAACCTGTATATTTTCCTGTGCAACATGCATTTCACAGCATGCCTGTCAAAAGAAAAGTAGTCTTTCAAGATAAAAGACCAACCATAGAAGCATTAATTATGTATTTATTTTTGACAAGCTGTCGGCGACCCACCCAGTGCAGGTCTACGACCCACTTTTGAATCTCGACCCACCGGTTGAGAATCGCTGGTTTATCGCATTCATCGATACATGGCATTTGTAGACGGCCACAATCTGTTGTTTGTTGTATATAAGGAATTGGCCCTTGTCAGCTTCCATAGTTGACTTCATTACCAAACCTTTGATTTTATCATAATATTGTATTTTGAGTTTATTTTTTAGAAATTTCAACTTTAATCTTGATTTGCCCAAAATTATTTTGGCCCTAATCCTCTTCCGTAGTCAGGTTATGATGAAACCCAGGATTTAAGGCAAAATACATTAATCATAATCTTTATTCTACTGACTGTCAGGGTTATTACATGTTTGTTCAGACTAGTTGAACTATGGCTGGGATGATGTCCAGTGAATGAACTGTTGACTCTAAGTGCGCTCTGTTATCTGAGTAATAATAAATGAGTTATTTTAATTCTATCATCACTCAGTCTGCATCACTGAGAGTTTTAATTGAGTGGGAAATGACTGTGTTTACAATTTATTATCTCAGGCTTCTGTGTTTCTGTGTCAGTTTTGGAACAAATTGCTTTGGCATCTGTTCTGTGTTAAGGTTTTCTTTTTATCTGGTTTGGAAGTCAGAAAGCTTGACTGGTACTAAACCTTGACTTAAATCAACATGAACATTGAGGAACAGTCATGTGTAGACAGGACCATCTATAAGGGGGAATAAAGGGGAGAGATTTTTGGGGTCCATCCATAAAGTCAGCAAAATGATGGTCCATTGTTCTATGAATCTGTGATAACCACATTTATTTATCTGAATAATATCCACTGTTTTCCAGATAGTTTAGTATTATTATTTGCACCCTAATGTATAATCATCTTAAAGATGTAAACATTTGTTTTAGTAGAAAAAAAATGGGTTAAAAGTGACCAAAATGGTGACAAGGGTTGTTAAATGGGATTCTAAAAACCATGCAAATTAGAGTGACCAAGAACAGATGGAAGAAGTGGTGAAAAGTGTTATTATAGTAGTGTCAAAAGCATGAAATATGGCGAAAAGAGGATAAAAGTGACAATAACGGGTCAACATATGTGAAATTAGGTGAAAAGGGTGGTGGAAAGAGTTTATAAGTGCCAAAAACATCTTGAAAGTGGAAAAATGTGCAGAAAAGTCATTACAATTTGATTAAGAAGTGGCAGAAATGAGAGTAATGTAACAAAAATGCGTTAAAAGAATGAAAATAGGTTTGGTGCAGTTACAGAAAATGGGTAAAAATAAGCAAAAATGGGCTAAAAAATATTCTTAGACCCCTTCTCAATGTCTCACAACCCCAAATAGGTTCCTTACCCCAAGGTTGAGAACCTCTGCTCTAGTCTGTCTGTGTCTAAGTGATGTACGCTCTTCCTTTTCAATTGAACTTTATTCCTTGCTCGTTTCTTTAACATGTATTTTTAAAGCAATGGCACAGCAGCAGTTACAGTAGTCACTTTGCACGACTATTTGATGTACTTGTCATTTTTATTCCTGCATGTCTTCATTTTTCTTCTCTCCTGTGACAGGAAGCACTATAATATATTTGTGTGTATTTAAAAGTCTACACATGAAAAGAGCATCATTGACCAGTAATAGTGTACAGTTGAAATTGATGGTAGGTTATATTCTGTGCTCTAATTTAGACTTTCTCGTCTGCAAAAGTTTAATAAACACCTGAATGTTGCATGAAGTTGTTTCTGCCTGAGGCCTCAATAATAATCTAAACACTGGCTTTTTTAATGAAACTGGATGTTTTTGCCCATAAGTTTAATTCAGATTGAGCTTTTGTGGAAAAGAATTCATATTTTTGAGGTAAAACGCCTCTGTGTAAAGTTGAACCACAGCCAGAAGTTTCCCCCCAGGTAGAATTGTGCATATAAAACGCTAATATTTGGAAATAAAATGCTCCTTTTTCTGTGGTGATCCATAGAGGGATATCAAATTCAATCAGAAACTCTACAGTACACAAAACAGATTTGGTCACGTCGCTGTGCCCGCTACAGCAGATTGTGATAAAATGCTGTTAAAGCCGAGCAGGCCATCATCCATTAGGTGACTCATTTCTTTTTCCTCCAAACATTTTCAATAACTTTCCAGCCAAAACAGAGCCTTGGATGACAGCTGATGGCTGCCTACATTTGATCAATTTGATGTAATTTAGCAAAACAAAAAGACTCTTCGGTTGCTCTGCTATGTATTGCTCAATTCAGTGCCTTTATGTACTGACGCTCGGCTTTAAATGATAAATAAAAAAAAAGAACTGGAGAGCCGTATGTCTGGGTTGTTTCACTAATGGCTGTGGAATAAAACCGAGCAGAGCAAAACAAAATCACTCCCCTTCAGCGACTGAAACAGACACAACAACAGAATTATCAGCAAATAGGAGATCATAAAGACATGTCAAGACATCATAACTTGCGGTTATTTACGTAACCCCAGTTCTTTGAGTAATGAGTGAGATGTCTCACTATGGGATGCAACCTCTGTCTGCATTCCTCAGAAGCATTTATTTCAATCTGCCAATCCTGATTGGCTGGTGAAGCGTGTCTGTACATTAGGGACCCACCCACCTCCTATAAAAGGAGGAGATGGACAGACACGCACACATTCAAAATAAGCACCTCTTCTCCTCATTCGAGCAAGAGGGGTTGTCTGGTGAGACATCTCACTCATAGAACCGGGGTTATGAAAATAACCTAAAGTTCTATTTCAGAATATTTCGTGAGATGTCTCACTATGGGATATGGAAACTCCCGTTTTGCAGACATGCTTATCGAGCCCACAGGGCAAACTTCTGATCATGTCAGGAACGCAGAACCACCCGTGCCACGCATGGGACGGAAATGTCCAGCATGTAAAAGCGGACAAACGTGAGGGGTGAGGTCCAACTCGCCGCCGAACAAATGTCCCCAACAGACACACCTCTGAACAAAGCCCAGGATGTGGCAATACCCTGAGTCGAGTGTGCATGCAGACCCTCAGGCGGCTCCAGACCCTGACTCGTGTAAGCTAAAGCAATAGCCTCCACCACCCAGTGTGACAGGCGTTGCTTAGTAACAGGCTTCCCCTTGCGAGGATTGGCCCAGGAGACGAATAGTTGATCGCTTCTCATGATGCCCCTTATGTCCATATAAGTGCGGATTGCACAAACTGGACACATCACATGAGGCTGCTGCTCACCACGTGAGGCAGAAAAGGCCAAAAGGTTGATGGTGGAACATGAGCCCACAACCGGTTGGGCCTCAAAATGATCCTCGCATCACACGAAAAGAGCTGAACATACGACAGATGGGCCGAGAGCACATGGATGTCACTCATCCTCTTGGCTCACGCCAGAGCCAGCAACAAGACAGCCTTAAGAGAGACGAACTTCAGGCCCGCCTCTCCCAATGGTTTGACTTGAAACCAAATTACAAAGTCAATTGATAGATGCGTTCCAGATGTGAAATCTTTCCTGTGCGACAGTGCAGTCTGAGTAGAAGCTGTGTGTGACCACCTGGAGCTGTATGACATGGCCTTTATAACCTGGGACCGGACTAGGAAGCATTTGGCGTGGAGGAGAATCAGAGAGGAGGTGGTAGTAGCAGGTAAAAGTTCTGTCGTTTTCATCTTTGAAAGTGGCACTGAGCTAGGATAGCATTAGCCGCTAATCACACTGGCTTTTTTTCACTGGTGGTTTATGTTTGAGAGGAGAAAAAGGAGCGCAGTTCCTTGCTTCAGCAGGCAGTGAAACTCACCGAGTTGGATGTGTCGGTGGTGGGCGGGGCTTTGCTTCAAACGCGCATATGAAGCGAATGGGGCCATTTTTTGATCCTGCGGAACCTGCAGAACGTTTCGGTGTGAACGCAGCATAAGTCCCTCCAGAACCATGGTCAACGGACACACTTCAGCGGCCAATCAGGATTGGCAGATTGAAATAAATGCTTCTGAGGAATACACACAGAGGTTGCATCTTACAAAATATTATGAAATAGAACGTCAGATTCATCAACACAACAAGGAAAATTGTCCGTCACTTCCTGACAAACAGTTACTTTGTACCAGCGGCTGCTTTAGTGTTATACAGAATTTTTATTTTGAAAGTTTCTTTGTGGCTCTTAAATAAACTAAGCATAGTAATACATTTCATAAAACAATTAAACTCCAAAAGCACACAAAAGGACTCAAAAAAACACACACAATGAATAAGGAATACACAGATAATAAAATGTATAAAAAAAGCACCAAAGATGACTACAGCTAATAAAAAATAATGAAAATATACATAACATAATACACAGAATAACTCCAGAAATGCAAAAAGTGACAAAAAAAATACTCAACGCAACTTCAAAAACATAAAATGACAAAATAAATATATATAAAACACACAAAATGACTCTACAAACACACATCACTATTAAAAAAAAAAACTGAAATTCACAAAATGACTCCTATAAACACAAAACAAGAAATATACAAAATGAACAAGAATACACTATTACTTTAAAAACACACAAAACGACAACAAAAACCATTTGTTTTTTGCCTGCTTTAATGCTCAGTTTGTTCATTATTCTAAATGATGATAATGTGGCAAAAAAACAAGAATACAATCAACGACTCTTATAAACACGCAAAACAACAAAAATACACTATTCCTCTAAAAACACAGAAAAAATACACATGACAACAAAAAATGTTTTTTTTTTTTTTTTTTGTATAAGTGCTCAGATCGATCATTATTCTAAATACTATCAAGAATGTTGTTAATGTGGCCCTTGGATCAGACAATCACATTTTTGTGCCCTTGCTGTGGTAAAAGTTGTGGTTACGCACCCGTCGAGGAGGAGGAACGTATCACAACTGTTTAAAAGGAAAGCGTTCTTCCTTGTTCACAAATGAATGCTCAAAGGACGACAATGGGGCAAAGTTTCTTTACAATAGAAGTCAAACAAAAAGGCTGGATTCAAACTAAGGTTTTCGAAAACTGACGCGAAAGGAGCAGATAAATCTTTCTGGCCGATATATTAATATTTTATATTTTATTGTTCAACCAATCAGTGCTAATGGTGTAACATTTTTGCAGCATTTGAATAAAAACAAGAGCACAGCAGAAGCAGAAATGTATTTAATGCTAGTATATTCAGCTAGCGGCTGTAAACCTTTGAAACATTGATTAGTGTGTGTGTTTGTGTGTGTGTGTGAGAGTGCATGTGTGTTGCTTTGGTTAACGGCGTTATTATGAAGGTTGTGTGTCACAGACAGAGTAGGTGAAAATACGGCGCAATCAAAATCCTCTGGGAGACATTACGGGCATCGCTGATGCAGGAAATAGATTCAGTGTAGAAAATAATACCCTTGAATAATTAAATAGATGAGTTAAAAACCAACAGCAAACACAAAGGAGGGCAGGTAGAAATACCAAGAAAGCCATTTAGGTGCTTGTGAACTTAAAGATAATCAATAATGTGCTGGGGGGGGGGGGGGGGGGGGGGGGGGGGGGGGGGGGGGGGGGGGGGGGGGGGGGGGGGGTGTAGTTAAATGTAATGATAGCCTTTTAAAGTCTATAAGTCATGTTTGTGTTGCATGTGTAAAACAGTCAAAGCCATTGATGTTTATAGAGAAATCAGCATTTTTCAGTCGATGCTTTTAGTTGTTCAGAAGAGTTTTGACATAAAGGGAAAAGGATGAATTCAGATTTTTTTTTTAAAAACAAGCTTTTACATGAACGTTTTACATAAACAGCATTTTTTTCTGATTGGCAGACACGTAGACAACAATGTTTAGATAATGGTGAAATTGCACATTTTTGACTTAAAATCTGCAAACCCAGCACAGAGGGAGGGCCGACGTGTGCAGGGGCCCGTAGGCGCCGAGGGCAGTGGTACCAAGACGACAGCGAGGCGTGCCGATGTCAAGGCACCGGCCTTGTGGCAAGGAGCTTGCAGCGGGGCCAACACCGGAGTGTTGGAAGGAGCCGTCAGCCGGAGCCAAGGCTCAGAGGTTCACTACCTTCCAGCAGTGAAGGACAGCACCGACCAAGCAAAGCAAGGTAAGAGCTGTGTTCAACCCGTGCACAGTTCCACATTCACTTTGACTGACAGTCTCACAAACAAGAAGTCGAAGCCTATTGGCTGGGCGCACTCGGCGATCATTTGTATAAGGGTCTATAGGAGGAAGGCGGGACTTATATACATTAATGTATATGAATGACCACCGGCAGTAGACCACAGTAAAGACTAGTTAGGTATTTTTATGAATTTCAAAAGAATCATACATAAACATAGATTTCTCAAAACTCCGGATATCAGCTTTAAGTTGAGTTTAGGAACCTTTCTGAATGTCAATTTTTATCAGACAAAAAATTTTCTTAAAGATGTTGGGGTGTGCGCTTTTAAAGGGATTTACACAAGTTAAATAAAGACCTAAAGTATGTGACACAGTTTGATCTTTCAGCTTCAGAAGTATCACGTTGAGTGCATTTATCATGTGATAATACGTTTCACGGTTTTTTTTTTTTTTGATATATTTTACTTTTTCAAATCGCTGAACTCCATAAACACTAAAGCGAGCCCTTTTCAGGAAGTGAGCCCTGATGTTTACAGCACATCTGCCAGTCTTATAAAACCACTTTATTCAGATCAGGGTCAAAGGCAGAGTGCTCCTGACCGTGAAGGTTGGACAGAATCATTGGTTCCTCCAGGAAATCATAGTGTTTTACTGCTTTCTGTTCATCAGACGTGTTTATTCAGGCTCACACACACACACACACACACACACACACACACACACACACACACACACACACACACACACACACACACACACACAAGGTTTCCATTGAAAACCCATTTTTCTTTAGATACTTCAGATCATGGGAGATTCTTAAATTAGTACTTCAACTGTAAACCAAATAATACATTATTTTTCTTTATATTTGAAGATTTGTTGTAATGGTTAGCGATTTGTGTCTTTTATTTTATTTCTTATTTTTTAAAGACGTATGAATATCTTTATGAAACGTACATTGTGAAAGTATCTTTCATTCAACCATTCATTTTCTGTTCCCTCTTTATCTTCCACTGCCTTACAATGTGCAATATTACCCATGACTCATTGTAAAACCCCACTTACTGCTTATTTATATATTATCTTGGCTAATATCTATTATTTGTTATTTAAAAAATATGTATTTTTCTTCCTGCATTTTTGTATTCAGTTTTTGTGCTTGCTCTTTGTGTCTTTGGCTGCTGTAACATGTTAATTTCCCCACGATGGGATAAAACAAAGTATAATATAACATATCTGAGAGTACAGTGAACAACTTTAAACAATGAAAGATATATAGAGAGAAAATTATTACATTTGTAATCTATCACTCTGCGCTCGTCTATCACTGCCTGGTTTCTCTCTTTATGCTCCTGCTTTGTCAGCTGCTTGTGCTCAACACTGCACGGTGTCACCAATGTTTAACCAATCAGTACCATGGGCACGGCACGTGAATATCTGAATAACCTGATTATCCCCTTGAAGCCCCTCCCACCACTTCAAGTCTGTCTTTTTCATAAGCCTTTTCACACTCTGGAACTGCACATGCACGACCTGGGGGGGTAATAGGTCGAGAGGGATAAAACTATAAACAAACTCATCCACTCTGTTGATATTTCCAATTTGACAAAGTTTTTAATATTATTCCAGAGATCGTTGGTTTTTAATAGTCTTCATATTATTAATATTACACATATTCGGACTCGCGGAGGGTTTTCTGCTGATGCCAATTTTGGCCGATCCGAGCGCTTTTAAAAACCGATGGAAGCAGCTCTGCAGCAGTATGGAAGCAGGGCAGTCCCCTCGCTTCCACACAGGTGACCCCTGGTGAATGAAAACACAGACTACCTGGATGAATTAGGGCTCTACTCGGGAATGATGCCCTTTTGTAAAAACCGATGTGAGAAACAGTATCAAAGCGACAGACCTCCTCTGCTTCCACACTCCTTCTCCCAAGCTTTCAACTTTTGATGATGTATTTTCTGTATTTACTTCATTGTTGTTATCGGTGTCTTTTTCTGACTTGTGTAATTGTTTTAACAACAGTAAAGTGCTTTAGATTTTTTGAAAAGTGCTTATAAATAAAATGCGTTATTATCATTGATGGGACAAGAGAGATTTACGTGTGAAAAGGACAGTATGAGTTCTCACTTTGAAACGGTAAATTTACAAGCTACACCATAACCAGGTCTATGATTATTTTTATTAAGTTATTTTTTTAATTCAATTTACAAATTTGAAGGAGGTGCACAAGGTCGATAAGTGAACTGTAGTAACACCATCAGCTGAAACAGTTTGAAAAGTCAGGAAAAAGTGAATTTTCAGCTCATCTGCAGCATTAGCTTTAGCAGCATTAGCTTTAGCAGCATTAGCTTTAGCAGCTAACTCTGTGTTTCTGCCTCGGAGACCGATACTACGTTTACGCCAATGGGTAAAATAATCTAAATCTGTCAGACTCGCTTCCTACAACGTCAGCCATGGCGAGTTTATCCCTCTTGACCTTTGACCTAATGCGGAACAACTGAACCAGTGTGAAAAGGCATTTTTTTTTTTCTCTGTGGATTTAAAAAAAAAAAAAAAAAAGATTGTTGGTTGACTAGTGCACAATTTTTAATCCTTGGGGGTCATTTCAAATTTAAATGTGGTCCCTTGAAATGTCTAATTAATTTAACAAATACTGATTAAAAAAATGTATTCTTTACATATTTTTTTATTATTACACTTTTTCTAAACTACAACACAATACTAATCATCTGTATTCTAACTTTCATTTACTGAAATATAAATCTAGTTCAAATAAAATGCAGTATAAAAATCTGGCTACTCTGTAAATTTGTGACAAACGTGATCAAAATCAAATTTTAGAAGACCATTTTTTTGTGCCATAAAATGTAGTTATATTGCCTGTATTTACATTACAGAAATTAATGTGTGTGTGATTTGTGGCCTTCCATTCTACTTTTTATGTTTGAGCAGCAATATTGCTCCGTATTCTATTTTAACGCAGTTGCCCTGTAATGTAGTGACCCTTTATTAGCATGAATCAAAATTGGTTAAACCTATTGAATAGAGCAGAATGGGCTCATGTTAGCACTTTAGAATCACCTACGACCCCTAAATTCTATAGCGCACTTTCAATGGAAGAAAGACAACACACACACACACACACACACACACACACACTTTTCTTCACAATGACAAAGACTAGGCTGAAATGATGAGAAGCTGCAGGAAACATGTGATATGTCAGAATACTGACCATGCTGCACAGCTTTATTATGCTTTTTTTTCTATATTTATTATATGATAACAGATGCATTTGGATTGATTTTCTATTTCATCCTCGCATGCATAGAAACGGTATCATGAATATGTATTATTCCTCACCTCACTCCCTGTTAAAAGCCTCTGCATATCCATTATTGTGCATGTATTCAAATCTATTTAAAATGAGTCTAGGAAGAAGGCAAAATAATTTATGTAATCCATTTGTTTATTCTTTAGACAGATGTGAAAATATTAATTAACCGAGGTTAGAATGTGGTGGAACTAATTATATATAGAAACATGTCTTTTCACTTTATATGAGGTGATAAGAGGTAAAACCCTGAAGCCACGGGTCGGGGTAATTTTGCAGCATAATGGATAAATTCCTACTGAGCGAGATTAAAAAATCCCTATCAGTGTTTAATGAACAACTATTGTTATCCCATGAGTTTAATATTTATACAATGAAGCTGTAATAAACAAACACTAAGGAGATTATAAATGATTATTCTCTCTATTTCTATTTCTCCCATTTCTAACTGGCTGTGCTGCAGTGTTCAATCTTTAACAATGAATAGGATTGAATGAAATAATGAAGCTACACATCCTATCTACTCACGGCAACGTGTGGGGGGCGGACTCACACAGAAAAAGTGATCATTGTGGAGATATTTAGAGTTTATAGAGCCTGTGACCCCCCAAAATGAAGGATCCAGAGACTGGTGACCCCTACTGTACCTAAAGGTGGTTGAACACAGACATGATCAGTGAAGAACAGTCATGTGGAGACAGGACCATCTAAGGGGAAAGATTTTTGGGGTCCATCCATAAAGTCAGAAAAATGGTCTATTGTTCTATGAATCTGTGATAGCCACATTTAATTATTTATCTGAATAATATTCACTGTTATCCAGTTAATTTATTATTTGTGCCATACTTTATCATCATCTTAGAGATGTAAATCCTTGCTTACAAAATGATGGCAAGAAAAAGTATTGAAAATAAGTTCAAATATGGCAAGTTTGGTGGAGTTGCAGAAAAATGGTAAAAATAAGCAAAAAATGGTCTCAATATTGGAACAATTAGTTTAAACTGGCAAATTGTGAATGTGGTTAAATTGGCAAAAATAAGCATGAAATATGGTGAAGATAATGGGTCAACATATGTGGAAAAACTGGAGGAATCAGAATTCCTTTATTAATCCCAGGGGGAAATTGTTTTTGTTACAGCCACTTTATGAAAACTAAAATCACAAATAAAAGAATAAAACGTTTAACAAAGAAGAAAGAAAGAATAACCTTTAAATAAGTGTATAATTAAGTAAAAGACTGTTAAAAATAAGGATCAGATACACACACATTACAGTAGTAAAAAATTAAGATAGATAATACCAATAATAATAATAATACAAATTATATACCAATATGATACATATTTTTACAACAATCACACCGTGAAGTTACAGTGATGAATAATACAGTTTGATCGCCACAGGCAGGAAAGGGTTTATAAGTGCCGAAAATGTCTTAAAAATGACAAAAATGTGCAGAAAGGCATTTTAATGTGATGGAGAAGTGGCAGAAATAGTAGTACTGTAGCAAAAACGCATTAAAAGTAGCAAAAATATGGAAATAAAAAGTGATAAATAGGTTCACATATGGCAAGTTTGGTGTAGTTGCAAAAAAAGTGAAAATAAGCAAAAATAGGCTCATTGTTCAAAAAAACCTTCTTAGTTTCTGAAAAGCATCTGGTGACCCCCTCCCAGTGTCTCACGACCCCAAGGTTGAGAACATCTGTTACAAAATAGACAGAAACAGTAATAAATAAAACATTAAAATGATGTTTCTTTCACACGTGTACCTTCATTTCCACATATTCTTTCCCCAAACAGAAGTGAAGTGATGTGTCGAATGACCAAGTGGTTTCTTTGAGTCTTTTGGCGACTCGTTAATCATCAGCATTTATCAGGAACAAATGAAGGACTGACTCAATTTTCAGACTCAATTAACAGCAGCAAAAATCAATGCAGTGGAAAGTGTAACTTTCCCACAGAAACTGGTCAAACTACATTAGAATTATCTGAGGGAAGAATTCGTTAATTTAGTGTTCTGCTTCTTTTGAAAGAAAATGTAAAATAGGTTATTATAAACTTCAGCGGGGAAAGATTTCGGCGAGGTCTTCAGAGTTTGGTTTTAATGGACCGGAGTCCAGTCATTTTTAAACACACACATTAGACTTTTACTGTTCACAAAACGGAAAATTACAAAAGCCTCTGTTCAGATTTGAATGGAGAGTTTAAGTGATGAAGCAAATTCAATTGATTTTTTTTTTTTTTCCAATCTAAGGCAACTCCATAGGTGTTTCCACTTATAGGTGGACTCAGGGCCGGCCTTCCAGACAGGCAACACAGGCGGCTGATTGTTTTTAAAAATTAATTATTTTTAAAAATGAATTTAAAAAGGTATAATAAACGTGAAACACACCCTTTAAAATCACTGTACATGTTTTCTCTTTATTTACTATTAAAATTAAAAATATGTAACTATACCTGCTAATCTTCTGCCCATGTTTGTATTTGTTTTATTTTAATTCTTGTTATATTATATTTCTATTGTGTTGTTTGCACATTGTGTTCTTTGGTTTTAAGATTTGTGTTACTGATTAGTAAAACCAAACAAGAAAGTAGAAATTTCCTTGTACTGCACTTTTGTGTCTTATTTTAACTTTTGATTGCACTGTTTTGCATTACTTTTGGATTTTGCACCATTTTTGTTGTTGTTCCCTCGAGACATTTGCACTATACCTGTAGGTGTTGTATTGTACTATATAATGTCTTATTCTAAATTTTAAAATAGTATTTTTTTCAAAGGTTTGTTGTGTCGCAGAATTGCATTGTTTTGTCTTGATATTTCAAATAAATTGTGTGTACACACTGTATAGACTTGGAAAAAAAAAAAAAATATATATATATATTATTCATTCATGGGGGGGGGGAAATTTGGGAATTTCTCTGACAAAAATGAATTTAACAAATTCAAAGGGTTGAGAAAAGCCTTCCAGCTCCACAAGTTCACTGTCATTGTAAATCCTGTACCACTCAACAGAATGATTGGCACTGGCATCGTGATGGAGCCTTTCAAGCAATCCAGGAGCTTATCATCACTGAGGTCGGTCGTTTCCTTTAGTAAAGCACCGCGACCCATCTAGTGATTGCTGCTTAATGAGGGATTCCTCTACAGAAAATGGCTGGAAAATGACATTTTACCTCACAGCTGAGTTCACTCTGTGCAGGAAACTCGCTGTTCTTTTAAATGCTAAGTATTTATTCCGCATTCATGTGTCATTTGCAGTTCTGTCTCCAAATTTGATGCAATAGTGCGATGTTGTGCTGCTACAGTTAGACCCAACAGTTTAGCTTTCTTAGACATGAACGTAGAAACCAAGAACATGCAAACTCTACAGTTTCCTCCCGAAGTACGAGTAGGTTTTACCCAAAAAGGTTTGCCTCTTTTGTTAATACTTTTTTCTTTTTTTCATTTTAACCTGTCGTTTAACCTAAGCCTAACCCTTATCAGACGATTGTGCATGTGTTAATTGACACTCTTGCTGTAATCCTTCAGTCTATGTAATTTGGTAGGATTCTCTACTAAGCCGTGACATTTCCAAACATTGCGTTCAGTGTCTGATTTGTCTTGCTCCTGTGGTTTCAACCTAAAAATACACTTTAATTCCTTTGTCACCTGAGTGAACATTTATACTCCTTTTTATGTGCAAAAGTTGTTTGTTTTTTTGTTGTTGGAAATATGCACATTGCCTCGGAAATGAAAAAGCTTTTAAAAGCAGCGTTTATTAATTCTACTTCTCCACGAACTTTCCTTTTATTTTTTTTAGAAAGTGGTGCGTTAATTTGAACTTGGCCTGTTTGTGCGAGATGGATATTTAATGAGAAAGGTTTGGTTATGATGGAGAAAATGTCTTTGAAGGGGGAAAAAAAGCCTTTGTTTTGTGCCACCCCTTTACTTTTTCATGTAAAAGCTTTGTAGACTCCACTTTGGACTTGTTAGACAGTTATAAGCAAAACAACAACACATGCACAGTCACAATCTCTTTATGTATTAAATTGCAGCCAAAATACTCTCCCGTATCCATTACCTGTAGATGTTTGCTTTTATTTGGGTATTTTAACATCTTTGGCTACAATCACCTGAAATGCATCTCGCAGATTGTTTTTTTTTTTCAGACAATCCCCTGAGAAAGTTTGCAGGCATATGTGGTGACGTGGAAAGTTTAAACCAGATAAGATGTCTTTTATTGATCCCCAACGGAGAAATCCAGTAAACAGATCCACTGTGTACCTTCATATCTTACAGAGACCATTACAGGAACTGAGACTAAGTGAAAGTGTCATAAACTCAATCAGACGGATGGAGTGTGTCTTTTGTGGCCAGTTCAAGAGGAAAAAAGCTGCCGACGTTTGGCTCCCTGCCTATGGGAGGGGATAAAGTCTTGTCGCTTTAAGAGGACCCACTACACGGCTGAAGTCTCTGAGTCTGTGAGTAATTTTCTTGCCTGCCTTTGAACTTAATCCCTTCAGAGGAGGTTTTGGCCTTAAGGCTCTCACAGTTGTATTAGAGATTTGAATAAAACAAGAAATATGCATACAAACCAGAGATATTGAAGAATCAAAGACTCTCCTCGCTTGCTTTTTACCTGGTTTGAGAATGTGATTGGTTTCATAACAAAGAACAGAATAGACTTACAAACTCAGTGTGTGGATTTATCTTGGTGTATGGGTTCTGTTTCATTTTACTATTAAAGAAAGTAAGAAGGAATTACATTGCAGAGACGGGGTGCACACATGGCAAGTTGCTGATCTAGAGCAGTCTCAATGTAAGGAGACAAAGTCCCTCTCATGCATGAAGTTACTCTCAAAGACTATCATTTAAGGTATAGTGCAGAAGTAAGCCTGCACTAGTTTTTTTTAATTTTATTTCACCTTTATTTAACCAGGAAAAAAATCCCATTGAGAATAAAAACCTCTTTTTCAAGGGAGTCCTGGCCAAAAGGCAGCAAAGTTACAACACACTGAATAGAAATACATTTACATTACATTAAAATGACAGGATAACATCAGAATCAAACAAAACAATTACAGACAACTGAGGCAGGCTCAAATTCTCTGTTTCGTTTTGAAGGCATTCAAGGATAAAAACTCCGTCAGCTTCCAGTCTCTTTGCAGCATGTTCCAAGCACAAGGAGCTGCATGTACAAAGGCTTTTTTCCCCAGCTCTGTGCGGGCAAAAGGAACCGTGAGCAACAGCTGATCATTGGATCTCAGCGCATAAGTGTTCGTGCTTCTCTTTGTAAGTAATGTACAGATGTAAGAGGGCAGTAATCCAAGAAGAGCCTTATAAATAAAAGTAAACCAATGACACTGCCTCCTAGTGTACAGGGAAGGCCATCCCACCCGAGAGTACAGCTCACAGTGATGTGTCATGGCTCTACAGTTTGTGATGAACCTCAGGACAGAATGATAAACAGAGTCCACCATCAGAAGACATGTACAAGAAGCATTCAGATAAAAAAGGTCACCATAATCTAACACAGATAAGAATGTGGCAGAGACAAGGCGCTTCTTTACACCAAAAGACAAACATGTCTTATTGCGGAAGAAGAAACCCAATTTAAATTTTAATTTCCTCACAAGTTTGTCAATGAAAAGTTTAAAAGTGAGGGAATCATCAATTATGACACCAAGGTATTTATATTCAGTCCCACATCTGGAGAGAGCATGCATGCTCAACTCAAAAAGAGGAGCTCAAACTCATACCATTCCTTTTGAGAAAGCCCACATCTTCTCAACAACTGATAGGTCCAGATTGAGTGCAACCATAGGCTGTTTTCAAACCAAGATAGTCAAAGACTTGATTTCACTGGCAGGATTATGAGACTCCTCTGTTTGGTTTCCTTTTCATAAAAAACTGATGAATACAAAATAATGCAAGAGCTGCTTGTTGTTAACCTTGGCTGCAAGATGGATTCTCCTGGTGTTCATAAACACCAGAATCCATCTTGTACTGTTCCTGCCTTTGACTTTCAAAACCGATGCAATTAGAACCAAGCAGCGCCAAAGCAAAACTGTGCAGTTGCGTGGAGAGGAACTATCTGGGCTACCGCTATTAGCATAGCTCCGAATCAAAATAGATGTCGACGCAGGAGGATGGTTAACGTGCCCTTAACTCGCATACTCGTTTTGCAAAAAAGGCAAAAGTCACTCAACGAGATACTGACCGCAGTATTACTATCCCAAAAGAAAGTTTTCACCAGCGGAGCCTTGTTGTTGTTGTAGCAGCGTCTCTGCGGCGCATGCCGATGACATCATTTGTTACCGTGTGATTGGCTAAAACAAACCATGGTGGACAGGCGCTTTGCTTAATCAGCTTCAAGAATTCTGTTCATGTCCCTCCCTGGTTCTGAAAGGATTTGCCAGACACAGACCCAGATCGATGTGGAGAATTCAAGTTAGAGGGAGGGCGACACATCAATCTGGCTCTTGCCAGGTTAGCTTGTTGTTTTGCTCAAAAATATTTTTCCGTTAAGGGTCAAAAGGACTGTACATGGAAGTCCATCATCCGGCTTGTTGTTGGCTGTCATCCTCTTACTAAAAAATATATAACATTGAAATTCTTATGGGTTTCATTAAAGTTGTGTAACAAAAATTTTTTCACCATCAAAACAAATGTGCTTGTCATTTTTTTTTTAGGTCATTTTGAGATTCTTTTCAAACCAGGATCGTCAAAAATCTTTGCTCCACTTTTCAGAAAATCTCAGTGACCAAAAAATGACTTTTGTTGTAACAGTGACTTTTTTTCAAAACCGCATCTATATTTAATCCAAAAGTGGTTCTCATCCACAGCTGATGCCAGTGTGACCCCAAAAACTTGATATTTTGTCTTTCCTACGGACACGAATACGGATGAAATTAGAGAGACTGCATTTCACAGGAAACACACTAAAGAAAGCACAACAAAAATGACGTCAAGTGAATCACACAAGACATCACAGTCAGAATGAAGTAAAAACCCTTCTTAAAGAGATTTTTCTGCTTCTGTGCCATCTTTGTATTCTTCTACGGGACTCCAAATCCCACAATGCAATGCACACCACTTTTCCGAAGTTCAGATCACATGAGCATTTGTTAACAAACCTCATTGTTTTTCATGGAGACGAGAGTGGGACGTTCTACCTTCCCCATTTGTTTGTGAATAAATCCTCATCAAAGGGTTTTTCAGAAAGAACATTTAGATGAAATTTGAAGTTATTAAATTAAGCAGCTTAAAGCACTCATTACATATTCTGACTGTATCTTAAGGTGGTCCTTTACCATGTTGCTATTCCACATCTACCTATAACCCTTTACCGTCTCTTACCCATAATGCACTGCCTTATATGCCACATATAGTTAACTTCCCGTCTTTTAGCTGCTTAATGGTGTGTTGAGTTTATTACATTGGTTTCAACAGTCAGATATCTGTGCAGTGAAACAGAAACTTTCTGAGGCTTCCCACTCAGAGGTGTCACACGTGCAATTTGAAATGATCGGTTTCCTTCGGGACTTCACTTGTGCCAGGCCCAAAGGCTAAAGGTAGTAGGTTGTTTGTCACAGATGAACCCAGAGAGAGAGGAGAGAGAGAGAGAGAGAGAGAGAGAGAGAGAGAGAGAGAGAGAGGAGAGAGAGAGAGAGAGAGAGAGAGAGAGAGAGAGAGAGAGAGAGAGAGAGAGAGAGGAGAGAGAGAGGAGAGAGAGAGAGAGAGAGGAGAGATAGAGAGAGAGAGAATAGAGAGAGAGAGAGAAGAGAGAGAGAGAGAGAGAATAGAGAGAGAGAGAGAGAGAGAGAGAGAGAGAGAGAGAGAGAGAGAGAGAGAGAGTGCACTGTACCTGAACATTAGCTCGAGGTATTTCATATCTGTGACCACTTCACTCTCCAAGGTCACATCACACAGGCAAAGGTTACCAAGCTCGAGCAATTCATAGAATTTGTAGATTTTAACATTCATGGCATGTATTCTAGAAAGTGCAGAAAAACAACACAAACATGGACCAACAGATACAGCACATTAACATGACATGACAAAAGGCGTTTTGTAATTAACTTTTGACTCACTCACAATTCAACCTTTCTGACACATGTGAGCAGCCTGCTACAAAAAGGCTTTGATACTTTTCTTTGGTATCAAACCTTGATGTTTTTGTTCTTTTTGTGTTGCTGTTTTGTATATTTTGCCATTATTTTTTGTATTTTTTTAATGGGTTTTTGTTGCATTTTTATTTTCAGAGTCATGTTGAGTTTTTCTTCTATTTTGTGTTTTTGATGTCATTTTGTATGTTTATGGGTTCCATTGTGTGTTTGGGAGTTTCTATGGCATTTTTGCAGTTTTTCTTGGTTTTTTTAATTATTATTATTATTGCTGTTTTGTGTTTTTGTTGCAGTTTTCTGTCTTTGGGGTTATTTTATGTATCTTTGGAGTTATTTCGTGTGTTGTCATTTTGTGTCCTTGTTGTCATTTGTGTGTTTTGGAGTCATTTTGTGTCTTTTTGTTGCTATTTTGTACAGTGATCAGTCCTTTGATTGTTCTTGTTGCTTTTTTGTATGTTTTCGTTGCCCTTTTGTGTTTTTTCAAGAGTCGTTTTGTGTTTTTTTTTTTTTTTTTTTGTAGTTGTCTGTGTACTACTTTTGTGTGTTTTTGTTGCTCTTTTGTGTGTTCTTGTTGTCATTTTGTATAGTTTTGTTGTCATTTTGTGAGTTTTTGTGTAGTAGTTGCTTTGGGGCCACACAAAATTAGACCAAGGGCCTCGTGTCAACTCCTGAAGCTCATGTGGAGAGGATATGTAAGCTGAGGTCAGTGTGCTGCCTAATGCGTTTTCGTATCCACAACTCTGCCATCCCAAAGTGATGAACAGCAGCAGGAAAAAGCTTTGATCTTTAAACAAGGAGAAGAGTAGTGCGATTTTTCAAGTTGACATAAATGGCAACAGAGTCGAAGGCAGGAGTAAATCTCTGAATGTTATAATTACATCATAAAAACACATTATCCATGTCAAAAGCAGGCACAATACAATAATTCCACATCACTTTGTGTGCACACAATTTATTCTTTTTGAAGTCCTGCTTATTTCAGATTATATGATAATGGAAATCCTGCTTAATTAAATATTAGGTGTGTGTCCTTTGTGCAGCGACATGGAGATAACAAGTCTTTCCAGCGTAATACTGCGCCGTTATACTCTTTGGGAGAAACACATTTCTCATACAAGCACAGCAGACGTAATGAATACATTTCATATAATGTCATGCAGGGCAAGATTTACCTCTTCCTGCCCAGCAGGTATCCATGACAACTCTAATTTTGCAGGTTGGGCCAGATCATTGGTGGTAATTGCTTCAAACCGATGCATACTTTTACCAATTTGACCTTTTACAAAAAGCTGGGGCTCGATTAATCATCTGTTTAGTATCCGCTCAGACTGTGGCGACGTCTCCATGTAGTCACATTGATTTATACATGCATCTGCTGCCAGGCACTAGACAACTAGTGTTTTACCAAAAGTTGCATTTCTTCATTTCATCCTGCAAGTCAGACGGAGTGAACGGGCGAACCAGACTGCTAATAGGAGGACAGGCATCAGTTCACAGGCTGCCGTGTTTGATAACCATTTGTTTATTTAATTCAGGACATTAAAATTCATTTCTTTCTCCTCCACATTGGAAAAATGAAGAAAAGATGAATGAAAAGGAGCAGAAAGAATGAAAACGTATAACTTCCGTCCCCTCTATAAAAATGTATTGCATTAAACAAAGCCAAACTGTAACGCAGTCATTGTCACATCTCATTTATAAACACTTCTCATATTTCTTCAATTTAATACATCTCACATTCTTTTTGAACATTTTAAGTGATCTTGATAATGAAGTGTCATCATTTAGATCATTCCATAGTCTGACTCTTTGAACTGAACCCTGTGTTCTTTCTTTCTTACTATGGACTTTATATTTATTTCAGCGCTTTGAGATGACTGTTATATTTGACGCTATATAAATAAAATTGAATTGAACTGAAACGCACTTTTTTTTGTTCCTGTTCGAAATTTGGGGCTTTCAAATATCGCTATTCCTCGCAAGTTATTATTAGTTAATTAATTTGCAGATTTGTAAGATTTTTAAATGTTATTTGTACATGTTTATTTTATTTTTTTATTTCGCATTCTACCAAATTTTGAATTTTTTTATAATTTTTGCTGTATAAATATTGGGTTTGTATATTCCCTTTATACACTTCCACTAATAATTCTCAGTGCTTGATTCAGTTAAAGAAACATTTGATTTGTGTATGATTTACACTTTAATACAATAAGTCAGATAGGAACATTTAGTGAGTTATACCAGAGGTTCTCAAACTTTTTTGGCTTGAGTACCCCCTTCTGTTTCCAAATACCCCCTTTGTCCGACTACAATATTTTGCTTAGAAAACTATTTAAAAACAACTATAGACCATAATGATGGAATTAACTTGTGATAACTCATTTTAAAGAATCTCATTTTGTAAATAAGTGGAAAGAAACAGTAGACCAGTGGTTCCCAAGCTTTTTTTTATTTGGAATGGGCTCCATTTATATATCAAGAATTCCTGGTGACCCCAAAGACAAAATTTGTATAATTTACATGCTTTTTTTGTTGTTTTTTTTTACTGCATTTTAGTTTAACTAGATTTATATTTCATAAAGTGAAAGTACAGTATATAAATACAGTTGTTAAAGATTGTGTTTAAATAATAAAAAAAGAATAATTTTTCATAAATTTCAGGCGACCCCACATGGGCTCCTGACCCCAAGGTTGAAAAACACTGATTTAGTGGCTCCTGAATAGATTTATTTCTCTATTTCTGGTCATATCACTCCTGGGGTGGGACCAAGACTGACACTTTATTTGTTAATTTTTCACTGTCTATCTCTCAAGTAGCCCCTGTAGTTCCATTGCGTACCCCTAGGGCTACATGTACCCCCTTTGAGAAACAATGAGTTATACAATATATGCAAAGCCTTTTGATTCAGTCACTGCTTTACCTTGTGGAAAACAGCCATAATTTTGTGTAATCTATATGTGATTTCCATGATAATTTATAATCTATCATAACACCTAAAAACTAAAGAAATCAATAGAGAATTATTTCTAATAAGATAGAAACTGCATTAATTCCAGGACCTCTGTGCCCATGAAAGAGTATGTACGTACCTTCCTATGTGCCGCGCAACCTAATGACTCTTTTTGTCAGATTTCTTTATCATGCAGTGAATACTGACGAGTACATCCCAACTTTGCCTTCGACTTGCTTGTTCATCTCATCCGTGCATTCGGTTTTATTTGTCTGCCTTTCAAACTGATTCATTCATCTGACACGACGTTGACTTCACAATTGGCCTGTAACCATATTCTTAATTTATTCGATTTAAAAACCACTGTTTTCTGCTGCACAGCTCATTGGCTGCTCTACTTCTGTCGTTTACAGATCCACAGCTCTGCGTATAAATAGAGTTAAATCCAGTTTCCTAATCATTGACGATACATTAGCCCTCCGTCAGTCACACGTGGCCCTCCCTGGGTCACATGCTTGTTTTTTTTTTTGTTTTTTTTTGCTGTGACCTCAAAGCTAATGCAGAAAGGGGTTTGCTTATAGCTGAAACGACAGACCGATAGCGTTTAATGAGCTGTTTTTGCATGATGCCGCCGCCACCCCCCGCAGCTTGTTTGCAGAACAAATCTATTTGATACTGGCCATCCGCAGCCTCCAACTTCATGCACGTGTCCATTTATGTTCCTGTGCATGTGGGGCTGTGATCAAATGGGGACGGGCTGACACAACTAATGGATAGAGATGTACAGTTGGTAGACCTGGCAGCACACAAGTGGCTTTCAGCTCCTCAATTTCTTGGGAAACTAAAGCAGAGTAACAGCGTGGGGGGCGACACACACACACACACAGGATAAAGAGCTCTAAATGTGATGCTCTAATGTTGGCATTAGCCACAGTGTCATTGATGGGTGTAAGATTCATGAAGATCTCTGGGATGTAAATGTTATCGTCTTTGAAAGCTGGTATAAAAGGCTTCAGATTCAAACGTCTTCATGGTGACCTCACATCAGGCTGCTAACATGCATTAGACGTGTCCTGCATGTTGTTTTTAGGCTCTTTTCACATCGATTTTCCAGCAATTGTTGATGAAGCAACTCAACAAATGAAAGGAAATCTATTTTTATGTTCCAAGAAGCAGATGTTTTCATGTTACCCTATGATCAACAAGGACATTATACGAGCTCAATGTAGGAAAATACTAGATATTCATGTTTACATGTAATAGGGGTGTAAGAAAAAAAAAAAATCTGCAATATTTCGAGTCCAAATCGTTTCTTTTAATCATTTTTTAACGAAAAACTATTAATTTATTTTGCACTTACGTTTGCATAGCACGTAAACGTCCAGACCTTGTTAAACTACATCACTCCTCAATGCATTTTAGGTTGGAAGCTGATCGTTTTATTTCAATAAAACATACTGGGAACTTTTACAGTTGTATGTGGTTACTTTTTTATTTAAATAAGTTAAAAACTTAACAGAATCAGAATCTGTTTTAGAAGCAGCAGTTAGACTTTTTAGAAAAATGTAATTTGACAGTTTAATAAACATACCACTTGTTTTTTATATTTGCACTTGAATTACAGTTAGTTACCATTTACTTGTTCCTGCAAGTTTAAAAATAAATGAAATAAATTGTATTTTGGACCATTTTGTTCTGGTAAAGATGAAATTTGTAATTGATATTGTATTGTTTATCAGAATATATTGTATTGTGAATCGTATTGTATTGTCAGATTCATGCTCCCCTACATACACCACTGTAATTTGACCTGTTAGCAGACCAATCTAATCTAAGCTTTAATGGAACCAAAATGGTTCACTTTCTTTTAGGACAATGTCAAATTTCAGATCATAAAATAATAATAAAAAAAGATGCGACATGTTGTGGAATATTATTAGCTTTGAGGAAAGACTGTGGCATAAGGTCAGTGGTGCTGAGCTGAAGCTATGCTACGTTCAACCAATTAGGAGACAGTAGATCTAATTAGCAGAGGAATTTGTATGTTCTACTGACGTGTTGGGACTTCTGACATGTTAATTTGTAATGGTGTTTTGTCAGTAACTAGTTCTCTAATGCACGGTGTTTGGCATTAAATAAACAAACCACTACTATACAGTAAATTACTGAATTCTTTTTTTTTTTAAAATAGATTGATCACTAATTCAGTTTTAGCTGCCATGTAGTTATTTCCTGTTTCTCTAGACGCGTGGGGTTTTGTTGCACTTTAAAGGCAGCTAACTAGCATGCTAGCATGTCCGTGCAGCACATGGCAAAAAAAGGAGCGTAAACCGTGTAACGTAATAAACTAATGTGACTAAACACGGCTGATTGGTGGTTACCTGAAGAAGTCCTCAAAAAGCATTGATGTGAAGAACTTAAAAAAAGAAAGAGAGCACAGAGACAAATAATTAATTAATTAAAAATGACAATAAAACAAACACTAATGTATACAAACATTGTGCAATAGGAGATCCATCCCTTTGATGATTGAAACACTTTCAGGGCTCGTTCGTTGCAACAAAATTTCAAGAAAATGTGTAAAAAAGAAAGTTACCTTTATTGAAAGAGGTGAAATTGTATAAAATGTGCAATCACATATTTGAATACGGTAATAATACAGTTCTTTGAGTGCCAAGAATTATTATTATAATTTTTTTTTTTACCATTTTCTTCTGCTCAATGACCCCCCCCCCCCCATGTCGTCATGCTCCCCAATTTGGGAACCACTGCATTATATTATTGAAAAAAAAAAAAAAAAATCCAATGACCACAAATCAGCAACAACACAATTATAGGTCTAGCTGTAGGTCGACATATGACGTAAAGCAGATTTCTCCGAAAAGCTAATGCATATTTTTTTTATTACCCTTCCATGCTTCTTTAAACAGGTGAGTTAACGTTAGTATGAAATGAACTGTACTGATAAATGTGCCTTTCCTTGGTGTGATACTTGAATCTACTTCCATGTGTCTTACCTAGGCCAGGTGGTATGTGACTCTGATAAGCATCTGCAGATGTGAAGCAGCCAGTTTTCTGAAAGCCGTAACCTGCTGTTGAAGCCACTTCTCCATCACAAAGCTTTTCTTCCATCCTCAGTGTTTTTCCATATTAAATTGCTTCATTAATGCCGATGCCAAGTGTGGGTCAGTCATAAAATATGAGAATAGTTTGATACACAAAGGTGTGCTCGCCAGTTGGAAATTGATCACAATGACTGCGGTAAACTTTGAATTTTAATAGGCCTTTATCACATCATCTGTGTTGTAGTTAAATAGAATAAACACCACTGACACACACACTCACAAAAGATGAGCCTAATGAGGTTTGCATGACTTATTGTCCGTCTGGCAGTCTATGCTTCATTTATAAACATGCTAAATTGATTTAGAAAAAGCATTATTAAACCTAGTGAACCGTCGTTCCTGTAATTATTACAGACCTCATATTCATACGTCTAGATATACACATACAGCAGAGGTTTCATTCTGCAACCTAAGTAAGCCTTTTCAGCCTCTCTCTCTCTCATCTCAGTGCTGCTACATGCCCAGAATGCTAAAATGCTAAAGAATAAAGCCTATTTCTGAGGCTTCCTCTCCTTTCCCTTGTGCTTAAACTGTTAAATCACCATGCACCCCCCCCCCCCCCCCCCCCCCTTCCTTTACTTGATGTTTAACAGTTTGAGTGGCCAAAATAATAAAGACTCTAAACACTTTAACATCTACAGTCATTGTGACTACTTGTCGTCAAACAACGACAAGAATACACGGAGCTAAATGTTGATATTGTAAAGCAGTGTTACCCAAAACCTTTTACAGTCCCGTACCCTTTAAGACATTTAACCTTAAAGCTACTGTATGTACCTCCTAATCCTGCACACTTAAAAAAAACAAAAACAATGTAGTAATCTGTAAGCGCCCAAATATTTTTCAGATTTTTTTATTTTATTTAATTAAGTAGCCTACTGGCATTTTTTTTTTATTTTGGAAAAATAAATATACCAAACATTTGTTGATTGAACATATACCAGTAGCACAACATGAAGCATTGCAATACAACTCGCTACAACTTCAATAAGAAGGGTGATGTTGAAAGGATGCACAGAACTCTGCAAAGTTTGGCTGAATTTGAGTGTGAAGTCGCGTTCACACCAATTGTGACTTCAGTGGCTGTAGTTGCTTAAATCGCCCATGATCAGTCGCTTGAACATTGTCGCGCTTTTTGATCGCTTAATCGCTCCATCTACCCTAGTGACGGGACGACTAGCGGAGCGACGTAGGGAGAAACTCAATGCCGATGGGACTGAATCGCTGGAAGTCGCTCAAAGCGACTTTGAGCGACTTCCAGCGATTCAGTCGCGTCTTGTGTGTACGTACCTTTAGTCTTGAGTTGTTGTTCACACAAAGTCCTGTTCTATATTTTGTTTTCATGTTTTCTCACCACTAAAAAGAAGTCTTACAGAGGCTAATGTGTAATTGTGGCAATGCATGGAGGTTCCTGACTGCTGCTCTATTTATATTCTAGTTTTCAATGTTTTCACGCTAAAAATATTCACATACCCTCTGTGACCATTTGCATACCCCTGGAGTAGGGCTGGGCGATATATTGAGATTCAAAATGTATAAATTTTTATTTTGGTGATATTGATACATATATATGTATCAATATAGGCGATATTGTAGTTTTCTATATATATATCGCTTATTTTGCATCAAAATACCTGTTTTAGGATTCGCTGCTTTCTCTACTTCTCTCGCATGAAAAGCACAGTTAAATGGATTTCTGATTGTGTCCTATTACTAAACAAGCCACACTACAGAACTCACTCACACGTGCTGTCCTTTATAGTAAAAAAAAAAGGCAAAAGTGGCACATATTGTTCAGCTGTTTGTTAATAAATGCGCCTGAGTGGTATTTTGTATCAGCACTTTTAACCCTGAATTCTGTGTATTTCTGGTAAGATTTAATTTGAATTAAAATGATCATATATTGTATATCACCATTTTGAGAAAAAATATGAGTTTTGGTCCGAATCGCCCAGCCCTATTTTGGAAACCTAGTTTGCAAAAAATGTGTAACATTTTCCTCTAGTATAAAATCTTCATGTACTTCTAAAACCTTAGATATTTACATTTGTAATGGGTGTTTCTTTTCCATTTGTTTTTTGCTGAGTCAGACTTTATAGTCGAGGGTCGTGTTGATAATTGCAGATAAAGCACAGGTTGGCTCAGTAATTCAAGGGGATGGATGTTAATTTCCACTAAAAGACTCTTGCTGTGATTTGTTTTCTTATCTAGCATATATATATGGATGGCTGTCTGCATGGCGTGCACTATAACTGGCGCTGCAGCCATCATTACTGCTGCTATGGAGACAGGAGGGCGGACAAGGTCTCATCCACATCTATCAGCCAGGGCTGAGTTATTCCGCCCTGTCGTGCCCTGGACAGGCTCAACTGTAGAGTTCATACCAGGGGATGGGCGTGGGCGCCGTTAAATCATTCTACGTCGATAGGCAGCATTAGGAAATCAATGCCTCGACGTTTTCCAACCTACAGACAGAAAAAGCGAGGGGAGGGGGGGGCACGCAGAATGAGAAAAAGGTCTGTGTGTGAAAGGGTGGATAACATCTCGATGTTTATAAAACTGAAGGGGTCATCTAGGCAGTGACTTGACAGGACACAATTACAGGTGGCTGAGGATTTATCACTGGTTATTATGAGTAGAAATGGCTTACATAACCATCAGAGTCTCAGTCAGCACTCATAGACACAGGACTGGACAATGACCTCAGTGTCTGTCTGCACTCACTAAACCTATCAAACACAGCAATTAAATGTAACAAAAAGATCATTATCTATCCATTTATTGATTTATTTTCAATTTACAAGTTTCCTGTTTGGGGTCAAAGATCAATGAAGCAATTAATGGATGACCAGTTCATCACTAACGGTTAAAGTAATACGATAAAAAAAAGTTTATGACCCTATTTAACTTAGATACTTTAATCAAGCTCACAAATAATAAAGCTAATGGAGACTGGAGTGAAACCAGTACTATACAAACCTGTGAGCTGCAGCCATTGGTTATTTTTATCAGAGATTAATCCATCGATATTTTGCTATGATTGTGAAAAATTATTTGATTGGTTAAAAGACATCCCTTGAAATGGCAAGTAACCATGGCAACCCTGGCATCGTGCGTGTCCCAATAGGGATTCAAGGATTTTTATTTGTCATTATGTGCATAACGTCGACATAATGAAAAAACGGCCCAATGAGTTCCCCATTAAGCCCATAAAATAATAGAGTAAAAGAAAATAGTATAAAAGAATACATATAATATATACAAAATATAGCATATATACATTAATAATAATATATAATATAACAATATACAAAACAATAGAACACCCACAGCAGCAGCATTATTTGTCAAATAAAAGGTTTCATTGAACAGATTTTAATTTCATTTTTTTCATTGATTCATGATTTCAGATGTGATGCAATGTAATTTTTAAATTTTTTTTATAAAACTGTAATTCTGTTGAAAATCAGATATAATTTTTTCCGAACAGTAAGATTGCATACTAAATCCATCCAACCAGCCATCCATCCAACAAAACCAACCAACCACTATCCCTAACATCCCTCAAAGATGTTTTCAGTCCAAATGTATACAATAAATCAACTTTATTTAACCTTTGCATTTCATTTTACAACATGGGTTTTAAAGAATATTTTGGAATAAACATTACCTTTCTGTAACATTACAATCAACACATTACGACCAAAAGCTTTAATTTACCAATGACGATTAAGATTGTTTTCACTAATCATCCAACGATACCAACCCAGACGTTTCATCTGTAAGATGAACAACAGATAGATGTGTTTCTAATTTGTTGTTTCTAACATTTCTATTACATTAAATGCTTTAGAACAAAGTTAAGGGGATGACTGGCTGCTCAAAGTGTTAAAAGTTTAGCTGTTTTGGCTGCTCTTGAAAAAACCGGGGGAAGAAATGTTTCAAAAAATGGGGAAACCAGACACTCAAAAATTGAAAGAAACAAAATGAGGAAAGAGACTCTAAAAAGCCTTTATTAGAATGTCCAAATAAATAAAAAGTCAACATGTTTCGACTAATTAAATACTATTGCTGCCTCTCAGTGGAAAGAATGTTGGTTTAAGTCCCACTGGTGGCCCTTAAACCTGTTTCTGTCAGGCCCTCTGATACACCTAGCATCCTATCTCGGGGGGGGTTTACTCTGCTGTACCCCCATTGTCAGCTGGGATGGGCTCCAGCAATTCATGTGACAACACCAGGATACTCTGTAATTCAGATTAATAGAAAAAAAGGGGAGTTTGCGCCTCAATAACAGCATTGGTTAATTAAAAAATGTTTGGACTAAAGCCTGCAAATATAATCTTTGGTTACTTAAATTGGTCAATGTAATGCATGATGTCCATGCCCTTCCACTGTAAACCAGCTGGGACACCCCTCAGCACCCTCTGACCTTAAACTGGATAAGTGTGTGTAGAAGACAAATGAACGCCTCGAGTCGGTGAGCCAAGGGACTTGGAAGAGGTTTCCTGGACTGGGGCCAACCTGGGCTCACACCCAAGCCCACGTTTACATTTATGGCCAACCTGGTCAGCATAGCCCATAATTGACCATAAATGTCTTCATGCTTGGGAATGGAAGCCTGGGCAGTAAAAATAGGATGTGTACGATATGCTATTGAGTCAATATGCAAAAACTCAAGACAGGAAGACTCCAGTCGGAGATGATTAAACAATCACTTACCCAAATCATCATCAACGGTCAGTACACGTCCAATCTTGCATTTTCAAATTTAATTAACAAATAACTATAGAGCCAACATTTTAGAACTAATGGTAATTATAGAAACTAATGAAGCACACTAGGACATCCCAGAACCACTTTAATATCACAATATTATAAAGTAAAAATGCTACTTGCATCAATGTCTAAATTAGGCGTGTCCAGATACAGTTTTTTCACTTCCGACACAATACCAATGTTGTGGCATTAGTTATTGGACAAAAACGATCCAATATGATATCAATGCATGCATGCAACACAATCATACGTTTAATATTCAAAAAAGCTTGAACAAGTGATATCAGCAACACAAGGGATGAGAAAATCTGACCCATTTATTATTAACCAATGGGTTACACAAATGTTATCACTAAATATTAAATATTCTAAAATTTAATAAGATACAGGAAAAATAAATTGGAAGATCCTGAAAAATAACCTCAATAAATCCAATTAAAAAAAACATTTTTATAGTTATTATAATGCTTACTGTATATCTGACATTATAGATGCAGGTTGATACTTGTTTACTTGCTAATATCAGACCGATATCTGATATCTATATTGGATTAGGACACCCTTGGTATATTTAACCGAGTACAGCCTTCATGTTGTTGAAGTAAATCTATATTAAATAAATTTAGGACTACGTTAAATGACAAATTAAAGTTAAAAGAAAAACAAAATGAAACCGATAGACAGAGTTTGAGATTCTTGCCAAGGGGGGCAAAAGAGAAAATAGAAGTAAATATATAAACTGTCATAGCATATACAATAATGCAAAAATGATTAGTAACATAATTGATAATGTTGACTACAAAAATTTGCATCGACGCATTGTTAAATGTTGTAAATTCATGATAAAATCAGGCTGGCGGCCACTCTCTGCTTCATTTTTTTCCTGCAGTACCATAACATAACTGCTGGGTGCAGTGTCGCTTCACCAATTATATTGTGAATAATTGCACAATAGAAGAAAAACCAACCTAAAGTATCAAAAATGAGGCACCATTTCACTGAAAATATTTGTATATTGTGTACATTATATTATTGTAGATTATTTGCAAACTCTGGTTATGATGAAACCTTTTTGCTTGGTTAACCAAATTTCGCATTTTACAAAGAATTATTGCGTTTCTGCTTTTTTTTCGTTGCAAAAGCAATACGTTCATCAACATTTCAACAGAAATATGATCGACTCAAACATTGCTCTTACGCAGTTCCTCAGCAGATTTTGTAGTTCTAGTTGATTACACTGTGAGATTAGTTTGAGAAGAAGTCCTTTTGCTTTTTACTTCCTGGAATTGGGGTCACGGTCTCAAAGTTATCCGTTGCTGTAAAATTTTACCACCTCCATCATCTCCTGTGATATTCCAGTGCACGGTTTTCATTCCAGCTTAAAGATGTTGTGAAATGTTATGAGGGATATTTTCTGAATCATATCATGGCTCGGGTGCGAATGACCTGCCTCGCTTTGACGTGTCTTTACATAAGTTATTTATATATATGCAGGGGAGTAAAATGTGCCAGGAGCTTGTCACCACACACACGCGCACACACACATACACAGCACTCCCAATCACAGCCTTATTTACAGTCATGTCCTGCCACTACTGATTGATGGCAGCCATCTCATTAATGCCAGTAAAGTCCAAGGCCTCCAAACATGTCCAATATACATGTCTTCTCTCGCACTAGTTGTGATACGGCGTAAGTCTCCTGGAAACCAACTGTACTCCAGAGAAAAAGTAAATGACCGCATAAAAGCCAGTGTTTTTCAGCTTTGATATCGTTACAGAAGAAGAAAATGGAACAAAAAAGGCGATAAGTACGTTGAGAATGATTTATTAGTGCGGCTGGACACTTAATAATTACTTAACACACACACATAGATCACCTTTACAGTATTCCTGTCAGGCCACGGAGCAAGAATGAAAATGATATGTGATTGATGCCAGGAAGCACCAGCTACGGCCCAGGGGGAACGCAGTGCAAGGTCTTACTTATAAAAACATCAATCAAAGGAGCTCTGGCTCTGTGAAGCCATGCCTTGTGAAACAACCAGAGGTCCCCCACCCCCACCCCCACTCTCTCCACAAAGTCTCAAAGGGAAGAAGGCTTTCTTAGCTCGCTTAATGAAGACACTGACACCCGGCTGCACACGACCACGAGTACACACAGGGGCGTTGTGCTAACCGGAGAACCATCTCACTACTTTACCACAGCTGCAAACAAGCACCGGCGACTCCCAGTTTCCACTTTTTCATTTTAACAATGCGTGCCCAACCTGAAACGTAATCATAAAGGTTGTTTCCTCTATGGCTTCTTCAGCTCCTGATCTCAAACAGCGAAGGGTGAGACAGCTTGTTAGCGTTATTTCAGGACAAGCCTCATTACGCTAAACAAATGGTAACTCTATTCCTGTTAGGCATGCATGTAGACAGGTTGAATGCATTTTAATTCCCCTTCAGGAGTGAGTGGGAATCATTTGGGTTCTGATGTTGTCAACTATTGCGGCAACAAAGTTGTTGTGTAAAAGGGTTTAGGAAGAAGAGAAAAGAGGAGATTAAAGAAGTGGAATTTGACTACGGTGACTTTGGGGGGTTTTCTGAGGTGAGCTCAGATAGTTTGTTCTTTCTTTGGGTTTTTAAGGAGGTCATACTAATGGGTTTTGTTGCATCATCGCTGCCCCTTTTAAATGCTTTTCACTTTTCTCTAGCATCACCATTGAAGTTACCGCTTCTTTTAAAGTTAAACCTAAAGACCTCGGCAGAGTGGAACTACGTTTGCATGAAGGCTAATCCATAGCCAAACATTTAGGATAATTATGTACAAGACTTTTCAAAGTCATGGAACTTTTCAGCTTGTCTTTATACAGCATCATTCAACTTTATTGTCCCTTTGGAGACGTCAAGATGAGTCAAACCAACCCAAACAATGAAAAACAGCTCAACGGAAAGACTATTCGATTGAAGTTTTAGCAGTAGAAATGAGAGGTGATTCAGACGCTGTATATACAATAAAAGCAACTTTAAACACACACACAGTGCTCCAAAATTAGGAGTCACTGATTTTACTTCTCAGAACAGCATGTAAAGCTCAGTGAGTGCACACATTGTGCAGCTGTTAATAAAGATAGGCCTACCAGATTCTTATCACATAATTTTATTCAGTAAGTGGTTGACAAGTGGGTATTTTAGATTTCTTGTACACCTATCTTAAAATTTAAGGGACAATGGAGCTTGGTTCGGTGGGTGGGACGGCTCGTAGTGGGTGCCAGAAAATGTCCCTTATTTTCAAATCCAAAATTTGACAGGTATGGTCCAAAGACATTTCTTACACATTAGTTTAATGTTTTATATTAAGCTTTAAACCACTCATCTAAAGAGCATTTATGGAATGATTTGGTATCGCATTAAGAGACGAACATTTTTAAACATTTTTCAGTTGAAATACATGTAATGGTTAGCATGCATGTCTTTTCCAAGGTGTGTGTGACAGATATAGGGAAGATTAGAGTCTGCAAAAACAGAAAACACGAAAATATAGTTTTAATTGAGTTTTTTTTAATAGAAAAGAAAAACATTTACTTCATTGCAATACTTATTTATTTTTCTCTTGTCTGCATACAGTATGTCATCAAAGGTTAACATTACATATAGTGCAGGCTTTTTTCAGCAGCTATGCATGATTTATTTTTTTGCAAATTTCTTAAAAATAATGTAAGATTGGATTGGATTTTTTATTTTTGTCTTTTGTCTTTGTCGTCTGAGACTTTCCTGAAGGCAATGTGAAAAGCCTTTATGCTTCTCATTTGCATTGCATTACGTTGCAGGTGGAGTGGCTGGGGAAGAGTCTGGAACCGTGCTAATGAACAACCTTGTTTTAATTAACTTCAAGTTAAAATGGCGTGAAATTGAAAATGATTATTGGCAAAGTAAACACTCTTAATTGGGATATAAGGAGTATGAAGGAAATAATTTGATAACTGTTGTTTATTTGGCACCGTGCATCACTTGGTTTGCACTAGACTCCAATCTCCTCAGCACGAGCTGAATATAAAAAAAAAAACTGATAGTTTGTACAGTTCAGCTGTTTTGCTTTTGAAAATTATTAATAGATAATAACCATACTAGACACACACACACACAACACAGGACCAAAATACTGACTAACCACACCACCATTTAAATAGATTTATTAAATGCTTCCTCGCTGACTAATGGTGACAAAAAGCTCAACTTGTACCGTTAACGTTCCCGCTAGAGTTTCATCTTTTAATATCCACATTAGTATCAATTCATCAATCTGATTTATTCGGTTTGTGGGGTCATTCCTGCGACTTTTATCAAGCACGGTGCAGAGAAGCAGACGGAGAGGCGGGAAATGACAGGAAGAAAATCCTTCATGAAATGATGGATGAGCCTGTCAGATAACAGACATTTTGATCATGTCTATTGACTGCCAGTTTAATTTCACTGATCGCATCATGAGCAGCGATGCATGTACAAACATATGCTCACTTATTACCTCATTAATAAGTTGGATCGTCTCCTTTTATCTTCTTTGGATTTATTCTACACCTGTGCACTCACGTGACTTGATTTTAGATCTATTTCAACGGGGAATTTAGGGAAACCAGTGAGCGCTCAGTTCTATGCTAGGGTTTCTCAAACTTTTTGGATCCAGAGACTCCTTACAGGGACGAAAACTTTTCAAGAACCCCCTCATTAAAAAAGAGAGGAAAAAGGTCAAAATTGTAGCTTAAAAGTTTTTTTTAACTCCACCGTAATTATTCCATTTGTTTACATTTTCGTGCATTGCATTGTGGGATGTGGAGTCTTGTAAACAGATGCATAGAAGTGTTTTTTACTACATTCTTACCGTGATTAATCATCATGGTTTTCACTGCTACGCCGATGACATCCAGGTCTATATTTCCACCAAATCCAGTTTCACTTGCTCCATCGTGACCAACTAAAAACAGTCTTTAAAATGGTAAAGTAGTCACATTTTTAAAAGTATGTTCTAGTTTGTTCTCAGTATTCTCCTTCAGAATGAAGTAAAAACAATTCTATGCACTTGTCTCCATCATCCCACAATGCAATGCAGGAAAATGTGGAATACGGAATGTTTAGGGTAGAGATGAATACGAACTTTAAAGCTGCAATTTTTATTTTTTTTGGAGTAAATGTTTCATTAATTGTTCTGAGGCCAACACTATGAGTTTATCCGATCAATAAATTAAGTCTAGGATCAAATACTTCCCATTTAATAATGTTTTATTGATGCATTGGTCCCCATATGTAGTTTTACACTTTTGTAATAATACAGTTTGAGAACCAGTGGTCTATACTAGAATGCAGTTTTACATAATACAAGATTCTATGGATACAGTCAATTTTATTTGGAACAACCAAAATTGATTATACATTTACATTATAGTTATTTACTAAAATCCACAAAATATAAAAATAAAACTGAGTTATTTTTCTGTATTTTGTTGTTTTTCTTTGTGTCAATGTAACAGTAAGAGATTTTAGAGTTCCTTCTCTTTTTCTATAGCAGAACTCTCAAAGAGAATCAACACACTTGAAACGTGGTTGGAAAAAACCTCCAGTCTCCCAGCGATTCAATGATAATCTGAAGGTGTGATCTGAGCAACATCTCACCTCACGCTAACACCTGATGTGATCTGAGACACACGTGCAGCTTTAATTCGCTGAAAAACCGTGATCTGTTGCCCTTTTTTCATTTTATGTTGTTCAGGTGCAAAGCAAAAGTCTGAACTGTGGAGATTCCCTTGAGTCGAGCTCATCACAAACCTTATGATTCACATTAATCCCTCATCCTGGCCTTGGTTTATCTTCATATTTCATTTTTCATCAGTGCATCATCAAATCAAAGAAATGTTCTTGTGGTTTAATACATAATCATTTAACATTTAAATAACTGTCTGTTCGGCAAGATACATGTTTTTCCCATCAGCTCATATATTGGAGTGTCACTTTGTTGCATCAGATTTTAATTCTAATCTATGACCAGCAGAACTGCAGAGAAAAGGTTTTCATAAAGATGAACATAAACCAACAGCACATCAAAGGAAAAAGATAAAATCATACGCAGAGTTTGCAGGGGGCAGGGGGAGTATTTGAAAAAATACAGTTCTTAATGTACACAATATACAAAGTGCCATCAAATACAGTGACTTTACAAAATATATATGAATTAATTTACTGTTCTTTTAAAAATACAAGTTATTTTTTGGCCCTCGAGTCATGTGCATTTAAATCCTTAAGAGTGTGAATGAATGAGAACAGGCATTTTGACCCGTATTCAGGACATTACGACGCAAATAAAATTCCTTAATAATCTTAATTTGGATGAATAAACTTTAGATTAATAGTTTTATACATCAACTGTAAAAAAAAAAAACAAAAAACAAAATGGATTGGACAAGCTCCCTGGTGGAGTGAAGCTTTTATTTTTAGAGCTCCCCCTGCTGGCTGGCAGTATAGGTCATAAACCCCGCCTCCTCAATGATGACAGATGTGATATCGGTCAAACTGTAGTAAAAATAAAATACTCTACATTGTGTTAAAGTGCTTATTTTTCTGTGAAGTTTGTTTTAAATAAGTTATTTGAGGTTGAAAATCGGGATTTTTACATCATATGTGACGATGATTGACAGCCGCGGGTCTTGCATAGCTCTCTTTGTGAATGGCAGTTACGTCGTGAAGGAAACGTGTGATTTTCTTCATTTATAAATAGAGTACGTTTAGATATTTGAGTTGAAATATATCGTGGTTTTGTACTAACCTCTATGATCTGAACAAGCCGTTGATTAAAAAATTCCAGCGGGAAAGATACTTGTTCTTGGCGTAGCTGGGCTGCGTAAGTCATCAGGGCAGTACGCTAAATGGGCGGGGCGTGTTACCATGGCTCCTCCCGCTGGACCCTACTGCACAGACTCTGGTTCCCAATTACATTAAATTTGCAAGATAGCAGCGCCCTAAGTGCCGTATTTTGGCTTCAAGAAAGTTGAGTGGGAACAGCTATAGTGCACGGCCACTAGTTTTAAAGGATTTGCTGCACAGATTGTATTTGCATATCTCGTACTAAATTGTTCATTTTGTAAATTGAGTCACTTACAGTAGAACCACTTTCCTTTCACATTTCCTTTGATATGTTTGGCCGGCACGCATTTTCTTTCTGGTTGGCTGCGGTTTAGCTGCTGACTATTCCTGCCCTCATTGGCCTTCACAGAATAAGCACATTACAAATCCAAGCTGTCATGGAAAGCACTGGTCAGACTGATGGACGCATGCCATCGGGACTGTCCAACAGGAAAAAAAAAAATATATATATATATATATATATATATATATATATATATATATATATATATATATATATATATATATATATATATATATATATATATATATATATATATATATTTTGAATAGCAGTGCTTGGTTTCAGAAAACTCCACACAGGCACAGTCTTTATTTTATTATCATCATGCAAAGCAACTAACCCATTTTTAAAGTGGCTCTCTGCAGGGTTGTAATATGATGAAATACCAGTTTTTTTTTTAGTTTTTTTAAATCAGATTATTTAGCCCTTTCTACTGTTTTTAACAAATGTTCACAGTGAGAGAGAGAAAGACAAAGGGGGCTATTATGTGAACGTACAGGGCACGATGCAAAGTCGAGGGTAAAGATGGATTTTTCACTGCTTAAGGTGTAGCCAGATGCAATCGCATGTGAAAAAGCTTCATAACTACTTTAAGATAAATAATCTTTAACTTGAAAAAAAAACACATTTGTGGTTAAATAATGTGATAAATTTGTAGCTTTGCTGCATTGAAGTAGAACAGGTTACTCCATAGATAATGTAAGATATAGAGATGCAACTTTTATCACAGCGAGGGCTACAAAACTGTGATTGTTTAATCCTAGGGTCACTTTCTCTACACACGTCAACATTTCTTTTTTTCTTTTTTTAAGTTTTGTTTCAGTCATTTTTGTGTATTTTTATTGTTTTGTATATTTTTCAGTTTTTGAAGACGTTTTTTAGGGGATTTTTGTTATCCTGTTTTGTATTTTTCTGTAAAATTGTATGTTTTGTAATCATTTTTGTGTACTTTTGCTGTTTTTTTTGTAGTTTTGTAAAACATTTTATAATAATTTTGTGACCCTAACCCTTTTATGTTTGTTTGTTTATCTGTAATCAGGATTATTTCAAAAGCACTAAAGAGATTTTTACATAATTTTAACCAAAGATAGACCTTAGGCCATGGAATATTCCATTACATTTTTGGAAGGGATACGGATCCATATACTGATTCTGGATCAGTTTCAAAAATCTCTATCACTCATAATTGGCAAAATTTCCTTCAGTTCCTTCATGAAAAAAATCAGTTGTGTCAGAATGGTTCTTAAATTACCTCCCCAATTTTCATCTGGTTTGGATGTGGATTGCGTATTTTATCATGTTTTTTTAAAAAAAGTGGGAATACTCATACATTTAAATCTATTGTATTGTTATTGTGTGAATAATCATGGTGCCATGATCAGGATCACTGATCCAAATAACTGCCAATATCTAACAAAGAGAAGATTTGGTGCTTGAAGAAGGTTTATGCTCTGATTTTCTGTAGTTTTGTTGTCCTTTTGTGTATTTTTCTGTACCTTTTATATTATTTTTCTAATCATTTTTGTGTAATTTTGCTGTTTCTTTTCCAGTATGTATATTTTTCTGTAATCCGAGCTGCGTTTACTTCAGGGCCGCACAAAATAGGACGTATGTGGCCCTTTTGGCCACCAGTTGCCCATGTTGGATGCACAGTAATGTTCAACACCACCGACGCACTTTTAAAATAGTGTTTCACCTCGCATTGACTAATCTATGACACACATGTTTTATTTTACCTCCACCTCCACCTGTAAAGCACACGGCGAGCAGCGTTTCTGCAGCTTGTAAAAATAAAACCTGCACAAGATTGACTTTGTGTCTTACACTGGTTCCACTGAGGCACAAAGGACATTTCCTGATGGAAGTGCTCATCACACAGTAATACAGTAGGTTACTGCTAAATAAAACTAGCACTTTGGGAAGGAATGCTTTGAATTGTTTGTTTGGAAGACTTTAAGCATAAAAACTCTTCAGATTTCCAACAAATGTGGCATAAACGTTCCTTTCTGCTCGTCTTCAACGTCTGCAGTATCTCAGCTTTGACGTTACAGCTGTTTAGCATCTGTATTTACAGGAAATTCCGCATTTCTTTAGCTCCTGACACACATTTACGAAATGCCAATTAAAAAAACACACTCGGTGCACTTTGAGATATAGATTCATTAAATCCTACTGAGTCTAAGAAAAATTTAGTATTCACGGAGGTTTAGTGAGCAGCGGTGATGGAGGATGCTGTCAGTGCAGTAAGTGCTAATCAGCAGTTCTGTCATCAATGAGACAAATTTAGCAAAAACAACTGCCATATATTGTGGTTATGATGAGCTTTCTGCTCACGGTTTGTGTTGAGGTCTCATTTTTAAAACTACTGTGAACAAATGGCTGCGCTGCAAACATTCCTCGCATTTGTAATAAAAAAAAAGAATGGAAGCAGAATAATGTTTAAAACAAATGGGAAGATTAGGCTTTGCACATTATTTATTGCCAAGTGGATTTAAATATAGCCGACCTTTCTGAGTTACATCTAAATCTTATGTATCATTGCTCAGGATTAGTTTTACTTTAAACTTGATCATAAAATAGTGCAACCTTTATTTTTTAGGGCACAATTGAGTTTTAGTATGTACTAAACATGAACAGGGAGTAGAAATATGTTAAACTTTATTAGACAACATAGCAGCCACTAGCTTGGTTTGCACTTGTTAGTCTAAATTGTTTAAGTCACAGTGATTTTTACTTTGTTTTCTTGCTGCAGAGAGTGTTTGTTGAGCCCACAGCTTTGTGTAAAATATGAACTATAACAATAAATGTAATATCAGTGTCAGAAAAATAACAAAAAACATAAAAAAACAGGAAGACAGCCGTAAGTTGTTCATCTGGATCTTGTTGGGTTTTTTCTTTCTTACTATGGACCACATATTTTAAGTGCACTGAGATGACTTTGTTGTAATTTGCGCTACATAAATAAAGTTGAGTTGAAAAAGCGTTCAGAAATTAATTAACGTATCATAGCTATTGCAGTTTTACTGTATGATTTGGCTGCCAATCTGTAACCCATGAATTAAATCCAGTATTGAAAATGCTGTGTAAGGCGTTCTCAATATGAGATTAAATCAAATCAAATATTTCATAATTAGATCTTTCATACTTTTTTTTGCACATTATAAATCAGACAAATCTGAACTGATTTGAATCATCCAAAGTGCAAATTGTGAAGTTTTTCAGTGAGATAAGTGCTATAGAGCAGTGTTTCTCAAATGGGGGTACGGGTACACAATGGCACTACAGGGGATACTTGTAAGAGAGACAGAGGAACATTTACAAATTAAAGCATTAAAAATATGTCCTTTCCTATTGTTTATTTTACATTACATTTACATAATAATTATGATGAAAATGGTTCCAATTAGAATATTAACTGAAAATACAAGAGTTGTGGCAGGAGATTACTGGAAATGATCAAAACCATGGAAACATATCTATTCAATAGGCGAGGCAAATGTATTTGTATAGCGTAAAAACATCTAAAATCATCAACAAACACATTACATCAACAACATGATCATAAATCTCCTTCTCAATCATACGCAGTAGAGAAAAAAAGTGCCTTTAACTTTGATTTAAAAATGTTCATGTGATGCTGACTCAGCTCTGCTGCAGTTTGTTCCACTTCTTTGCAGCATAACAACTAAAAGCAGCATCACCATGTTTACTGTGAGCTCTGGGCTCCACTATCTGACCTGTGTCCATAGATCTGAGAGACCTGCTGGGTTCATACCTGACTAACATGTCACTGATGTATTCTGGACCAAACCCATTCACAGATTTATACACCAGCAGCAGAACTTTAAAGTCTATTCTGAGGCTGACTGGGAGCCAGTGTAAAGACTTTAAAACTGGAGTAATGTGTTCTGACCTCTTTGTTCTGGTTCAGACCCGAGCTGCAGCATTCTGAACCAGCTGTAGATGTTTGATGAAGACCATTACAATAGTCCAGTCTGCTGGAGATAAAAGCATGGACCAGTTTCTCCTGATCTTTCTGAGTTATTTAACCTTTCACTCTGGAGATGTTCTTTAGGTGGTGGAAGATGTTTTTATGATAGATTTGATCCGACTGCTGAATGTAAGATCTGAGTCAATCAGAACACCAAGGTTTTTGACTTGGTCTTTAGCTTTTAAAGATCGAGACTCAAGATAATTGCTGACAGAAGTCCTCTTTTCCTTGTTACCAAAGACAATCACCTCCATCTTGTCATGGTTTAGTTGAAGGAAGTTTTCACTCATCCAGCAGTTTTCTTTTTCTAAACAGTCACACAACACCTCAATGGGACCATGGTCATCTGGGTTCAGTGATAGATATAGTTGTGTATCATCTGCATAGCTCTGATAATCAACCTTACAGTTCTGTAAAATTTGTCCTAAAGGAAACAAAAGTTTCCAATGCTTACAAAATAACTTTGCTCCTCCTAGTAGGACTTAAACCATTGCATTACTTTTTCATTTAGTCCAACCCACGTTTGCAATCACTGCAACAAACTTGTATGATCTACAGCAGGGGTGGGGAACTCCAGTCCTCAAGGGCCGGATTCCTGACACTTTTAGATGTGTCCCTGCTCCAACACACCTGGTTGAAACCAATGTGTTGTCATCAAGCTCTGCAGAAGCAGATAACGAGTCCTTCATTTAATTCAGGTGTGTTGGAGCAGAGGCATATCTAAAAGTCATAGGAATCCGGCCCTCGAGGACTGGAGTTGCCCACCCCTGATCTACAGTGTCAAATGCAGCACTTAGATCCAACAGAATGAGAACAGATACTTTTCCTCAATCAGTGTTCAACCTTATGTCATTGATCACTTTGATCAGAGCAGTTTTTGTGCTGTAATGAAAACCAAAACCTTACTGGAATTTATCAAATATTTTGTTGAATGTTAAGAATTGACTCAGTTGGTTGAAGACCAACTTCTCAATGATCTTGGCCGTGAATGGAAGGTTGCTGATTGCGATAGGCACTAAATACTGGTTCTTTCCACTTGTTTGCAAAACGACATTCTTTAAAATGTGTGTCATTGCTCATTCATTCCATCATTGTGCTTTATAGTCATTTTTTCCAAATTATTCTGAGGAAGATGTAGTCGTACAAAGGGGTACTTAGATTAAGAAATAAGAGAAAGGGGGTTCTTGAGTCCCAAAAGATTGAAAACCACTGCCATAGAGTAAGAAAAAGCCAACAATATAGGCTATTTTTGCAAACATTTTACTATTCACATCAAAGGACGTGCTTGTGTTGAACAAACAGTTGTTACCATGGAAACGGCGGGCACCTAGTGGGCATCAGGCAACACTTTTGCCATGACAACAAAATGTGTCCTTTGATATGAAATCTCCATGAATCTTTAATTATTATCAATGGGAAAATTGAGTTTAAGATAAGCTCCTCCCATGTTACCGTGGTAAAAGGGGAGGGGCCAAGTGGTTACAGGAGTGGGCTTCTAACCGGAGGGTTGCAGGTTCAAATCCACTATGGGTCATCACTGTGAGACCTGGAGCATGTAGATTATTAATCTCAATGAGACTTTCCTGGTTAAATAAATGTTGAAAAAAAAAAAAAAAAAATATGCGTGTCAGAAGATATTCTTTTTAATAAACAAATGAAAAATGTTTGCCTTCAACTGATCAGAACATTTCAGTGTACTACATACTTAAATGTTTTTCCTAATGCAATGTTGTCTAGTTAAAATATATATTTTTCATCTTTTAGATATGTCAATTTTTCTCTGTAAATAACAGAGAAACCCCTTTATTTATTTATTTATTTTTAGAGCAACCCATGCTTTTATTTCAACTTTTTTATCATAAGAAGTATTTTTTTTAAGTTGACCGTTAAAGGAGGGGGGGGGGACCAGATAACCCTTTCTATATGACATAGTCTGACAGCATAATGGAATAATCTGCTTGCATTTTAGTTTGCAGTTTGAGTCCTTTCAACCACCCCCTCCCCCCCTTCCTCCAAGTGATTATTGTGGTACAAGAGAAGCTGCTGTGTTCAAATCAATGCCTTCAGTCATACAATGAGGAAACTAATCAATGATTATTAAAGCACACACAGATCAATTGATGAGATGTAATGCATTGACGAAGCTCATTAGAGCTCTGGAACTCATTTTTCCACCTCTGATAACAAATCGCTGGATGTCATTTGTGAGTCATTTCCAATCATGGCTGCCAATAGATTACTGCCTTTAGACTTCACTGAGAGAAAGTGTCCCACTCTGCTCCTGGCATGGTGTCATTACTGGGAATGATTTTTTATAGATAATCTTCTGTTTTATATTGATTGTTAGAAGGTAAAAACATGTTTGAATAGTTGTGATGGCGCGTCAGTGAAGGTTCTTCGTCATCCAGGTCATTGTTTAGACTTATTGGGTGTCTGGGATTTATAATGGGAGGTTGGTCAATCTATTGTGAGGCTCATTAGCATTAAATCGGTTCCTGGTATTGGCGGACTCGGGTAGAGTGTTGTTGAGTCGTCTGGAAAGTTTAAGCTGCGAGAGATGATTTAAAATAAATAAATACATTAAAGATTATTTGCACAAAAAGCGATAATAAAGGTTGAAATTGCATCTCAAAAGTTCATTTGGATCCCTGCTGTAAATACTCAGTTTATTTATCTTTTTTTTAAATGTAATTTTCAAAGGGAAAAAAGAAAAAAAAAAACAAAACAAACTCTTTATTGGCGTTGTCTGAAAAGTTTCTCGCATTGCAAAATAACCATAATGTTAGAAAGGAAAAAGAATGAATACTGATATTTTTCCTTGTAATCTGTTGCTAAATTGTTAAAACTACTCTGGACAATAATTGTTTTAACAGATAAAGACACAGTGTCGGCCTCATAGATCAATACGTTGATCTAAGATAATATTGACCTTAGAAAAGTTTCACGCATTGCATTGTGGGATATGGAGTCCTGTAGACGGATGCATAAATTTCATGTGTTTTTTCTCCTAATCAGGAGGACAGTGATTAGCGGGGCATGGGCCATTTTTTTTCTAGTTCACCTAGAAAAGACATTCTATGTATCATTCCATGTAGTCCCCTTAAATAAACATCTGCTATTGTTTTGCTGCATTTTTCATTTCATGAAAACACCACAAACATGTTGGGAAGTCACTTTGAAATCAGTTTTGGAGGTAAACACAAAAAATCACTGTAAGAATGAAGTAAAAACACTTCTATGGAACTCCACATCCCACAATGCAATGCAAAAACTTCAAAATTTAGATTTTTCATTGATTACCTCTTTATTTTTGGTAGAAAATGGACTTTTCCTCTTTGTGTGATTGAAAATGTGTTTTTGGAGTGTTGAGAATGTCATTTCTGAAGATAATTCACATTTTGAGTCAACGTACTGTAGCAACAGGTGAACACGTGAATCCATTTTCTCCATCTGCATTTCTAAGGTCAGTCATTTCACTCACTTCGAAGAAGAATACAGAAATGTCATTCTTTTTTTTTTCTTTTTTTTCGTAATTTGTTTAACAAGAAAAATTTATCAAACGCTTTTTCAAAAAAATTAGGGTAATGATGGATATCAAATAATACTATTACTGGGATTGATAGAGGATGTGTTGGTGTATTAGGGATTATAAAAGACTGCGGACATGGCTTTAGAAACCCAAATTAATCCCCGTTTTAAATGATCATCTTTAATTGAGACATGAGGCGACGACGTGATGACTGGCTTTTTTCCGGTCGTTACTCTGCCATCATGCTGTCATTCAAATAAATTGCAGCTGAATTAAGCGTGATTGCATTTGAAATGCAAAACACAGCGAGCGTTCCTTAGGGAGGGCGGGTTGCCAGCGGTTTGCAGAGTATTGCAAACTTGATAACAAAGGTTCTCTTTAGATATTTCTAAGGGTATACATATCTTTTACAATGACGTGCACGGCGGGCAGTCGGCTCCTGTATCCGCCTCCCACTATGAAAACACATCCAGTAATTTAATTAATTACTCTCAGCCACAAGGTTTTTGCAGGGGGTCCACGCTTTGATAAACTACACAGGGCGAGGAAACACTAGTGACAGTTTCTTGCAGTTTTTTCTGTGTTTGTGAAAGTAGGGAGGATGATATAAATCAGTGCTCCAGTCTGATTTGACGCAGAGCAGTGGGTGATGCACTTGACGCCCCGAAAACGGAGTTGAATCATGCAGTGCAGCAGCTGCCCTTCAGCAATTACAGTTATGAAGCTATAAATCAGAGCCTTAATAGGGAAAGTGAGCGACGCGGCGGTAACAGGCCCATGCTGCTGCCTCTTTGGGATTTTCCCCGGAATGTTCCCAGTTAATTCATGAAAATAGATTTATATAAATCCTTTACATCCCTCAGACTGTAGACCTACTGTATATATGGAAACACCTTTTGGATCTATCAGCACAATGCATGAAAACAAGGGATGTAAGAATATCAGGCAAAGGGTCAATTACATTTTTCTATTCCAATTACATTGTCAATTACCCATGTTCAAGTATTTTGTTAGAATTTCAACTATTTTTTTTCTCCTCAGAAAGTAAATTACATATATGTTCTCAATTACTAAAGTTCAATTACAATTAATGAGCCTGAAATAAATGACTAATTAAAGTTAACCCTCTTGTGTTAGCTTTCTGTTAGCATCTCTCATGCTAACGGGTCCTAAATCAGCTGTAAAATACAGTGAAATATCATCTTATTTCTTTCCTATCCATTGCTTACCTTGTTATGCTTCCTAATCAATGGAAATATAAGTTTTAATATTTTTGGTGTGGACGTCTGAGCCTTTTTTGTCCTTTTTTTTAAATGGTAAAATGGGGGAAAGCTTAATATGAAACATATCTTAATGTTAACTATATATGTGTAGAACTGTAAACTGGTTCCCCAGTTTTTTGTTGAAATATATTTCAAATTGACAATTTATTTTAGAATTTTCATGGCTATTACAATTACAAAGTCAATTTTCTAAACTCAATTACAATTTAGTTATGATTAGTATATTTTTTGGATTAGAATTACGGCATAATTTTAATTAATTAGCAATTACGCGATTACAATTATAATTGACCCTAACTTTGAAGGATATATCCTAAATCGGCTAAAAATTGATGCGAATAAGAGGGGATTAAAATCGATAGAGCACATTATGTGCTTCGATACTCTACTTAACCCTCCTATTATCCATTCAGTGTTTATCATTAAAGAAATAAATAGCTGACTTTATAAGTACAGTTGGTTACACATAAAATTATCCTTATGATCTTTCTTCAATGTGCTGAACACATATTGTTAATGAAAACCAAAGAGTGATTTACTTTAGTGGCAAAGGAAGCAACACTTCTGTCTGCAGACTTTCATACAGAAATATTAGAATCAAGGTCTTAATCAGTGCAGCCGTGCACTTTAAAATTAAACCAGGATTTTTATGGCACCATTACAGGAATGATTACTATTTTATAGCTTTTGCCAAACGTGATTTGCTAATGAGAATATTTAATAAACCGCGTAAACACACGCATGTTAAAAACCTATACCCAGCCTCTCCCGCACAGGACTAAAGCTCTTTGCTATGGAAGCTTTGAGGCTGTGCTGCTGTTTAGGGTGATTTTATGGTCATTTTGTGTCTCTCTCTGGTCAATTTATATTTCCCCACGAGCCATTTTAGTTCCTCTTTGCTCATTCCGCATGTCTTTGTAGACATTTTTCCATTCCTTACCACATTTCTGGAGAGAATCAAATTATACATTTATGTTTGTGCTCCCACTCTTCAGTTACAATGCAGTCTAAATGTATTTTTAATTAACTAGCACTATTATCCAGAATCACATCTATAAAACCTTTTAGGATTGGGTGAGCCCCTGGAAGGAGAATGCTGATGGTGCTCCCAGTGCACCCAAAGGCTGTGGGCTGACTGGTGAAGCACTCTGAGGAGGTAGAGGATAAACAAAGGTTAATCCTCTCAGACAGGCAGGAGAACAGCGCTAGTGTGACAGGCCTCCTGTTCATTCACCAAGGCCTTTGATACCTGCAGGGAAAAATCTCCCCAGTTTCCTTTTAAAGGCCACTGACTAAACATGAATAGACACTTGTTTTTGTTTGGTTTTTTGTTGTTTTGTTGAGAGAATAGAAATGCAAAGTTAGATTTTAGACAATAATTCAGATGTTAAATACTTTAACAGCCATAAAAACTATGGATTTGCCTTAAGTTTAGTTCTAAATTCAGTTTAACCCATATTATTTCATCCTCTTAGTCTTTATACAGCCAATAGTTTTTCTTTTCAAAATGACCCGTCGACCACGAAATTCTTAAAATAAAGTAGAATAATTGAATTTTAAACAATGCAATTCATTTGCTTCTGTAGAAACATGTAATTCACTTTCATTTGTGTTGCTTTACCTGAGTTTTCCTTCCTTACATGGCAGAAAGATTTAATTTACATTATTGGTGACTTTGTCAAATGTAATTTTTGTTTGTTTACCTTTACTGATGGCCAGCAATATTTGTTTAGTAATTTCTAAAGTTTAAGAAACAAACTGAAATATGCAGTCCTTTTTTCCTTTAGCAAATGAATAGTATTATTAAAAAAAGTGTAAATATGTGACTGAAATAGATGCGGAATTATAGAACAGAACGATTAACAATTACTCATTCTATAACCTACAATCCAGCAGCATGAATTATACCCATGGTGATGACATAACTTGCCTTCATGGTTTGCTCCACAGTCCCTGTGAAGAAGCTTTTATTGGTAAAGTCATGTAAAATAAATACATAAATAATGCTTATTTTAACAGTAAATAAATCAAATTAAATAGATGAAATTATTCCTCTCATATTTTAAACACCCATTTTTTTTGTTATCCTAAATAATCCACAGAGTGATGTTGTATTTTGAGATTTTTCAAGTGAATTCAAAAATAAGATGAAATAGTGACATCACTTTATGCCAGTATATGAGTACTCAGTTTTCGATACTCACCGATACTGATCACAGATACTCGATCCTATTGATGCAAATACAGCCGCTAAAATCAAATTACACACAATCCCGCTCATATTTCAAATAAACATTTTGCCATTTGAACTTTTCATCGTAAGCCTTTATTCAAACTTCAATAACCTATATTTATATTGATATATACAGTATCTGTCACTATGCATTTCTGATTATTTTTGCTATTTTACTGCCTATAACTGAGTTTTCCCTCTATTTCCTGTTCTTCGGTGAATGCTGTTTTGGTATGACAACTAAAATCTCCAATTGTTGGAGCAAAAAATGTTATGAGTCTTTTTTTTCTTTGTTTGTTGAGAAAGACCTGGTGTGTGTACGTGCGACCGCACTGACACCGAATCATCCAGGCGTCAGTAAGACAACCTGCAGATGGCCGATGTGATTGCAATGCACAGTGAATATACCTTTACACCTGCCAGGAATTTGAATGGTGTGTGTTTGCAATATGATGTTCAGCAACAGAATATAGCACCTCCTCTTGCACATTGAATATAACGATAACAGCAGGCTTTGTTTGCATCGATTAGTCTAATCATTATGTTAGATATTAGCATTATTAGTCATTGTGGGTGGGTCAATGACATGACCCCTAAATATTCTGTCTAACTGCCTTTTTTTTAGTTAAAAAAATGTTTAAATGCATAAAAATATACCACATATGTAGTAATTTAGTGTTTATGCTTACTCAATTACTTATGACATGTATTCTGTTATTCAAAGTGTCAAAATGTTGCGACAGAAAGAAACTTTAAAATTACTCTAAATATATTGAAATTTATTTTCTGCCCTATTTTAGTTATTGTCCTGTATTTCTCTTTTTGTTATGATAATATTCATGCTAACCTTGCCCAATGATGCCCATTTTATGAAATATCTTGCGGTGAAAATCCTTATGCGTCATTGACCCAGGGTATATTTGGTCCAGTGTTCATGTAGTTGACTCCAAGTTTTTGTTGATTTTTACAATAATGAGACTTTGACTAATTAAAAAAACAAAAACTAAAACATGAAAAAAATGGTATCAAAATATATTTTTGAACTAATAAAAACAAAACTATAATTTTCACTTGGATGAAATCCAATCAGAATTAAGTTTCTTTTTTGAAGCTTTCCCTTCTGAAAATTGCATAAAGTCTTGTTTTATATTTTAGTCGACTATATATGTAACAGATTTGTTAAACTAAAATCTTATTTTACAAATCTATTATTTACAAATGACACACTACCACCCAACACTGCATGGTTAAACCAATCCAGTACACTGGTTCAACCTATACTGTGGTGAGACTTATATTGTTATTATTATTATTATTATTATTATTATTATTATTATTATTATTATTATTACCAATGCTGTTTTCCTTTTTATTATTATTTTTCCACAGTTTTAATTCTTTATATGCCTCTCTTTGTCTTTTATTTGCACTATGGGAATGATTAAAGTTTTTTCTGCTTCTGATGATTCTGATTAATTTTGACGTCAAACTTAGTATGTGTAGCACGTTAGTTTGACATTTTGAACACAGCCAAGATCGAATTGAAATGTGCTGTCAAATGCTGATTTGGTGAAGAATGCACAAATATAATAAAACTATGCTGACACTTGCACCGTGTTGTTGTTGCACGTTAAAAGTTTGCGCTCTAGTTTTGCAGGGAAAAGGAAAGCTGAGTGCCTAAAAGGTGTGTTTCTGTGCATGAGGAGAACGTGGATGCTCCTCCTGCTCATCTCCTGGTAGGTGCAGGGGCAGGTCAAGGGCTCTGATTGTCACTGTTTATTAATGGCTGCTGCAGAAGGGAGTGACAGCGGGGTGATGATGATGTCTTATTGCTTTCCATGAGCGCTTCTGCTACATCCATATTTATGATGTGCTGCCACCTTGACTCCAGCTCGTAATATCTGTTTAACACCCGGGCCAGTCGGATGCTTACTAATACAACAACAACAACAACAACAACAACTTTCCAGCACAAACACTGACTGTGATGCAATAAAGTGACTAAAGCTTATCATAACATTCAGCTAAGCCTTCTTTTATCCTAAAGGGCAAACTAAAATGCAAAAGTTTGACCGGGTTTGATGTTTACAGACAAGAGTTAAAGCCAATTTTCAAAGAAGGAAAAGTACTCCCAAATCTTAACCTTTGAATCTCCACAGCAAATGATGCTCGTGCTTGATGTTAATCAGGTGGCTTTTGACCATCAGTTGAATTAATGTCCACTAATTTGTATGACAGATTGATTTGTGACACTACACGTGTATGTATTAAATATTAACAGCCAGAGGTTCCCCCCCGACCAACCCCCCCTCACCGGGGGGGGGACTGATGTGCTTGTAAAGGGCAGCTCACACTCGGTCACTTAGCTGATTAATATGGGTCAGTCCTTTGTAGCTCCTATTTGTTCTGCTCAGTAATTCTTGTCTTTACAGAGCCTTGCTCTTCTGCGTCTCATTTTTTGATTGTTATTCATGCGGTTTGGTGTATTCAATAGTCCACTTGTGTTTACCGTCCAGGTGGTGACATTCATGTTCAATGCAAATCAGTGGCTGAATATCAGGATCAAAGCCCACAACAGGCATAGAGAAAGATGCACGGAAAACAAAGTAGTTATTGGGTTTGTTATTTCAGGTATTCAATATGTAGAACCAATGGATTATTAAGAAAATATTTGTGTTTGGCTCTATTGACTCTTGAGTAGTTTTTTGGTGTTTATTCCCCTATGCTTTTGTTGATTTTTCTTTCTGTAGTCTGAAGAAAATGATGGAATAGAAGGGAAAAAATAAGTGTACCGTAGTTGCCTGTTTTGAAACCTGTGTGTTTTGGTTTAGAATACCTGAAAACGTCAACAATTTAAATGATCAGTATGAAAAATAAAAATTCACTGCACTAAATGTATTTTTCTGCATTAATTTATCACTTTACTGTCTGCTTACCACTTAAGTCAGTGTTTTTCAACCTTGGGGCCATGATCCTATGTGGGGTCCCCTGAAATTAAAATGGGGTCACCTCATATGTTTAAAAAAAAAAAAAAAAAAAAAATATATATATATATATATATATATATATTTAAAAAAACATTTAAATGACTTTACCTTTCTCATATCACACCACACACAATCTTAAACAACTGTATTCAATACTTTCATTTTCTCCAATATAAATCTAGTTAAATAAAATGCAGTATAATACATATCTGAGGGAGCACATCTTGTCATTTTGTGCACTACTCCTGGCCTACTCTGTATTTTTAACACAATATAACAAACATGATCAAAAGCTATTCTAGAAAAAAAAAAAATGTCTTTAGGGTCGTCAGAAATTTGTGATGTCAAAATGGGGTCACGACCCAATGAAGGTTGGGAACCACTGACTTAAATGTTAAACTGGCTGCTTATCAGTAGATTAAATGTATTGTCACACAAGTACAAAGCATCAAAATGTAGAGTAATTTATCCAGAAATGGTATAATGGAATAATTTATAATTCATATATGAATTATACAATAATTAAATAATTTTAAAAATTGTACAGAGGTCTCTGTAGAGCAGGGGTGCTCACACTTTTTCAGCATGTGAGTTACTTACCAAGTCACAATGATCTACCCCAGATCTACCCACCACAAAAATGCAAAATATATATTTCACATATATTTATTTTCACACATATTGAGGATTCTTTACATGTACAATGTATGTTGATGTACCTTGCATAACAGCATGAGCTAATTTTGCACAACACAACATAATTAGCTATGAACATTTTTTGTAATTACCTGAGTTTACTTTGACTTGCACTGAACTGAATCAGCGAGGGATGCATAGTCAGGATGCATAGTCCAGACAGTAGCTGCTGACAGCTAGCCTCAAGCACACTTCCAAATGTTCATCAGTCATGGTGGAACGGTACTTGGACTTAATGATCTTCATGTGGGAAAAGGCTGACTCACATAAATAAGTGGAGCCGAATAATGCAGTCAAGGAGGTAGCATATTTCCTCATGTTGGGGTACTTTACCTCTGTGAGTAAGTTCCAGAACTGTCCATGAGCTCTTGACTTCAGCGCAATGTCGGCTTGTAGAGTCAAAATCTCATCTTCCACTCCAGAAGAGTTCAGGTCAAACAGTGTTACAATTTTTGATGCGAGTGAATCAACATCAGCATCTTCCCGAAAAGGATAGCACATGAATGTAGCGACTGGCTCGAGCAAAGAAAAGTCTTGAAAGCGTTTGTCAAACTCTGACAGACAATTCTCAATCTGCTCCGTGTAGTGCGCATTGTCAAGTTGCACGCAGGCCTTCTCTTGCGTCTCCAGCTCTGACGCCAGGTTCGGCAAATTTGCCAAATCATGGCGCTGCAGCTTTGAGGAGAGATGTTGCATCTTTCGTTTGAAAGCATTAACTGAGCTGATCATATTGATCACTGTTTTGTCTTTTCCTTGCAGCTGTAGATTAAGGTCATTCAACATGTTTGTCAGATTGGTTAAAAATGCGAAGTCTAACAGCCACTGATCGTCATTTAGTTGCTTGTATTCTGCACGTCCAGCTACACAGAAAAACTCCTTAATCTCCTGACAGAGCTCTCAAAATCTTTGCAGAAATTTCCCTCGACTAAGCCATCTCACGTCAGTATGTAGCAACAACTCAGAGTGGTCGCAGTCAGCCTTTTCCAGATGTGCACGAAATAACCGTCTTTGGAGAGATCTGGCTCGAATAGAACAGGCGATCTTCGTTGCCACATCCATGATCTCTTTCATGTTGAGCGTTTTAGCGCATAATGCTTGTTGGTGGATTATGCAATGGTAATTCAAGAAGTCTGGGAAAGCATCGTCCTGCCTGCACTTGGCAATAAATCCATTCACGCGGCCAACCATTGCGGGTGATAGACAATAATTTGTACACTGGGAGCTGAGTTTTCTCAATAAAGTTTTTAAATGACTGAAATATGTCCTCTCCTCGCGTGTGTTCTTTCATGGGAAGTACTGTTAATAGCTCCTCTTTTGCAGTGATATCACTAAACACCATATGAATGAAAATGCACATCTCGGCTGTGTCGCTCACGTCAGTAGATTCGTCAAACTGCAGTGAGAAACACTCACAATCTCCAATGTCTTTCCACATTTGCTGGGTTACATCCTTAGCCATGGCTTCACAGCGCCGTGTAACTGTACTTCTTGACAGCTGCAGAGCTTTGATTGAAGATAATATTTCTGCCTTATTTTTAAAGTCTCGAAACAATGAGTCAGCTGCTTCAACGAATGCCTCTTTTACCATCTCTCCGTCTTGGAAGGACTTCATGTTATTAACGATGATGTCAATCAAGTGACGGGTGGCTGATAGGCTGACCTTTAGGTCACAGAGCATTCACAAACAATGGCGCTAAGTGCAGCAAAGCTAAAAAAGCTAGTCAGCAAGTTACCGCCGATTTTAAGCCCTCGCTTTTTTGACGGGGTGGATAATAGGCTGACATCAGCTGCAAACGTCTATTTTTTGATGTCATGCGATCTACCAATACTACCTTTGCGATCGACTGGTAGATCGCGATCGACGTATTGAGCACCCCTGCTGTAGAGCCTCCCAGAGGGCAGGGGGTCAAACAACGGATAATAATTGGGTTAAGTGCATTTATACGGTGATCATGGCTCAGGTGGTTGAGGGGTCGTCTTCTGATCGAGAGATTGGGGTTTGATACCTGTCGGAGTGTCCATGGGCAAGACACTGAACCCTATGGTCGACTAGCGCCTTGCATGGCAGCTCAGTCTCATTGGAGTGTGAATGAGCTGATATTGTAAAGCACTTGACACTACTTCAGTGTAGGGATAAAATGCTAAATAAATCAAGTCTATTTACCATTTGCAGTCACTACATTAAATTAGGCTTGGAGAAAAAGGCTGCACACATTTATGGATTGCTGTCACCAAAAGCTGATTTTTCAACAGATAAAGACTGTTTTTACTCCATTTTTCCCATAATTCCTTATTTTCCCCCATAAACTCTGCCAAAGTTAATTCCCAACACATTTCAGGTGATTCCATCGTATGTAAGTTGCGGCAAAACAATGGTGAATGTTTATTTTACACAGAATTAAGGTGACAAACTACAACAAAAATAGCATTAAAACAAAGAAACTGCAGAAATGAAAGAAAAAACTCTTCTATGCATTCATCTACAGAACGAAATGGACTTTCCAGCGACAATGTCAACCTTTTACATTTGTAAATGATCTTTGACTTATTGATCTATGAGGCCTAAACTATGTCTTTATCTGTTAAAACAATATTGTCCGTAGCAGTTTTAACAATTTAACAGATTACAAACAAAAATATCAATATTCATTCTTTTTGTGTGTTTTTTAGAAGTATTATGGTCAATCTAACCTTGCTAACTTAGAATACTACTGACAGTTACTAGTTTAATTAATAAATGGTGATTTTTTTTATTTTCTTTTTTGTGATTTTGAAGAATTAACTGAACAAAAGAACAAACTTTATCAGTTGTTTGTATTGAGGAAAGATACCTGGAAAAACTAAGAGATGATGTCATAATCAGCCTATTTCTGGATTGAAGAATGGCACTGAAGTACTTGAAGGTAACTCACAAAGGCATGAAGAGAACATGCAAACTCTCCTTGCCCGTATCCATCACGGTAATTATTGTGAGGCAGAAATGCTCAACTTAACGCTGCCACGCTGTCTTTTTATTCCTAATTGTTTTAAGACAGGCATACACTGCGATTTTTGGCCCATTTTGAGCCGACTTTTGACTCGTGCGACTATTTTGTGGGATCGTGCAAGTCTCTGCTAGATCGTGTGTCGGGCATCGTGTAGTATACAGGGGGTCGCGAGAAGCGATTAACACCTCACGACCAGCTCCCTATCAGCAATCGTAGGTTGTAAGGATTTCAAACATGTTTGAAATCCAATTGCTCCTCGTGAGGGTATCGCACAGTTGAAGCAGTGCCACGGACCGGCTTACCGTAAACGCTCACACTGCGTAGGACCGCTGTAAAATTGACGGACTGTTGTGCCCACGTCTGTCCAGCCAGCTCCTGGTCCATCAAGTCGCCGTCTTTTCTTTTTTAAAGCTCTTTTTGCTAAGATTTTCGAGCATCTCTCCACTTCTGGGTTTTTCTTCTTTGTCTGTTTTAATGGCGACGCTTCAGTGTTCTTCTTCTTCTAATTTGTATGTTGCATTTCTGGAAACAAGACCACTACGTGTCGTGTATGAACGTACAGTGTGAGCTGTCAGATTGTCGGTCCGTACAGTGTGGGACCATGCAATGTGAGCTGCGTACATTGGGGCTCTGCGTCTGAGTTGCACAGTTTGCACAGAGTGCAAAGATTGAAAAAATTGCACAGTGTATCCCAGCCTTTATGGAAAGTGAATTATTGTGTGTAAAATGTATTTGCCGTAAACCTGTAATGGCAAAAATAATAAACCACAGAAAATGCAGGAATTGACTTTGGATTATTGGTTGTTGCAAATCATAGCAAACCATGTTGGCAAATGACTCACTATTGGGTAAAATTGACATCAATCATCGTAAGAATAAAGTACATTTTGTTCACTACCAGGCCCTGACCCTGTGCTTGCTTCTCTCTCAACTTGTGGATGTAATTATTGGCTGATGAGCAAAAACCGTCTTATGATGAGCTATATATCATTTGATCCCTAAACTCATACCCAGGTTTGTTGTTTTCTTGTTGTGAATCCGGCCTTTAAATCAAAAGGCCTTAATCTCGCCTTGCCTCTCTTTTCAGACAAACAGAAAATATCTCTTCCCCACAAACAAGTTGCAGGATTTATCTAGTGAGCAGCACACCTAGATTTGCGATGACAGCACTAGAATATTACACTGATACTGTATGGCACTGTAAATCCACCGCCTCATCTCCGCTCCTGCTGTCAAATGTATTCTGAAGTTGTATTTCAGCCATGTCCTCTCGGCTCCGAGCTCACTGAATAGAGAAATAATGAGAGTTGTCTAGAGACAATGTCACTATTATTTTAGATCTCCCAAAAATCTCTCCCTCACTCCACGTCTACATCTAATTTCATGGAGGATTTGCTTGCACCTTGTTTCTTCCCCACAGTCAGTGTGTTTGGCTCCGTCCCCTCAAAGCAGAGTCACACCACCCACTCATAGTTGTTGCACTTGCCTTTTCTCCGCCTTTGTAAGCTGCGATGTTAGGATGCTGTCATTTATGGATATATAGGAAAGCCACAGAGGCATCTTGGAGAAAGAGCAGAAGAAAAAAAAAAAGATCACGATGATGCATGTGATGGTGCTTCAAAGAAATGAAGGTGCCTTAATGGCAAAAGCCCACAATGCGCCTGAGAAACAGGATGCATCACGCCATCTGTTGTACTGTTATCTGCTTTTCTAAGCCACTGTAACAAAGTATGTCACACTAAGATAAGAAACCTGTAGTGGGAGGGTTGCACAACCCATGTTCATATACCCAGCAACAACCACTGTACAGTATTTGATCAGAGAAGAACAGACCTTTTCTACCAGTCTATAAGGCTGTGTTCTTTTTTTTTTTTTGCCCATATCTGATTTTTTGTGAACGGTACAATTCCAATTTTTCTTTAATCCCGACCCATGCCACTTTAATATCTGGATATAAATCTCATACATATCTGATATTTTGCAATGCAACTGCTGTCTGAATAGCCAGGTCGCATTCTATCCGACGTTTAGGTCATCGAAAAGTGATAACGTCATAATTCTGCATCCCACAAGGAGCGACAGGGGAGGGGGGAAACTTTGGTGGAGGACGTAAGTAGAAAAGTAAAGTAGGAAGGGGAGTTTTTAAAATTAATAAATGTTTCTTATATTTTACATATTATCAGTACCACATTCGCCAAGACGAGATGCCTCCATATTTACTTGCATAAATGGTGTGCGCATGGAGTACCTCAGGACCTCTTTTTGCGCATGCAGGTCACTTTAAAATCACATTCTGTTCATACTACGACCTGATAGAAGATGCATTTAATATGTAAAATATGAACAAGCACACACACAAAAATCTGACTTTTCAAAAATATCTGAACTGAGCTTTAAGACCTGCAGTGTGAACGTAGCCTAAGAGCTCTTACTCTGTAATATATAGATCTATTTAATTTACATTCATAGTTAAACCCTGAGGTTTTGGCTGAAGTGTGTAAGCTGGAAATTTAAAAAACTCCTTGATTATGGGCGGGGCTTCTGGGCCAATTAAGACAAGCCCAGTTTTTTCTATAAAACATCCAAAAATCTATGCTATAACTACCTACTCAATAATCACTATAGTCGACAGGTGCTAGTTTTAATAGAAGACAAACCACCAATCTCAGCCAATGGCAATGTTAAATTGTAATAGCTGGGTTTCAACCCATAGAGGGCAGACACTCTTTCATTTTTACAACACGACATCAATTTCAAACTCTTTGTATAAAATGTCAAGAATCAATAAACGGCACTGTTTCACACCCAAATACAGTTGTTTTAGTGTTTTTTCGGTTTAGGTACTCTGTAAGTTAATCAATTATAAAAAGTTAATTGATGCTCTTTTACATAACAATGTTTATTTATTTGATTTTTAAAAGAAAACACACTTTGTTTAAATGTATTTCATTAGCCTAAATTTGTGTAGTTGGAAAATAAAGCCCACACAGCAGAAATAAGAGTACAATAATTAGCTTTGATCAGCATGGTCATTCCCTATAGGTCACATTTTAAATAAACAGCATTAGAAAAGTCATTTTTTAATATTAAAAAAGTCCTTAGGGCTGAGATTAAGATTATTATCTAAAACAAAAGCAAACATTTTGAAATGTGTAAATGTAAATTAATCAAGCTGGCATTGCATTTCAATTATTCTAAGTATTCTCTATAGAACGTGTGAGCTACTGTTGGATAACAAGAATGAATACATAAACAAGGTTTCGGGTTTGGATGGGGCGTTCATGGTTGAGCCCGATGTCGATGGAGAACCTTATTATTTCTAACATGTATTCATGCAAATGAGGAATACAGGCCTTTCAAGGACCAATTATGTCAAACTTAATTGCTAAGCGTTAACAGTAAGGAAAAGCAGAATATTGTCATGCTAATACATCCTCTTTAAGCGACCTCGCTCTCTAGTTAAACAGCCTCTCAGTGAAATCATGAACTGCGTGTTAAAGCCTCAGCTAGGATCACTTGGCAGTGACATAGCTTTTTCATAGTCACTGAAATGCTTAATACCCAGTTTAAGTAGCTCAGCTGGCAGCCAAAACAAAAAAAAAGAAGATGGTGAGAGTTCTTTCTCCCTCTGACTTGGATTTTGTTCAGCTGCCAAAAATCCTTCGCTTCATCGCCTTGTGTAATGAGTCAAAAACCTGGGTTTTTGCAAAGGATAATGCATGATGGATTTACATAGACTCGAGTGTTCGTTTTTGTTCATTTGACATACACTTATCTTCTTGTTCACCCTGTTTGTTCATCTTTAAAACAGTTATTGTACTATTTGCAAAGTGTGCACCAGAATTCATCTCCCCCTCATCTAAGATTCTGGTTCACACAAACTTGCTGCCAAAGCATTTCTGCATGAATTTGAAACATATAAATAAATTTCACAGTTTAGGTATTAAGAGTTGAAAACAACAATCGCCTTTGTCGTCATCCAAAGACATGTAAGCTTTAAAGGCAATGAAATAAAAACAAGGAACAACTCAGAGACTTTGTCAATAGACAAATCATTCCACTATAGAAACGATCACTTAAAAAGCAACACATCTTTATTCTGAAATCCGATTAGTGGCTGTCAGATTAAGTCTTTAAGTGTCCCTACGTAGGATTGGTGGAATTAAGCAAACCTTCATCAGAACTGAAGCCCACTCAAGAAAAGCCTGTATTGTTTTTGTTTTAAAGCAAAAAGTCAATAAATGCATGAATTCCTTACAGTTTTGTTCAACCAGACTGTATGAGATACTTCACAAAGAAAATAAAGCCAAGAATGTACAACTGTGGCTTTTTTTGTCAAATAATTTTATACTTCAGGCAGGAAAATTCATTAGTTCACACGTGGAACAATGATTCAGATGTCTTTTTCTATCTTTTGGGGAGACCTGTGTCAGTAGTGGAAACCCCAGAGTGGTGTTGATCCTCTGAAATTATTTTTTAAGTGTAAATAGTTTACACTTAAGTTTATAGTAATTTACAGGCAAAGTTCAAGCCTCTGTATGTCTTGTGTTCAACGTGAGGTTGAAAGCACCAGGAGACCCCTGGACCCTGTAGAGTGGGGCCAAACCCGGTCATTTAATGCACCCAATTTGGCCTGCAGGCGAAAGTAAAAATTACAGCATAAATCATCAACTAATTCAGTTGTAGATATCTTTAAGCAGAACTAAGTAAATTGCACTTAGGGCTCCCCGTAAAGGTCCCTTTGGTTATGTCACTGTTGTAAAAATTCTGTACCCTCTGCCGCTGCCCCACCCCACAGCTACATGCGCACTTTTTCTCTCCCAAGACGGTAGCAATTGATCACTGAAATATCCTAATAAAACAGTGACACTAAGTCACAAGTCCCATGTGACCATGTGAACAGTATGAGGAAGAGAGAGAGTAAAATAAATGAATGATGTGGGAGTAATACGGAAGGGAGTGTGGAAATGTGGCGTTTGTATGCTAACAAAGCAGCTCTGAAAATGAATGGATGTTTGTGTGTGTGCTGCCTGATGGAGCATTGGGTTGCGAGTGTGTGAGATTGCGGCTGAGCTGTCACTGCATGGAGTTGCTTCGTTCCTCAGACAAAGGTCTTCTCTGCCTTTTTTTTTTTGCTGGCTCAGCCATGATATATTAGTTTGTATTGGTCTGCCGTAAAGCAGTACGTTTTGCCACCGGGTCGGAGGCAGGAAAGTTGCAAGTGCGGTTTTCTGACAAGAGACTGCAGGGAGAGATGAAAGACCCCCCAATCACCCCATAAACACTTGTATTATCCACACAGGGGATATGAGAATAATTTAAGGTGAAAAAGTTACTTAGTTCTGCTTTAATACCTCCAAATACACAATTTCAATGAAACTGCACTTCTTTTTTTCAGGGCTCACAGTTTTCCCCTGATTATATCACATGATGGCAGTCATTTTTACTTAAAATTGTTGTAAGTACAAAATCCTCAAATTATCCCCCAAATTAACAAAAAATTAAGGATATTTAAGATCCTGCATGGACTGATATCTGACACTTATTGATTGAATATTGTTGGTGCTGGCTTATATACTAGATAATCAAATTGCTTGTTTTACCACCTATAATCTGCAGCCCATTTGAGATTAAACTAGTCTGTATTTGTAGTTTGATGAGTTGGCTTTTCAACAGCTGGAAGAACAGCATTGATTGATGGGTTAGAAATGAAGTAGTCTGTTTGATTTGATGTATTAATTTTTGAACATGTAGAAACAAAAACAATATATCTATCTCATAAATCAAGGATCGTCTGTCTGCCTGTGTGAAGCAAAGATCTCCCTGAAACTTTCTGACCAACTTGCGCATGGTCCCATGGTGTGCATCCGTTATTTTTGACTTATTTGGTGATTACGTTTCAAAACGTTTATTTTCAGTTTATTTTTAAATCAACGCGGGTTACACCGGACGGAGGGCTAGACCAGAAAGGAGGAGGGTCTGATGAGATAATCACCCCTGCACTAAGAAATGTTAAATGCTAAATAAATAGTTTTATTTGTACGAATTTGTCTTTTATCAGATTCCGCCTAAACCGCCGCATTGGTACAAGCTTTATCAATTTTATCATGCGCATGGCCCATAGAATTAAACCAGGGAAATTGCACATGCTATTTTACTTTGCACCGACAAATAAACCCCTTTATAACACTACAGAGTACAGGGTATGTACACCTCTTTGTACATCCAACCTTCAAACACATACTCATTTGGACATAATTGACAACTCTACTCAAGCTTCCACATGAATACATACTTCCGACGGGCACTATACTAGTATTAAATTAAAGGAATGTTACAGAAACAAGTTAGTTTCCAAAACAAGAAACAGAAAGATTTTTATAAAACATGTACAAGAATTTTGACAGTTAAAAGAGCAGGTTAATAAACTTTGGAAGCCAAACTTTACCAAGTTCCAATCTTTTCCTGAAACAAACCATTCCATAGGTTTGTGCAAACTCACCCAAAACTGCCTTGTCAAATGAAAAGATATAAATCCAACAGTCTGGATATAACTACACCTTAAATAAATCCAAAATGCATCAAAACAAAACATTCAGCCTCCAAAGACAATTTACGACTAGAGCTAATATAAGAGAAATGCTTGTTTTTCTTCAAATGTGCCCATTCGTCGGCTTTCCTGCTGCCAATAAAAGAGGTTTCTCTCCCAGTGAAACACTGTCTTAACGTGAACTTGAATGATATCATTCACAAGCACAAACAAAAGTAATTTAGTTGCAGCCTCATTTTGCTTGTCTTAGAGTAACCCAGGGCTATTTAGAATAGATCTATCCAACTCCCCTAACCTAATCTGCCATTTATAGGGAGGAGGAGGGTGGGTGAGGACTGACTTTGTGATTGGACAACAAAAGTAACCTAGGAAACCATTGCACTTTAAGTGTTGGAAATTGGTTGAAATGAGTTTAACCGTAATGCGAGTTGTGAAATGGTCGAGGTAAACATGATCAATCAGTGACTGACGCGGCTCAATTAGTCGGGACACCAAGCTGCGCGTCTCAAAATGCTTACGTTAGGAGTGTGTTTTTTTTGTGTATGTTGAAGAAACAATCCTGTCTTTTATGGAAATTTTAAACATGGTTAGGGAAAGCATTTCAACAGTAGCCTCATAAATAATGCAAATTCTTTGTTAAATGCCATTGACAGCCAGTGCTGGCTCTGCAGAATGGAAGCAAGAAAGGCTGAGCTGGTCCGAGTGTCCATCAGGTGCCGCCTTGCAGCACTGGAAGTGACAGAAATAAGAGACGACACAGAATAAATGAGATCCTATTAAGTAAGCAATGGAAAAAAAGGTCCGCACAACTGCGTGGTTAGCTCCCAATTTTAATTTAATTTTGGTGTAAATTAAAATTGGGAGCTAAACACGCAGTTGTGCAGACCTTTTTTTCATTGCATATTTGGACGTTTTTTGATCCAGTACACTGCCTCTAAAAGGGATGTGGGTGTTTTTTTTTTTTTTTTTTAATTATCGTATTAAGTAAGCTCATACAGTTTACGGGTTGGTTGTTGGATTTTGTTTATAAATGTAAGCCGAATTGGCGATATTATCGGCCGACGTTGGTATCATTTTTTTTAATAGATTTGGAAAAACCGATATTATGCTGCTGTTCTGCCTCAAGCTTTGTGTTACGGAATTGAATTTGTGTGTTTGTTGCTAGCAAGTATTGGAAAATAATATTGTTTGGATTTTTACGCCTTGACCTTTCAATACGGGTCATTTCCTGTCAAAACAGGAAGTACCGGAACCTACTCCCAGATGCACTGGTACAAATTACAGATGGTTTGTTTGTGTGCTAAAGCAATATCAGTGTTTTCAGTTGGTAAACATTGTTTTTGATGCTTTTCAGTCATTTTACACAGTAATATAGATTGTTGTTCCCTGCTTTGTACACGTTTAACTAGCTATGCTAAGTTAATGCTAGCTTTCTAGCTACTTACATCTCAAACCATGTAAGACATTTTACATGTGTAATGTTTCACAATACTGAAGGAATATTGAATTCTGTATTGTTACAGTTGCACAGCAAATATCAACAATCTTTGTTTATTGTGGAGTTCTTACAGCTGTTGATGTGTTGGATAAGTAGTCTGGACAATGACTAGAAAAGAATATGGCACTTTTTCCATTATTGAGGTTCGATCTCTAGTCTTATTTTGTACAGATGTTTATTTGTGGAATAAATCCAGTGGGGTATTACATTAAAAGTAGGCTTAACCAGTTTTTTCCTGGAGATTGTCTGGGCCCAATACTTTTTAACATTTCGTTTGCAGGAAAGATTTAACCCACTGTAATATAAAGTGTGTATTGTTGAATTAAGCAGAAAAATCCTAGCTTGCTAGTTTGGTTAGCTTTTTGGTAATTCAGGTTCGATTAACAATTTTCAGCCCATTTTCTTTTCCACTCCGTTGCCATCAGCCGTATCCATGGAAACCCTAGACAAACTTTTATGTCAATCTTTAAGAAGGCATTGAAGGGGATTAGATATTACAACAGGAACCATTGCGTTGTAACTCAATGTGTGATGTCTGTGATCAACTTTCATGTTTTCCACTCCACTCCACTCCATTACCACAAAAAGGTAATGGAATGGAAAGACTTTCATCTTTTAATCCCATTATAAAACAAAAATTAGGAAAAAATCAGCACTGCTGCTATGCTAATTATAAAGCATTCCAAATGTGCCTCTAATGAAATTTTTGCCCATAACATGACCTTAAATTAGGTAGGTGTTGGTCTACGCATATAATGGTATCGGTTAATATTAGAAATTAGGTGTTGGAAAATATTAGATATATCAGATATCGGCAAATACGACCATGGACAATCTCTAAATGTAAGGAATAAAATCAATGATGATGTCACTGTTCAATAAATTTTAATTGACAATAGCATTGTTTGACATGAGGAGAACAATTATTTATTTTCTACTGCTGTGAAAAGGAATGGTTTCACATTGTATTTGGGCAACTTGTTGGCAAAGCGGTAAATGTCTCTCTCTCTCTTGGTACAGAGATAATGGATTCTGTTGGTGCTGCTTCTCTGTCTCTGTGATAGATTAACATCCCGCATAAGGGACACCTGCCATGCACCTGATGTCGGCTGAGATGTAGAAGATAAGCAGGTAGAGAACATGAGAAGAGATTTCTATTCATCTTCTTTTTCCCTTCCTGGCAGCTTTTAACAAACCACCCAGATCAACTCTGAACTGGCCTCTCACTCATAAAATGCACAAAGTGACGAGATCCACTCACTGATTACATAATTAGCTTCTGCCTTACTCAATTAGACACTAATTCCACACAGACGGTGAGGACAAGTTAAAGGAGGATGCTTAAATTTACCTGAGCTTGTCATAATCATGCATCCCCCACCCTGACAAAATACCCTGATTAGCTAAACCATTTAAACAAAACACTGTGTAAATGAATAGGAATAAGTAAACACATCTTTTACCTTTTTGATTAATGTGAACTTTGTTAATCAAGAACTTCTTCTAAAGCATTTTCCCTCGGTCACGGACGTTCTTTGATTCTTAGGGGATTTATTTTCCTTCCTTCGTGATTTGACCAACACTTTAAGCTCGGATGATCCTAAAAGTGGACTTTTTTTTAAAGTGGAGTTGGAGTAGCCTATGGCTGAGCTTCCCATGTGTTGGTGTGGCCCCAAGGCCTGTGACCAATGAGACTGAAGGCTGTGTCCCAGATCTCTGCGACTTTGCCCCCTTTGATATCCCTTTGACTCAGAGGCTTCATAAGCACATACTGAGATGGGAAAAGTCAAGGTTACTCCCACGCTTGTTGCTGGTATCTCATGAATATTTTGATTAATGAGTCTTTTAGCGAATGGCTACTACAATCATTGCACACTATCCACAGATTCAAGGCTAGTTCTTTGAGAATTGTTAGTACTGTCATCCTCTGTGTCTCATTGTCTGTTTTTTTTTTTACTAAACGCCCACTAAGTATTGCCTGATGACACAGACTCAAAACAAAAACCTAAACTCTATCTGCAGCACTAAACCCTAAAGGCTGGGACAAAGGTTAGGTTTTCTTGGTTAAAACTTAAAATACATCAAGTTCTTCTTAAACACTTCCCAAACCCTGATTTTGAAGGTTATTCACAACATGGCCAAAGCTCAGAAACTTTCTACTGGAAAACTACATTTCTACCGAATTAACTTTTTGTTTGTACTGGTGAATCTGAGCAAGCATTAGAAATAAGCATTTATCTTTAGAGAATTATTTGAATACATCAGCGGTGCTTTTACTAAACAAGGAGGACCAAATACCAACTTCTATGCAGAGAAAACTTGGCCAAGCCTACAATATCACCTAGATTTGTCACTGATCGATTTTTATGGTAAAAGTCAATGGATGGATCTTTTAAAAATAAATATAGCACAGGAGATCAATTCTGCTAAACCAGTTCCCTGTCATGCAACACAATCCATACTGTATATGGTCATTCTCCAAATCCTTGGATTGAAAGATGCAAGATATTTAGTTTACATGCAAAATCTTAAGTTAAGATTCCCATAAAGATAATAAATGTGAACACACTATTAAGGGTTTGTTTTTTGCATCAACATGAACATTTGTGACATAGGGTTGTATTTCATATGTAGTTTGAGGCAATTTCGAAATTAAAGACGTATGAAAAAGTGATTGGTTGATGTCTCGGTAAATTGAAAAATCTATCTAACATTTAGGCTAAAAACTTTTTTTTACTTTTTCTCCTACATTTCAATGCCTCAATGGAAATAAATTTGAATTGTTCATATGGTTTTACAAGACTTGACTACTATAGGTGAAAAGCAGAGCTGGGAAAGGATGACTTATGATTAATCATAATAAATTGTATAAAAGCTTTGGTTTTTATATGAAAAAAATAAGAAAAAAATGATAAGTTTAATAAATGCACATCTTATCATAAAAAATATCAAGTATTTTTTTTTTTAACTTTACTGATAATGTTACAAGGGAATCAGTATTTCCACCCTTTTCAACAGTGAAATGATGTTTTCGTTTTTCTCATCGCATTTTTTTCTTCACAATGTCTTTAGTGTTTTTATTGCTGTTGCCTGGAGTATTTTGTTACAGGAATCAAGGCTAGGTCTGACTTGGGAGCTTTCTGTGTGACGTTGGTTTGTGTTTTCCTTCTAAAATCCAAGAACATGTTGTTGGGTTTCATATTGAGCCTCTGAACTGGAATAAATGGGAAACTACCTGGTTTTGTTGCCTTGAGTGTCCCCTGTACTGCATCCAGTGTGAGCTAAGATGAGAACCAGTTTGCTCCTGGTACAGTATATGATATAGCAAGTTCAGAATATAGAGAAGAGTGAATGAAATGTATTTCCAAAGTTTTTTCTTGTTGCATTTCCGATTTAAACGTTTTAAAATAACTACCGAAATATATTTGCAAGTGAAGTAACCTGATCCATAATCAAAAGCTTATGTTTCAACGGTTCAGAGTTCGTGAAACTGTCTCTAAAATTACATGATGTAATTTTTTGTGCATAGCAACACAATTTCCTCATAATTTTTGTTCTGCAGGGATAATTTTTTCACTCTGCTTGGGAACAAATTGCAAAGTGATGTGTTGACTGCTTTAGATGATATTCATTTAATGCAATATACCTTTTCCTACCTAAATTTGAGTGTTGGCCATTTGTATGCTTCAACACATGTTTTCACAATTAAACCCAAGTGTTATTTTGACTTGGGAACCAAAGAAGTAACTTGGTCCCATACTGGTTTCTTCCTGCAACAGCAGCTGTATATCATAAGTGTCTGATTCTGGCTCCAGCTCCTTGACAAATAGGATTCTTACCACCTTTAGGTCCACGAGTAAACGTTTGTTGCTTCCTCTCTTTGTGTCCAAGCTAAGGTTAATTTAGTCAACATATGTTGTCTGAAATTCCTGTGGAAGATATATGCACTTACTCTCCTGTTTCCCCTCAGAGTAGCAGTTTGGCTATGCTGCTCCCAGACTTGCCATGGAGGGTCTGATTATGACACTAATCTTCATTTTGTATTATTAAAAAAATGATATTTATATCCTGATTGTCAGTGGAGATTTCTTCACATCCTCACAGCAACAATGTAATTGCATAATAACTCCCAATCCGAACATACAAAGTTTGAAAGTCGTGTCCCGCAGCACAAAAATAATGCCGAAATTGTGATGCCTCGCACGAAAATAAAAACGTTCCTTTTAATGACAGTGTCACGTTTCCCCATGAGATCGTATTGGTTTTAGAATTCTTCTACTTGTTGCAAATGGCTCTGTCACTGGTTCTGTGTCCTGAGAGCTTAACAGTTCAGGAAGCAGACAAACCCACAGGAGGTAATACACAGTAACACATTTTCTCACAGAATAGTTGTTATACAGGTAAATACTGTTGATATTAAAGATGTTTGAATTTAAATAGAAGTTTAGACCTTAAACCAACACCATGAGCATAAATCATTGTTTCATATAGCGCTGAGTCTTGCTGAATGTTGACCTTATTCTCTGAATTATAGATTGTTTTGAAGTCCATTTCTATATTTCTATAAGAAAATAAAATAGTTTTTTGGAGGCAAAAAAAGAATTCCCCCAAAAAGCCAACCGTATCACAAATGCTGACCTTTAATTACAAAAGCCTTTGCAGTGGGAGACCTTGGCTTTTACTGAAGTTGACATTTACAAATACCAAAATGTCCTAGCGAATTGCTTTTTGTTGAAGCCTGAGAATTGTTGGGGAGATAGCATCAGTCCATTCGTCAAATACTGTAACTGTAATGCTCGGGGAATTGAACAGTGTGCACTGAGGATAATGTACAGCTGATGGGGACTGTTCATGTATGGAGAGGACAGAACTGTTAGCAAAGGCCTCTCCTATCAGTCACACTGGCGATTGAAAGTCAAGATAAAGATGGCACTCTACCCCTGCTACTGTGTTTGTGTGCCCAGGACAAGAAATCAATACCACATGGTTTCAGGGGTTGTTTTTGTCTTTTTTTTTTTTTTTTTGTTTTGAACAGCCAGGGCTGCTCTCAGCTCAAATGTTTGTCTGTTCTATTCAATGACACTTCTTTGCAAACTATCGCCCACTGGGAACAGAGAGACCACCTGAAACAAATAAACTGGCGACCCATTTCAACAATGTTTACACTTCCTGACGAAGCCTGGCTAGAGCTGAATGTCTCTTCTTCACACAATGTCAATGTGAAAGCTATCACAGCCAAGATCCAAACCATTACATTACAACCTCAGAGGAAATATTAGTTCTCAGGCAGGCTTGTTTTATCCCTCATCTCCCTGTCCACCCATCATCATGGAGATATGGAGGCGTCTATGGGGATGTACGCTTTCCACTTTCCTTCCCCTTGCGATAAAAGAGGATTTCCCATCTGGAATATGGTAAAGGTTATCTGAATAACAGTTCTGTTTTTGGATGACATGCGCTGTGAAGCAAAAACAGGAAATCACTTATTCCCATAAACTCATTTCAGCTTCTTTTTTTTGTTATTGTGATCATCACAAAAAGGCAAAAAGGCAGGACTTTTATGACCATAATGTTTTTTTCTTCTTTTGTAAGCGAAACACTCGGCGGATGTACACGTACTGAAATAAAATTGCTAGTCTCGATGATTCAGACAAACCTTTAAGAGACCATTTCATCCCTGAACCAAGCTAAAAATGGAAATAATGGAAGATTTGCGCAGACACTAGATTATTATCCTCTTAGTGCAGAGTACTTCCACAGATTTGTCACCATGAGAGAGGAACAGGATAAGTACAAAATCAAAAACAGCGATGTCCAGAATTTATTTCTGCAAAATGTCTTTGCATTTTTGTTCATTGGATGTCTTTTTCTAAAATAAATTGAGTAATTTTTGATAAAGCTCTTTCCTATACATTTTCAAGCAAAGGTATTTTTTTTCTGTTACAGTCAGCTTCAATTGACAATTCCGTGTTTCCTTCTTTGTCTTTTTTTGTAAAGAAAAGAGGAGAGTGAGCCTGAGGCTGAGCAGAGCAGACAAGCAGCAGCTTCACATCACTCACCTGGATTCAAAAAGGACAGAAATAGCACTAAAAGCACCTTCTCTCACTTTGTAACAGTTCCTTTGTTTCCTTGAGTCTTGTGTCAGGCTACCTCTGTGGCAACCTCAATAAGCTATGTGTTATTTCCCAAACGGGCAGCTCTCTCTCTCACATAACAGCTCATGGTCACTTTAGTGTGAGTCACTCAGACTAATCTTATAAAATACAAGTAAATATAAAATCGTCAAAGTTAAAAAACTCATCCAGAGCTTAGAGGAATCAAAGGTGTTTTGCATTAGCATGTACAGTCTCTTTGATTTTTGTCTTTATTAAGGGGCCAAGCCTGCAGGTTCTGGGGATCACGTACGTGGTTCCCAGGACCAGTGGTGCTGGGAAACCTGTAGTTTTTGTTCTGATTTTCATTATTTTTATTTTACCCCCAGTAAAAGTGGTACTGCAGGCTAAACCATGCCAGGAAGGGTTGGTCCAAACCCCACAGCTTGCCTCGGATGCAAAAACTCACATTTGTCCGCCAGCAGGTGGCGATATAACCAAGGTCAACGTGTTTTGGCCTATAACTCCCACACCATATGTCGCACACTCAAAAACCTCATATCCACAGATTACCTGAATAGCACTGAATCACCTGCGCTGGGACACGCCCATTTCCGCCTGTAATTGTGCTGGCGCTAAATCGCGAAATCTATAAAACCTGCTTTTTTGAATTCCTCCTTGGGGATTTGTCCAATCAGCGTGAAACTTGGCACGTGAAGTCTTCAGTGGGAGCTGATCTAAAGGTCGCTCCTGAGACCATATCTCGAAGTTAATCGTGATTGGTCAAAGTGGGCGTGGCTTATTACAACTTAAACAATAAGCATTTATTTCAGCTCAAGTATGTTGAGGGCTGTGAAATTTACAGGGTATTTATAGAAGAGCACACAGACCACCCATACCAAAAAGTGTGCCACTAGGTGGCGCTATAATGGGTGCAAAAGCATTTTGGCCTGTAACTTTCTCATTTTTAATCACGTCTTCATAAACTTTATATCCACGTGTTTCCTAAATAGAGTCGCATTTTCTGACACAGGCCATGCCCACTCCCACTGTATATTGCTCCTTGTAAGTCACTACACATCAAAAACCTACTTTTTTGAACTCCTAGTGTTTAAGCTCTATCTGCACCAAACTTTGCATATACAATCTTCAGACTTCCCTCATATCCTCAGATTCCCTAAATAGTACTGAATCACCTGTATTTTTTTTTTTTTTTAATTGAATTAATTGGTAATATTTCATTTTAAAAAAAATTGTATATTTTGACAAACCTTTTATTTTATACAGATGTCATTGTGAAAAATAAATTAAATTCCAACCTTTTTAAGTTTATACAAGAGATGTTGACTGTATGCAAGGAAACTGTGGCAAGATTTATTACCAAAAATAAATGTGGAGGGTGAAAGTAACTAGTAACTTTTGCTTTTGCTTTGAGTACTTGAATACTTTTTACTTGTACTTCAGTATTTTATGTGTGACTTGCTTGTACTTGATTACAATTTCAATCAAGTAACAGTGCTTCTACTTGAGTAGGAGATAACAGTATTCTTTACACCTCTGCATCCAGGAAACCAGTCAGTCCCAGTTACAAAAATATTTACTTGTATGAGTAAGCACCATTTCTCAACTGAACCTTGCATCGTCCAATTAAAAATGAAGGTAATTTTTACACTTAATGTAAAGTGGACCAAGTTTTTTATATTCTCTAAGGTCGGGTATAAAAAGGTGTTGTACTAAAGGCGTGTATTAATTTAACATCATTTTTATCTGACTCTGTAGTTTCGTCTGCAGGGACGCAGTTTGTCAGGTAAGGACGATTATGAGCTGCAGAGAGCTTGACGTCCGGCTCGTGTTGCAGCCAAGGCAATCACTTGTTGTGACAGGGGCAAGGAAACTCCCTCTCTCCATGCAGGAGGCTGATTGATTGGCCGTCAGGAAGAAGGAAATGTCCTTCACTACAGGCACTGGAGGACAGAGGTTCCAGATACTCAGTCTCCTCCAAAAAGTTGTTTCTGAACTAATTCTCAATGTTGACATCGAAGAACTCTGACTGAATGGGGAATGAGCTTGACTGGAAATGCTTCTGTCAAACAAGATGGATGCAAGTGATCCAGATTCATAAAGCACTGCCGTTTGACTTGACTATGCCATTTCCCCCTCATCAACCCCCACCCCACCCACAACGTGTCCAATGCTAGCAAAATGTAAGGCCCCAGCATAAGAGAAAGGGCTGCAAAATTGATGGGTGGATCAGCAAGATTATGTCAGTCCATAAATCTTATCCATTTTGTTTTTTGTCATCCTTTAATTTTAGCATAAATGCTTTGTTTTGACAAATACATGGATGCCTTTCATTTCTTTTTGAAGGACAGGATAGTCATTATCCTGTAGAAAAGAACAAGCTCTTCTTTACCATTCACATCTGGAAGACTAATTTTGTACACATTGTGATTTTCTCTCTCACACACACACATACACACACACACACTGGCCTAACCAATCACAGACGTGGCCTGAGATGGTGCTGCTGTCTTTCCAGATATCTTTTATGAAATCCTAAAAGAAAGATTCATATCCGTCTTAAAATTTCAACCTGACGTATCTGTCAAGCCAGTCTTTTTGAAAAATTCTGTTTTTGTCATCCTACATCCTGCTACTGTCAGTAAACATATCTTTGGTAGAATATTGTTTCATTTGCGTTTTGCCTCTGCTGGAAAAAAAAATGGTATTCATAGTTATGACATCGTAATCAAATCATATATAAAGCTCACTTTCAAAGTGCGAATGGTTTGAATTTGCCAGATAGACTGAAAGCTGTTTCTTGCTACATGTCTTTTGAATGCTAAAAGTACTGAGAGGATGAGGTTTCATTGTATTTTACGGGATGCAATAACAAATTAAACTATGGTATCAGCTAGTAAGATAGTAAACTTAAAGGTTCTGGAGACGATAAATACATTTTTTTTAAACTGTATGTCATCCAAAAGTTGTTTGTATCCACTACTGATGCCAGTGTGCTCCCAAATATACTGCCAAAGTGACGTTTCTGCTTGTTTTCACGGATTGAGAACCAAACCAATCACCAATGATTGTCATGGAAACGTCCATTTATCACTTAAATCGGGGTCAAATCATATCACGGGGAAAACGATACAACAAAAAACAGCGGGGCAAAAAAGAAGTCAAGCAAAACACCGTCTTGTCCGACAAAGAAACACAAGAAATCACAGCTAGAATGAAGTGAAAGCACTTTTTAAAGAAACTTTTCCACTTGTGCGCCACCTACGCATTCTTCTATAGCCGTGTTTCTCAAATGGGAGTACAGGGGTACACGATGGCACTACAGGGGGAAAAGTATTAAAAGTATGGGATTTTGTTTTGAGCCCAAAAAGTTTGAGAACCACTGGTCGACAGGACTCCATATCCCACAATGCAATGTACATTCTTGATGGTGGCGATAACAAAGATTTTGAGTGGCAATTTCTACCTTCAAGACTTGTTTGTGAGTAAAGCATCTTTGATTTATTGGTTTATGATCTATTCGGCTCACAGCAAGTAGAACCTGGGTTCAAGCTCTGGGGTGGACACTTGGGTCCTTTCCATGTGAAGTTTGCATGTTCTCCCCGTGCTTTGTGGGTTTCCTCCGGCTTCCTCCCACAATCCAAAGCATGACTGTTGGGTTGATTGGAGTCTCTAAATTTGCCTGTAGGAGTGAATGTGAGTGGTTGGTTGTCTGTCTGTGAGTTGCCCTGCGATGAACTGGCATGCTGTCCAGGGTGTAACCCCGCCTCGCGCCCACTGTGAGCCGGAGATGGGCACCGGCTGAACCCTGCGACCCTGAAATAGGACAAAGCGGGTCTGAAAATGGATGGGTGATGTGTATTCTACATTATCTTTATCTGTTAAAAAAAACTCATTATGGCCAGCAGCTTTAAAAAAAAAAAAGTCTAATTTTCTCAAGTATGCTTGTCTAGTTTCAGATCATTATGGACTTAATTTCCCACTGCTTTGGAAAAATGTTGATCTCAAGATTAAAGAACATTTGGTGTTGAGGAAAGGTGATTTGTAATTTCTAATTATGTAGAATAGTACTGTGTTCAAAAGAGACTTATTGTTTATTTCAGCATTTGTCTTGCCGACACAAACTGTTGCAATCGGAAAGAAAGTCGGCTACAAATCCTTCAGGGTGTAACCTCCTGTCAAAGTCTTTACTGAGAAGTAGATTTTAACAGCGGTTACTAGGGAATGGGAACATCTACACACGGTGGACACGGATCTAATCATCAAGTGTGAGGTAGAGAGCTAGTATCATGGAGTTCCATGTTGACAAGTGCCCTTAAGTTTTATTTTTTTAAATGGGAGAACTCTTCATCAGATTGAAGTACTTTGGAGTTCTCCTCTTGTTTGTATTTCGCCCGAGTCCCTTTCACCAGCTGCTAATGAGCTAACTGAAAACTCTTTGCCTGGGGGAGATCTTTGCATCAGCAGCATTGCTAAAATCAGCAGCGGAAGAAAGTGTCAGACACGGACACCTCCTGTGATCTTTTAGATATGGCATAAAGACAGCTTTGATGGGACGCGCTGCCTACCAGGTAGCACCTCAAACGTTCAACACATGCATATTTATAGAGTGCACGTTCACTATGCCTGGAGAGCAAGGCAAGAATAATGAGGTTCATTACAGGGAATCCACCCACTTCTCA